>NC_060149.1:963087164-963390194 GCF_021461385.2 Schistocerca piceifrons
CCCAGGAGCCGCTCAAACCACAAACTCTTAGAAAATCACCCTTCTTGTACTTATGTCGGGATTGTCCCTTTTTGTAAACAATCCCCAAGCGATATCTGGGTTTCATGGACAATGTGAAGGTCAAAGGGATACAGTAAACCTGCACAGGTGCATCGGAATCTAATACTGGACACCCAGGAGCCGCTCAAAGCTCAAACTCTTAGAAGAATCACTCTTCTTGTGCATAAGTCGGTATTGTGTTTTGTATTTAATCTCGATGCAATTTCTGTGCCTCATGGTCAATGTTTAGGCCCAAGGGATACAGTAAACCTGCACTGGAGCATCGGAATCTATTACTGGTCTCCCAGGAGCCGCTCAAAGCACAAACCTTTAGAAGATTCTCTCTTCTTGTACTTAAGTCGGCATTGAGTATTGGTATTCAATCCCGATGCAATTTCTGTGTTTCACGGTCAATGTGAAAGTCCTAATGATAAAGTCAACCTGCACTGGTGCATCGGAATCTAATACTGGTCTCCCAGGAGCCGCGCAAAGCACAAACACTTACAAAATTCGGTCTTCTTGTATATAAGTCGGCATTGTGCTTTTTGTATATAATCTCGATGCAATTTCTGTGCTTCATGGCCAATGTTTAGGTGCAAGGGATACAGTAAACCTGCACTGGTGCATAGAACTCCAATACTGGTCTCCCAGGAGCCGCTCAAAGCACAAACTCTTAGAAGATTCAATCTTCTTGTACTTAAGTCGGCATTGACCATTATATATTCAATCCCGATGCAATTTCTGTGTTTCATGGTCTGAGTGAAGGTCCAAGAAATACAGAAAACCTGCACTGTTGCATTGAAATCTAATACTGGTCTCCCAGGAGCCGCTGAAAACACAAGATCTTAGAAGATTCACTCTTCTTGTACTTAAGGCATCATTGTCCCATTTGCATTTAATCCCGATGCAATTTCTGTGTTTCATTGTCAATGTGAAGGTCCAAATGAAACAGTCAACCTGCACTGGTGCATCGGAATCTAAGACTGGTCTCCCAGGAGCCGCTCAACCCACAAACTCTTAGAAAAATCACCCTTCTTGTATTTAATTTGGCATTGTGCGTTTTGTATTCAATACCAAAACAATTTCTGTTTTTCATGGTGAATGTGTAGGGCCAATCGATACAGTAAACCTGCACCGGTGCATCGGAATCTAATACTGGTCTCCCAGGAATCGCTCAAAGCACAAACCCTTAGAAGATTCACTCTTCTTCTACTTAAGTCGGCATTGTCCCATTTGTATTCAATCCCGATGTCATTTCTGTGTTTCATGGTCAATGTGAAGGTCCAAGGGATACTGTAAACCTGCACTGGTGCATCGGAATCTAATACTGGTCTCCCAGGAGCCGCCCAAACAATAAACTCTTAGAAGATCCACTCTTCTTGTACTTAAGTCGGCATTGTGCCTTATGTATTCAATCCCGATACAATTTCTGTGTTTCATGATCAATGTGTAGGTCCGAGGGATGCAGTAAACCTGAACTGGTGCATCGGAATCTCATACTGTCTCCCAGGAGCCGCTGAAAGCACAAACTCTTAGAAGATTCACTCTTCTTGTACTTAAGGCGACATTGTCCCCTTTGCAATCAATTCCGATTTAATTTCTGTGTTTCAGGGGCAATGTGAAGGTCCAAGGGATACAGTAAACCAGCACTGGTGCATCGGAATGTAATACTGGTCTCCCACGAGCCGCTCAAATCACAAAATCTTAGAAGATTCACTCTTCTTGTACCTAAGTCGGCATTGTGCCTTATGTACTCAATCCCGCTGCAATTTCTGTGTATCATGCTCAAAGTCAAGGTGCAAGGGATACAATAAACCTGCACTGGTGCATCGGAATCTAATACTGGTCTCCCATGAGCCGCTCAAACCACAAACCCTTAGAAGATTCACTCTTCTTTTACTTAAGTCTGCATTGTGCATTTTGTTTTCAATACCGATGCGATTTCTGTGTTTCATGGTCAATGTGATGGTCCAAGGGATACAGTAAACCTGCACTGGTGCATCGGAATCTAATACTGGTCTCCCAGGAGCCGCTCAAAGCACAAACTCTTAGAAGAATCACTCTTCTTGTGCTTAAGACAGCATTGTGCCTTATGTACTCAATCCCGCTGCAATTTCTGTGTATCATGCTCAAAGTCAAGGTCCATGGGATATAGTAAACCTGCACAGGTGAATCGGAATCTAATACTGGTCTCCCTGGAGCCGCTCAAAGTTCAAACTCTTAGAAGATTCACTCCTCTTGTACTGAAGTCGGCATTGTGCCAATTGTTTTCAATCCCGAGGCGATATCTGAGTTTCATGGACAATGTGAAGGTCCAAGGGATACATTAAACCTGCACTGGTGCATCGAAAAACTAATACAGGTCTCCCAGGAGCCGCTCAAACCACAAACTGTTCGAAGATTCAGTCTTCTTGTACTTAAGTTGGCATTGTGAGTTTTGAATTCATTCCCGATGCAATTTCTGTGTTTCATGGTCAATGTGAAGTTCCAAGGGATACAATAAACCTGCACTGGTGCATCGGAATCTAGTACTGGACACCCAAGAGCCGCTCAAAGCTCAAATTCTTAAAAGATTCACTCTTCTTGTACATAAGTCGGTATTGTGTTTTGTATTTAATCTCGATGCAATTTCTGTGCTTCATGGTCAATGTTTAGGCCCAAGGGATACAGTAAAATTGCACTGGAGCATCGGAATCTAATACTGGACTCCCAGGTGCCGCTCAAAGCACAAACCATTAGAAGATTCTCTCTTCTTGTACTTAAGTCGGCATTGAGCCTTTGGTATTCAATCCCGATGCAATTTCTGTGTTTCACGGTGAATTTGAAAGTCCTAATGATAACGTCAACCTGCACTGGTGCATCGGAATCTAATACTGGCCTCCCAGGAACCGCTCAAAGCACAAACTCTTAGAAAATGCAATCTTCTTGTACTTAAGTTGGCATTGTTCATTCAGTATTCAATCGCGATGCAATTTCTGTGTTTCATGGTAATGTGAAGGTCCAAGGGAAACAGTAAACCTGCACTGGTGCATCGGAATCTAATACTGGTCTCCCAGAATCTGCTCAAAGCACAAAGTCTTGGAAGATTCACTCTTCTTGTACTTAAGTCGGCATTGTCCCTTGTGTATTCAATCCCGATTCAATTTCTGTGTTTCATGGTCTATGTGAAGGTCCAAGAAATATAGAAAACCTGCACTGGTGCATGGGAATCTAATACTGGTCGCCCAGGAGCCGCTGAAAGCACAAGCTCATAGAAGATTCCCTCATCTTGTACTTAAGGCATCATTGTCCCATTTGCATTCAATCCCCATTCAATTTCTGTGTTTCATGGTCAATGTGAAGTTCCAAGGGTCACAGTACACCAGCACTGGTGCATCGGAATCTAGTACTGGTCTCCCAGGAGCCGCTCAAAACATAAACTCTTAGAAGATTCACTCTTTTTGTACTTAAGTCGGCATTGTGCCTTATGTATTCAATCCCGCTGCTATATCTGTGCTTCATGGTCAATGTGAAGGTCCAAGGGATACAGTAAACCTGCACTGGTGCATCGGAATCTAATACAGGTCTCCCATGACCCGCTCAAATCACAAACCCTTAGAAGATTCACTCTTGTTGTACTTAAGTCGGCATTGTGCATTTTGTATTCAATCCCGTACAATTTCTGTGTATCGTGGTCAATCTGAATTTCCA
Source organism: Schistocerca piceifrons (assembly GCF_021461385.2). Classification (NCBI taxonomy): domain Eukaryota; kingdom Metazoa; phylum Arthropoda; class Insecta; order Orthoptera; family Acrididae; genus Schistocerca; species Schistocerca piceifrons. Next base: position 963,090,894 of record NC_060149.1, read on the forward strand.
AGGGATACAGTCAACCTGCACTGGTGCATGGGAAACTAATACTGGTCTCCCAGGAGCCGCTCAAAGCACAAACTCTTAGAAGTTTCACTCTTCTTGTACCTAAGTCGGCATTGTGCCTTATGTATTCAATTCCGATGTAATATCTGTGTTTCATCGTCAATGTGAAGGTCCAAGAGATACATTAAACCTGCACTGGTGCATCGGAATCTAATACTGGTCTCCCATGAGCCGCTCTAACCACAAACCCTTAGAAGATTCACTCTTCTTCTACTTAAGTCGGCATTGTCCCATTTGTATTCAACCCCGATGCAATTTCTGTGTTTCATGGTCTATGTGAAGGTCCAAGAAATACAGAAAACCTGCACTGTTGCATGGGAATCTAATACTGGTCTCCCAGGAGCCGCTGAACGCAAAAGCTCTAGGAAATTCACTCTTCTTGTACTTAAGGCATCATTGTCACATTTGCATTCAATCCCGATGCAATTTCTGTGTTTCATGGTCATTGTGAAGTTCCAAGGGTCACAGTAAAAAAGCACTGGTGCATCGGAATCTAGTACTGGTCTCCCAGGAGCCGCTCTAAGCACAAACTCTTAGAAGATTCACTCTTCTTGTACTTAAGTCGGCATTGCGCTTTATGCATTCAATAACGATGCAATTTCTGTGTTTCACGATAAATGTGAAGGTCCAAGGAGTAGAGTAAACCTGTACTGGTTCAACGGAATCTAATACTGGTCTCCCAGGAGCCGCTAAGAGCAGAAACTCTTAGAAGATTAACTCTTCTTGTACTTAAGTCGTCGTTGTGCTATTTGCACTCAATCCCGATGCAATTTCTGTGTCTCATAGTCAATGTGAAGGTCCAAATGAAACAGTCAACCTGCACTGGTGCATCGGAATCTAAGACTGGTCTTCCAGGAGCCGCTCAACCCACAAACTCTTAGAAAATTCACTCTTCTTGCATTTAAATTGGCATTGTGCCTTTTGTATTCAATCCCAAAGCAATTTCTGTGTTTCATGGTCAATGTGAAGGGCCAATCGATACAGTAAACCTGCACCGGTGCATCGGAATCTAATACTGGTCTCCCAGAAATTGCTCAAAGCACAAACCCTTAGAAGATTCATTCTTCTTCTACTTAAGTCTTCATCTTCCCATTTGTATTCAATCCCGATGCCATTTCTGTGTTTAGTGCTCAATGTCAAGGTCCAAGGGAAACAGTAATCCTGCACAGGTGATTCGGAATTTAACACTGGTCTCCCAGGAGCCGCTCAACCCACAAACTCTTAGAAAATCACTCTTCTTGTACTTATATCGGCATTGTCCCTTTTGTAAACAATCCCGATGCGATTTCGGGGTTTCATGGTCAATGTGAAGGTCAAAGGGATACAGTAAACCTGCGCAGGTGCATCGGAATCTAATACTGGACACCCAGGAGCCGCTCAAAGCTCAAACTCTTAGAAGATTCACTCTTCTTGTTCATAAGTCGGTATTGTGTTATGTTTTTAATCTCGATGCAATTTCTGTGCTTCATGGTCAATGTTTAGGCCCAAGGGATACAGTAAAATTGCACTGGAGCATCGGAATGTAATACTGGTCTCCCAGGAGCCGCTCAAAGCACAAACCATTAGAAGATTCTCACTTCTTGTACACAAGTCGGCATTGAGCCTTTGGTATTCAATCCCGATGCAATTTCTGTGTTTCACGGTCAATGTGAAAGTCCTAATGATAATGTCAACCTACACTGGTGCATCGGAATCTAATACAGGCCTCCCAGGAACCGCTCAAAGCACAAACTCTTAGAAAATGCAATCTTCTTGTACTTAAGTTGGCATTGTGCATTCAGTATTCAATCCCGATGCAATTTATGTGTTTCATGGTCAATGTGAAAGTCCACGGGAAACAGTAAACCTGCACTGGTGCATCGGAATCTAATACTGATCTCCCAGGAGCCGCCCAAAGCACAATCTCTTAGAAGATTCAATCTTCTTGTACTTATGTCGGCATTGTCCCTATTGTATTCAATCCCTATGCAATTTCTGCCTTTCATGGTCAATGTGAAGGTCCACGGGATACAGTAAACCTGCACAGGTGCATCGGAATCCAATACTGGACACCGAGGAGCCGTTCAAAGCTAAAACTCTTAGAAGATTCACTCTTCTTGTACATAAGTCGTCATTGTGCTTTTTGTATTTAATCTCGATGCAATTTCTGTGCTTCATTGTCAATGTTTAGGTGCAAGGGATACAGTTAACCTGCACTGGTGCATTGGAATCTAATACTGGTCTCCCAGGAGCCGCTCATAGCTCAAACTCTTAGAAGATTCACTATTCTTGTACTTAAGTCGGCATTGTCAATTTTGTACTCACTCGTGATGCAATATCTGTGTTTCATGGAGACTGTGATAGTGTAAGGGATACAATAAACTTGCACTGGTGCATCGGTATCTAATACTGGTGTCCCAGGAGACGCTCAAAGCACAAACTCTTAGGAGATTCACTCTTCTTGTACTTAATTCGGCTTTGTCCCTTTTGCATTCAATCCCGATGCAATTTCTGGGTTTCATGGTCAATATGAAGGTCCAAGGGAACAGAAAACCTGCACTGGTGCATCGGAATCTAATACTGGTCTCCCAGGAGCAGCTGAAAGCACAAACTCTTAGAAGATTCACTCTTCTTGTACTTAAGGCGACATTGTCCCATTTGTAATGAATCCCGATGGAATTTCTGTGTTTCATGGGCAATGTGAAGGTCCAAGGGATACAGTAAACCTGCACTGGTGCATCGGAATCTAATGCTGGTCTCCCAGGAGCCGCTCAAAACACAAACTCTTAGAAGATTCACTCTTCTTGTGCTTAAGACGGCATTGTGCCCTATGTACTCAATCCCGTTGCAATTTTTGTGTTTCATGCTCAAAGTCAAGGCCCATGGGATACAGTAAACCTGCACAGGTGAATCGGAATCTAATACTGGTCTCCCTGGAGCCGTTCAAAGTACAAACTCTTTGAAGATTCACTCTTCTTGTACTGAAGTCGGCAATGTGCTAATTGTTTTCAATCCCGAGGCGATATCTGAGTTTCATGGACAATGTGAAGTTCCAAGGGATACAGTAAACCTGCACTGGTGCATAGGAAACTAATACAGGTCTCCCAGGAGCCGCTCAAACCACAAACTCTTAGAAAGTTCACTCTTCTTGTACTTAAGTCGGCGTTGTCCAGTTTGTATTCAACCACGAAGCAATTTTTCGTGTTTCATGGTCAATGCGAAGGTAAAAGGGATACAGTAAACGTGCACTGGTGCATCGGAAACTAATACAGGTCTCCCAGGAGCCGCTCAAACCACAAACTGTTCGAAGATTCAGTCTTCTTGTACTTAAGTTGGCATTGTGAGTTTTGTATTCACTCCCGATGCAATTTCTGTGTTTCATGGTCAATGTGAAGTTCCAAGGGATACAGTAAACCTGCACTGGTGCATAGGAATCTAGTACTGGACACCCAGGAGCCGCTCAATGCTCAAATTCTTAGAAGATTCACTCATCTTGTACATAAGTCGGTATTGTGTTTTGTATTTAATCTCGATGCAATTTCTGTGCTTCATAGTCAATGTTTAGGCCCAAGGGATACTGTAAAATTGCACTGGAGCATCGGAATCTAATACTGGACTCCCAGGTGCCGCTCAAAGCACAAACCATTAGAAGATTCTCTCTTCTTGTACTTAAGTCGGCATTGAGCCTTTGGTATTCAATCCCGATGCAATTTCTGTGTTTCACGGTGAATTTGAAAGTCCTAATGATAAAGTCAACCCGCACTGGTGCATCGGTATCTAATACTGGCCTCCCAGGAGCCGCTCAAAACATAAACTCTTAGAAGATTCACTCTTATTGTACTTAAGTCGGCATTGTGCCTTATGTATTCAATCCCGATGCTATATCTGTGTTTCATGGTCAATGTGAAGGTCCAAGGGATACAGTAAACCTGCACTGGTGCATCGGAATCTAATACAGGTCTCCCATGACCCGCTCAAATCACAAACCCTTAGAAGATTCACTCTTGTTGTACTTAAGTCGGCATTGTCCATTTTGTATTCAATCCCGTACAATTTCTGTGTATCGTGGTCAATCTGAATTTCCAAGGGATACAGTCAACCTGCACTGGTGCATGGGAAACTAATACTGGTCTCCCAGGAGCCGCTCAAAGCACAAACTCTTAGAAGTTTCACTCTTCTTGTACCTAAGTCGGCATTGTGCCTTATGTATTCAATTCCGATGTAATATCTGTGTTTCATCGTCAATGTGAAGGTCCAAGAGATACATTAAACCTGCACTGGTGCATCGGAATCTAATACTGGTCTCCCATGAGCCGCTCTAACCACAAACCCTTAGAAGATTCACTCTTCTTCTACTTAAGTCGGCATTGTCCCATTTGTATTCAACCCCGATGCAATTTCTGTGTTTCATGGTCTATGTGAAGGTCCAAGAAATACAGAAAACCTGCACTGTTGCATGGGAATCTAATACTGGTCTCCCAGGAGCCGCTGAACGCAAAAGCTCTAGGAAATTCACTCTTCTTGTACTTAAGGCATCATTGTCACATTTGCATTCAATCCCGATGCAATTTCTGTGTTTCATGGTCATTGTGAAGTTCCAAGGGTCACAGTAAAAAAGCACTGGTGCATCGGAATCTAGTACTGGTCTCCCAGGAGCCGCTCTAAGCACAAACTCTTAGAAGATTCACTCTTCTTGTACTTAAGTCGGCATTGCGCTTTATGCATTCAATAACGATGCAATTTCTGTGTTTCACGATAAATGTGAAGGTCCAAGGAGTAGAGTAAACCTGTACTGGTTCAACGGAATCTAATACTGGTCTCCCAGGAGCCGCTAAGAGCAGAAACTCTTAGAAGATTAACTCTTCTTGTACTTAAGTCGTCGTTGTGCTATTTGCACTCAATCCCGATGCAATTTCTGTGTCTCATAGTCAATGTGAAGGTCCAAATGAAACAGTCAACCTGCACTGGTGCATCGGAATCTAAGACTGGTCTTCCAGGAGCCGCTCAACCCACAAACTCTTAGAAAATTCACTCTTCTTGCATTTAAATTGGCATTGTGCCTTTTGTATTCAATCCCAAAGCAATTTCTGTGTTTCATGGTCAATGTGAAGGGCCAATCGATACAGTAAACCTGCACCGGTGCATCGGAATCTAATACTGGTCTCCCAGAAATTGCTCAAAGCACAAACCCTTAGAAGATTCATTCTTCTTCTACTTAAGTCGGCATCTTCCCATTTGTATTCAATCCCGATGCCATTTCTGTGTTTAGTGCTCAATGTCAAGGTCCAAGGGAAACAGTAATCCTGCACAGGTGATTCGGAATTTAACACTGGTCTCCCAGGAGCCGCTCAACCCACAAACTCTTAGAAAATCACTCTTCTTGTACTTATATCGGCATTGTCCCTTTTGTAAACAATCCCGATGCGATTTCGGGGTTTCATGGTCAATGTGAAGGTCAAAGGGATACAGTAAACCTGCGCAGGTGCATCGGAATCTAATACTGGACACCCAGGAGCCGCTCAAAGCTCAAACTCTTAGAAGATTCACTCTTCTTGTTCATAAGTCGGTATTGTGTTATGTTTTTAATCTCGATGCAATTTCTGTGCTTCATGGTCAATGTTTAGGCCCAAGGGATACAGTAAAATTGCACTGGAGCATCGGAATGTAATACTGGTCTCCCAGGAGCCGCTCAAAGCACAAACCATTAGAAGATTCTCACTTCTTGTACACAAGTCGGCATTGAGCCTTTGGTATTCAATCCCGATGCAATTTCTGTGTTTCACGGTCAATGTGAAAGTCCTAATGATAATGTCAACCTACACTGGTGCATCGGAATCTAATACAGGCCTCCCAGGAACCGCTCAAAGCACAAACTCTTAGAAAATGCAATCTTCTTGTACTTAAGTTGGCATTGTGCATTCAGTATTCAATCCCGATGCAATTTATGTGTTTCATGGTCAATGTGAAAGTCCACGGGAAACAGTAAACCTGCACTGGTGCATCGGAATCTAATACTGGTCTCCCAGGAGCCGCCCAAAGCACAATCTCTTAGAAGATTCAATCTTCTTGTACTTATGTCGGCATTGTCCCTATTGTATTCAATCCCTATGCAATTTCTGCCTTTCATGGTCAATGTGAAGGTCCACGGGATACAGTAAACCTGCACAGGTGCATCGGAATCCAATACTGGACACCGAGGAGCCGCTCAAAGCTAAAACTCTTAGAAGATTCACTCTTCTTGTACATAAGTCGTCATTGTGCTTTTTGTATTTAATCTCGATGCAATTTCTGTGCTTCATTGTCAATGTTTAGGTGCAAGGGATACAGTTAACCTGCACTGGTGCATTGGAATCTAATACTGGTCTCCCAGGAGCCGCTCATAGCTCAAACTCTTAGAAGATTCACTATTCTTGTACTTAAGTCGGCATTGTCAATTTTGTACTCACTCGTGATGCAATATCTGTGTTTCATGGAGACTGTGATAGTGTAAGGGATACAATAAACTTGCACTGGTGCATCGGTATCTAATACTGGTGTCCCAGGAGACGCTCAAAGCACAAACTCTTAGGAGATTCACTCTTCTTGTACTTAATTCGGCTTTGTCCCTTTTGCATTCAATCCCGATGCAATTTCTGGGTTTCATGGTCAATATGAAGGTCCAAGGGAACAGAAAACCTGCACTGGTGCATCGGAATCTGATACTGGTCTCCCAGGAGCAGCTGAAAGCACAAACTCTTAGAAGATTCACTCTTCTTGTACTTAAGGCGACATTGTCCCATTTGTAATGAATCCCGATGGAATTTCTGTGTTTCATGGGCAATGTGAAGGTCCAAGGGATACAGTAAACCTGCACTGGTGCATCGGAATCTAATGCTGGTCTCCCAGGAGCCGCTCAAAACACAAACTCTTAGAAGATTCACTCTTCTTGTGCTTAAGACGGCATTGTGCCCTATGTACTCAATCCCGTTGCAATTTTTGTGTTTCATGCTCAAAGTCAAGGCCCATGGGATACAGTAAACCTGAACAGGTGAATCGGAATCTAATACTGGTCTCCCTGGAGCCGTTCAAAGTACAAACTCTTTGAAGATTCACTCTTCTTGTACTGAAGTCGGCAATGTGCTAATTGTTTTCAATCCCGAGGCGATATCTGAGTTTCATGGACAATGTGAAGTTCCAAGGGATACAGTAAACCTGCACTGGTGCATAGGAAACTAATACAGGTCTCCCAGGAGCCGCTCAAACCACAAACTCTTAGAAAGTTCACTCTTCTTGTACTTAAGTCGGCGTTGTCCAGTTTGTATTCAACCACGAAGCAATTTTTCGTGTTTCATGGTCAATGCGAAGGTAAAAGGGATACAGTAAACGTGCACTGGTGCATCGGAAACTAATACAGGTCTCCCAGGAGCCGCTCAAACCACAAACTGTTCGAAGATTCAGTCTTCTTGTACTTAAGTTGGCATTGTGAGTTTTGTATTCACTCCCGATGCAATTTCTGTGTTTCATGGTCAATGTGAAGTTCCAAGGGATACAGTAAATCTGCACTGGTGCATAGGAATCTAGTACTGGACACCCAGGAGCCGCTCAATGCTCAAATTCTTAGAAGATTCACTCATCTTGTACATAAGTCGGTATTGTGTTTTGTATTTAATCTCGATGCAATTTCTGTGCTTCATAGTCAATGTTTAGGCCCAAGGGATACTGTAAAATTGCACTGGAGCATCGGAATCTAATACTGGACTCCCAGGTGCCGCTCAAAGCACAAACCATTAGAAGATTCTCTCTTCTTGTACTTAAGTCGGCATTGAGCCTTTGGTATTCAATCCCGATGCAATTTCTGTGTTTCACGGTGAATTTGAAAGTCCTAATGATAAAGTCAACCCGCACTGGTGCATCGGTATCTAATACTGGCCTCCCAGGAGCCGCTCAAAACATAAACTCTTAGAAGATTCACTCTTATTGTACTTAAGTCGGCATTGTGCCTTATGTATTCAATCCCGATGCTATATCTGTGTTTCATGGTCAATGTGAAGGTCCAAGGGATACAGTAAACCTGCACTGGTGCATCGGAATCTAATACAGGTCTCCCATGACCCGCTCAAATCACAAACTCTTAGAAGATTCACTCTTGTTGTACTTATGTCGGCATTGTGCATTTTGTATTCAATCCCGTGCGATTTCTGTGTATCGTGGTCAATCTGAATTTCCAAGGGATACAGTCAACCTGCACTGGTGCATGGGAAACTAATACTGGTCTCACAGGAGCCGCTCAAAGTACAAACTCTTAGAAGTTTCACTCTTCTTGTACCTAAGTCGGCATTGTGCCTTATGTATTCAATTCCGATGTAATATCTGTGTTTCATGGTCAATGTGAAGGTCCAAGAGATACATTAAACCTGCGCTGGTGCATCGGAATCTAATACTGGTCTCCCATGAGCCGCTCTAACCACAAACCCTTAGAAGATTCACTCTTCTTGTACTTAAGTCTGCATTGTGCATTTTGTATTCAATCCCGATGCGATTTCTGTGTTTCATGGCCAATGTGAAGGGCAAAGGGAAACAGTAAACCTGCACTGGTGCATCGGAATCTAATACTGGTCTCCCTGGAGCCATTCTAAAAACAAACCCTTAGAAGATTCACTCTTCTTCTACTTAAGTCGGCATTGTCCCATTTGTATTCAACCCCGATGCAATTTCTGTGTTTCATGGTCTATGTGAAGGTCCAAGAAATACAGAAAACCTGCACTGTTGCATGGGAATCTAATACTGGTCTCCCAGGAGCCGCTGAAAGCAAAAGCTCTTAGAAGATTCACTCTTCTTGTACTTAAGGCATCATTGTCACATTTGCATTCAATCCCGATGCAATTTCTGTGTTTCATGGTCATTGTGAAGTTTCAAGGGTCACAGTAAACCAGCACTGGTGCATCGGAATCTAGTACTGGTCTCCCAGGAGTCGCTCTAAGCACAAACTCTTAGAAGATTCGCTCTTCTTGTACTTAACTCGGCATTACGCCTTATGCATTCAATAACGATGCAATTTCTGTGTTTCACGATCAATGTGAAGGTCCAAGGGATAGAGTAAACCTGTACTGGTTCAACGGAATCTAATACTGGTCTCCCAGGAGCCGCTAAGAGCAGAAACTCTTAGAAGATTAACTCTTCTTGTACTTAAGTCGTCATTGTGCTATTTGCATTCAATCCCGATGCAATTTCTGTGTCTCATAGTCAATGTGAAGGTCCAAATCAAACAGTCAACCTGCACTGGTGCATCGGAATCTAAGACTGGTCTTCCAGGAGCCGCTCAACCCACAAACTCTTAGAAAATTCACTCTTCTTGCATTTAAATTGGCATTGTGCCTTTTATATTCAATCCCAAAGCAATTTCTGTGTTTCATGGTCAATGTGAAGGGCCAATCGATACAGTAAACCTGCACCGGTGCATCGGAATCTAATACTGGTCTCCCAGAAATTGCTCAAAGCACAAACCCTTCGAAGATTCATTCTTCTTCTACTTAAGTCGGCATCTTCCCATTTGTATTCAATCCCGATGCCATTTCTGTGTTTCGTGCTCAATGTCAAGGTCCAAGGGAAACAGTAATCCTGCACAGGTGATTCGGAATTTAACACTGGTCTCCCAGGAGCCGCTCAACCCACAAACTCTTAGAAAATCACTCTTCTTGTACTTATATCGGCATTGTCCCTTTTGTAAACAATCCCGATGCGATTTCGGGGTTTCATGGTCAATGTGAAGGTCAAAGGGATACAGTAAACCTGCGCAGGTGCATCGGAATCTAATACTGGACACCCAGGAGCCGCTCAAAGCTCAAACTCTTAGAAGATTCACTCTTCTTGTTCATAAGTCGGTATTGTGTTATGTATTTAATCTCGATGCAATTTCTGTGCTTCATGGTCAATGTTTAGGCCCAAGGGATACAGTAAAATTGCACTGGAGCATCGGAATGTAATACTGGTCTCCCAGGAGCCGCTCAAAGCACAAACCATTAGAAGATTCTCTCTTCTTGTACACAAGTTGGCATTGAGCCTTTGGTATTCAATCCCGATGCAATTTCTGTGTTTCACGGTCAATGTGAAAGTCCTATTGATAATGTCAACCTACACTGGTGCATCGGAATCTAATACAGGCCTCCCAGGAACCGCTCAAAGCACAAGCTCTTAGAAAATGCAATCTTCTTGTACTTAAGTTGACATTGTGCATTCAGTATTCAATCCCGATGCAATTTATGTGTTTCATGGTCAATGTGAAAGTCAACGGGAAACAGTAAAAGTGCACTGGTGCATCGGAATCTAATACTGGTCTCCCAGGAGCCGCCCAAAGCACAATCTCTTAGAAGATTCAATCTTCTTGTACTTATGTCGGCATTGTCCCTCTTGTATTCAATCCCTATGCAATTTCTGCCTTTCATGGTCAATGTGAAGGTCCACGGGATACAGTAAACCTGCACAGGTGCATCGGAATCCAATACTGGACACCGAGGAGCCGCTCAAAGCTAAAACTCTTAGAAGATTCACTCTTCTTGTACATAAGTCATCATTGTGCTTTTTGTATTTAATCTCGATGCAATTTCTGTGCTTCATTGTCAATGTTTAGGTGCAAGGGATACAGTTAACCTGCACTGGTGCATCGGAATCTAATACTGGTCTCAGAGGAGCCGCTCAAAGCACAAACCCTTAGAAGATTCAGTCTTCTTGTACTTAAGGCATCATTGTCCCATTTGCATTCAATCCCGATGCAATTTCTGTGTTACATGGTCAATGTGAAGTTCCAAGGGTCACAGTAAACCAGCACTGGTGCATCGGAATCTAGTACTGGTCTCCCAGGAGCCGCTCTAAGCACAACCTCTTAGAAGATGCACTCTTCTTGTACTTAAGTCGGCATTGTGCCTTATGTATTCAATCCCGATACAAATTCTGTGTTTCATGATCAATGTGGAGGTCCGAGGGATGCAGTTATCTTGCACTGGTGCATCGGAATCTAATACTGGCCTCCCAGGAGCCGGTCACAGAAGAACCTCTTAGAAAATTCACTCTTCTTGTACTTTAGTCGGCTTGTCACTTTTGTATTCAAACCCCATGCAATTTCTCTGTTTCATGGTCGACGTGAAAGTCCAAGGGAAAACAGTAAACTCGCACTGTTGCATTGGAATCTAATACTGGTCTCCCAGGAGCCGCTCATAGCTCAAACTCTTAGAAGATTCACTATTCTTGTACTTAAGTCGGCATTGTCAATTTTGTACTCACTCGTGATGCAATATCTGTGTTTCATGGAGACTGTGATAGTGTAAGGGATACAATAAACTTGCACTGGTGCACCGGTATCTAATACTGGTGTCCCAGGAGACGCTCAAAGCACAAACTCTTAGGAGATTCACTCTTCTTGTACTTAATTCGGCTTTGTCCCTTTTGCATTCAATCCCGATGCAATTTCTGTGTTTCATGGTCAATGTGAAGGTCCAAGGGAACAGAAAACCTGCACTGGTGCATCGGAATCTAATACTGGTCTCCCAGGAGCAGCTGAAAGCACAAACTCTTAGAAGATTCACTCTTCTTGTACTTAAGGCGACATTGTCCCATTTGTAATGAATCCCGATGGAATTTCTGTGTTTCATGGGCAATGTGAAGGTCCAAGGGATACAGTAAACCTGCACTGGTGCATCGGAATCTAACGCTGGTCTCCCAGGAGCCGCTCAAAACACAAACTCTTAGAAGATTCACTCTTCTTGTGCTTAAGACGGCATTGTGCCTTATGTACTCAATCCCGTTGCAATTTTTGTGTTTCATGCTCAAAGTCAAGGCCCATGGGATACAGTAAACCTGCACAGGTGAATCGGAATCTAATACTGGTCTCCCTGGAGCCGTTCAAAGTACAAACTCTTTGAAGATTCACTCTTCTTGTACTGAAGTCGGCAATGTGCTAATTGTTTTCAATCCCGAGGCGATATCTGAGTTTCATGGACAATGTGAAGTTCCAAGGGATACAGTAAACCTGCACTGGTGCATAGGAAACTAATACAGGTCTCCCAGGAGCCGCTCAAACCACAAACTCTTAGAAAGTTCACTCTTCTTGTACTTTAGTCGGCGTTGTCCAGTTTGTATTCAACCACGAAGCAATTTTTCGTGTTTCATGGTCAATGCGAAGGTAAAAGGGATACAGTAAACGTGCACTGGTGCATCGGAAACTAATACAGGTCTCCCAGGAGCCGCTCAAACCACAAACTGTTCGAAGATTCAGTCTTCTTGTACTTAAGTTGGCATTGTGAGTTTTGTATTCACTCCCGATGCAATTTCTGTGTTTCATGGTCAATGTGAAGTTCCAAGGGATACAGTAAACCTGCACTGGTGCATAGGAATCTAGTACTGGACACCCAGGAGCCGCTCAATGCTCAAATTCTTAGAAGATTCACTCTTCTTGTACATAAGTCAGTATTGTGTTTTGTATTTAATCTCGATTCAATTTCTGTGCTTCATGGTCAATGTTTAGGCCCAAGGGATACTGTAAAATTGCACTGGAGCATCGGAATCTAATACTGGACTCCCAGGTGCCGCTCAAAGCACAAACCATTAGAAGATTCTCTCTTCTTGTACTTAAGTCGGCATTGAGCCTTTGGTATTCAATCCCGATGCAATTTCTGTGTTTCACGGTGAATTTGAAAGTCCTAATGATATAGTCAACCTGCACTGGTGCATCGGAATCTAATACAGGCCTCCCAGGAGCCGCTCAAAACATAAACTCTTAGAAGATTCACTCTTATTGTACTTAAGTCGGCATTGTGCCTTATGTATTCAATCCCGATGCTATATCTGTGTTTCATGGTCAATGTGAAGGTCCAAGGAATACAGTAAACCTGCACTGGTGCATCGGAATCTAATACAGGTCTCCCATGACCCGCTCAAATCACAAACCCTTAGAAGATTCACTCTTGTTGTAATTAAGTCGGCATTGTGCATTTTGTATTCAATCCCGTGCGATTTCTGTGTATCGTGGTCAATCTGAATTTCCAAGGGATACAGTCAACCTGCACTGGTGCATGGGAAACTAACACTGGTCTCCCAGGAGCCGCTCAAAGTACAAACTCTTAGAAGTTTCACTCTTCTTGTACCTAAGTCGGCATTGTGCCTTATGTATTCAATTCCGATGTAATATCTGTGTTTCATGGTCAATGTGAAGGTCCAAGAGATACATTAAACCTGCACTGGTGCATCGGAATCTAATACTGGTCTCCCATGAGCCGCTCTAACCACAAACCCTTAGAAGATTTACTCTTCTTGTACTTAAGTCTGCATTGTGCATTTTGTATTCAATCCCGATGCGATTTCTGTGTTTCATGGCCAATGTGAAGGGCCAAGGGAAACAGTAAACCTGCACTGGTGCATCGGAATCTAATACTGGTCTCCCTGGAGCCATTCTAAAAACAAACCCTTAGAAGATTCACTCTTCTTCTACTTAAGTCGGCATTGTCCCATTTGTATTCAACCCCGATGCAATTTCTGTGTTTCATGGTCTATGTGAAGGTCCAACAAATACAGAAAACCTGCACTGTTGCATGGGAATCTAATACTGGTCTCCCAGGAGCCGCTGAAAGCAAAAGCTCTTAGAAGATTCACTCTTCTTGTACTTAAGGCATCATTGTCACATTTGCATTCAATCCCGATGCAATTTCTGTGTTTCATGGTCATTGTGAAGTTCCAAGGGTCACAGTAAACCAGCACTGGTGCATCGGAATCTAATACTGGTCTCCCAGGAGCCGCTCTAAGCACAAACTCTTAGAAGATTCACTCTTCTTGTACTTAAGTCGGCATTACGCCTTATGCATTCAATAACGATGCAATTTCTGTGTTTCACGATCAATGTGAAGCTCCAAGGGATAGAGTAAACCTGTACTGGTTCAACGGAATCTAATACTGGTCTCCCAGGAGCCGCTAAGAGCAGAAACTCTTAGAAGATTAACTCTTCTTATACTTAAGTCGTCATTGTGCCATTTGCATTCAATCCCGATGCAGTTTCTGTGTCTCATAGTCAATGTGAAGGTCCAAATGAAACAGTCAACCTGCTCTGGTGCATCGGAATCTAAGACTGGTCTTCCAGGAGCCGCTCAACCCACAAACTCTTAGAAAATTCACTCTTCTTGCATTTAATTTGGCATTGTGCCTTTTGTATTCAATCCCAAAGCAATTTCTGTGTTTCATGGTCAATGTGAAGGGCCAATCGATACAGTAAACCTGCACCGGTGCATCGTAATCTAATACTGGTCTCCCAGAAATCGCTCAAAGCACAAACCCTTAGAAGATTCATTCTTCTTCTACTTAAGTCGGCATTTTCCCATTTGTATTCAATCCCGATGCCATTTCTGTGTTTCGTGCTCAATGTCTAGGTCCAAGGGAAACAGTAATCCTGCACAGGTGATTCGGAATTTAACACTGGTCTCCCAGGAGCCGCTCAACCCACAAACTCTTAGAAAATCACTCTTCTTGTACTTATATCGGCATTGTCCCTTTTGTAAACAATCCCGATGCGATTTCGGGGTTTCATGGTCAATGTGAAGGTCAAAGGGATACAGTAAACCTGCGCAGGTGCATCGGAATCCAATACTGGACACCCAGGAGACGCTCAAAGCTCAAACTCTTAGAAGATTCACTCTTCTAGTTCATAAGCCGGTATTGTGTTATGTATTTAATCTCGATGCAATTTCTGTGCTTCATGGTCAATGTTTAGGCCCAAGGGATACAGTAAAATTGCACTGGAGCATCGGAATGTAATACTGGTCTCCCAGGAGCCGCTCAAAGCACAAACCATTAGAAGATTCTCTCTTCTTGTACACAAGTCGGCATTGAGCCTTTGGTATTCAATCCCGATGCAATTTCTGTGTTTCACGGTCAATGTGAAAGTCCTAATGGTAATGTCCACCTACACTGGTGCATCGGAATCTAATACAGGCCTCCCAGGAACCGCTCAAAGCACAAACTCTTAGAAAATGCAATCTTCTTGTACTTAAGTTGGCATTGTGCATTCAGTATTCAATCCCGATGCAATTTATGTGTTTCATGGTCAATGTGAAACTCCACGGGAAACAGTAAACCTGCACTGGTGCATCGGAATCTAATACTGGTCTCCCAGGAGCCGCCCAAAGCACAATCTCTTAGAAGATTCAATCTTCTTGTACTTATGTCGGCATTGTCCCTATTGTATTCAATCCCTATGCAATTTCTGCCTTTCATGGTCAATGTGAAGGTCCACGGGATACAGTAAACCTGCACAGGTGCATCGGAATCCAATACTGGACACCGAGGAGCCGCTCAAAGCTAAAACTCTTAGAAGATTCACTCTTCTTGTACATAAGTCGTCATTGTGCTTTTTGTATTTAATCTCGATGCAATTTCTGTGCTTCATTGTCAATGTTTAGGTGCAAGGGATACAGTTAACCTGCACTGGTGCATCGGAATCTAATACTGGTCTCAGAGGAGCCGCTCAAAGCACAAACCCTTAGAAGATTCAGTCTTCTTGTACTTAAGGCATCATTGTCCCATTTGCATTCAATCCCGATGCAATTTCTGTGTTACATGGTCAATGTGAAGTTCCAAGGGTCACAGTAAACCAGCACTGGTGCATCGGAATCTGGTACTGGTCTCCCAGGAGCCGCTTTAAGCACAACCTCTTAGAAGATGCACTCTTCTTGTACTTAAGTCGGCATTGTGCCTTATGTATTCAATCCCGATACAAATTCTGTGTTTCATGATCAATGTGGAGGTCCGAGGGATGCAGTTATCTTGCACTGGTGCATCGGAATCTAATACTGGCCTCCCAGGAGCCGGTCAAAGAAGAACCTCTTAGAAAATTCACTCTTCTTGTACTTTAGTCGGCTTGTCACTTTTGTATTCAATCCCCATGCAATTTCTCTGTTTCATGGTCTACGTGAAAGTCCAAGGGAAAACAGTAAACTCGCACTGTTGCATTGGAATCTAATACTGGTCTCCCAGGAGCCGCTCATAGCTCAAACTCTTAGAAGATTCACTATTCTTGTACTTAAGTCGGCATTGTCAATTTTGTACTCACTCGTGATGCAATATCTGTGTTTCATGGAGACTGTGATAGTGTAAGGGATACAATAAACTTGCACTGGTGCATCGGTATCTAATACTGGTGTCCCAGGAGACGCTCAAAGCACAAACTCTTAGGAGATTCACTCTTCTTGTACTTAATTCGGCTTTGTCCCTTTTGTATTCAATCCCGATGCAATTTCTGTGTTTCATGGTCAATGTGAAGGTCCAAGGGAACAGAAAACCTGCACTGGTGCATCGGAATCTAATACTGGTCTCCCAGGAGCAGCTGAAAGCACAAACTCTTAGAAGATTCACTCATCTTGTGCTTAAGGCGACTTTGTCCCATTTGTAATGAATCCCGATGGAATTTCTGTGTTTCATGGGCAATGTGAAGGTCCAAGGGATACAGTAAACCAGCACTGGTGCATCGGAATCTAATGCTGGTCTCCCAGGAGCCGCTCAAAACACAAACTCTTAGAAGATTCACTCTTCTTGTGCTTAAGACGGCATTGTGCCTTATGTACTCAATCCCTTTGCAATTTTTGTGTTTCATGCTCAGAGTCAAGGCCCATGGGATACAGTAAACCTGCACAGGTGAATCGGAATCTAATACTGGTCTCCCTGGAGCCGTTCAAAGTACAAACTCTTTGAAGATTCACTCTTCTTGTACTGAAGTCGGCAATGTGCTAATTGTTTTCAATCCCCAGGCGATATCTGAGTTTCATGGACAATGTGAAGTTCCAAGGGATACAGTAAACCTGCACTGGTGCATAGGAAACTAATACAGGTCTCCCAGGAGCCGCTCAAACCACAAACTCTTAGAAAGTTCACTCTTCTTGTACTTAAGTCGGCGTTGTCCAGTTTGTATTCAACCACGAAGCAATTTTTCGTGTTTCATGGTCAATGCGAAGGTAAAAGGCATACAGTAAACGTGCACTGGTGCATCGGAAACTAACACAGGTCTCCCAGGAGCCGCTCAAACCACAAACTGTTCGAAGATTCAGTCTTCTTGTACTTAAGTTGGCATTGTGAGTTTTGTATTCACTCCCAATGCAATTTCTGTGTTTCATGGTCAATGTGAAGTTCCAAGGGATACAGTAAACCTGCACTGGTGCATCGGAATCTAGTACTGGACACCCAGGAGCCGCTCAATGCTCAAATTCTTAGAAGATTCACTCTTCTTGTACATAAGTCGGTATTGTGTTTTGTATTCAATCCCGATGCTATATCTGTGTTTCATGGTCAATGTGAAGGTCCAAGGGATACAGTAAACCTGCACTGGTGCATCGGAATCCAATACAGGTCTCCCATGACCCGCTCAAATCACAAACCCTTAGAAGATTCACTCTTGTTGTACGTAAGTCGGCATTGTGCATTTTGTATTCAATCCCGTGCGATTTCTGTGTATCGTGGTCAATCTGAATTTCCAAGGGATACAGTCAACCTGCACTGGTGCATGGGAAACTAATACTGGTCTCCCAGGAGCCGCTCAAAGTACAAACTCTTAGAAGTTTCACTCTTCTTGTACCTAAGTCGGCATTGTGCCTTATGTATTCAATTCCGATGTAATATCTGTGTTTCATGGTCAATGTGAAGGTCCAAGAGATACATTAAACCTGCACTGGTGAATCGGAATCTAATACTGGTCTCCCATGAGCCGCTCTAACCACAAACCCTTAGAAGATTCACTCTTCTTGTACTTAAGTCTGCATTGTGCATTTTGTATTCAATCCCGACGCGATTTCAGTGTTTCATGGCCAATGTGAAGGGCCAAGGGAAACAGTAAACCTGCACTGGTGCATGGGAATCTAATACTGGTCTCCCAGGAGCCGCTGAAAGCAAAAGCTCTTAGAAGATTCACTCTTCTCGTACTTAAGGCATCATTGTCACATTTGCATTCAATCCCGATGCAATTTCTGTGTTTCATGGTCATTGTGAAGTTCCAAGGGTCACAGTAAATTAGCACTGGTGCATCGGAATCTAGTACTGGTCTCCCAGGAGCCGCTCTAAGCACAAACTCTTAGAAGATTCACTCTTCTTGTACTTAAGTCGGCATTACGCCTTATGCATTCAATAACGATGCAATTTCTGTGTTTCACGATCAATGTGAAGGTCCAAGGGATAGAGTAAACCTGTACTGGTTCAACGGAATCTAATACTGTTCTCCCAGGAGCCGCTAAGAGCAGAAACTCTTAGAAGATTAACTCTTCTTGTACTTAAGTCGTCATTGTGCCATTTGCATTCAATCCCGATGCAGTTTCTGTGTCTCATAGTCAATGTGAAGGTCCAAATGAAACAGTCAACCTGCTCTGGTGCATCGGAATCTAAGACTGGTCTTCCAGGAGCCGCTCAACCCACAAACTCTTAGAAAATTCACTCTTCTTGCATTTAATTTGGCATTGTGCCTTTTGTATTCAATCCCAAAGCAATTTCTGTGTTTCATGGTCAATGTGAAGGGGCAATCGATACAGTAAACCTGCACCGGTGCATCGGAATCTAATACTGGTCTCCCAGAAATCGCTCAAAGCACAAACCCTTAGAAGATTCATTGTACTTCTACTTAAGTCGGCATTTTCCCATTTGTATTCAATCCCGATGCCATTTCTGTGTTTCGTGCTCAATGTCAAGGTCCAAGGGAAACAGTAATCCTGCACAGGTGATTCGGAATTTAACACTGGTCTCCCAGGAGCAGCTCAACCCACAAACTCTTAGAAAATCACTCTTCTTGTACTTATATCGGCATTGTCCCTTTTGTAAACAATCCCGATGCGATTTCTAGGTTTCATGGTCAATGTGAAGGTCAAAGGGATACAGTAAACCTGCGCAGGTGCATCGGAATCTAATACTGGACACCCAGGAGACGCTCAAAGCACAAACTCTTAGAAGATTCACTCTTCTTGTTCATAAGTCGGTATTGTGTTATGTATTTAATCTCGATGCAATTTCTGTGCTTCATGGTCAATGTTTAGGCCCAAGGGATACAGTAAAATTGCACTGGAGCATCGGATTGTAATACTGGTCTCCCAGGAGCCGCTCAAAGCACAAACCATTAGAAGATTCTCTCTTCTTGTACACAAGTCGGCATTGAGCCTTTGGTATTCAATCCCGATGCAATTTCTGTGTTTCACGGTCAATGTGAAAGTCCTAATGATAATGTCAACCTACACTGGTGCATCGGAATCTAATGCAGGCCTCCCAGGAACCGCTCAATACACAAACTCTTAGAAAATGCAATCTTCTTGTACTTAAGTTGGCATTGTGCATTCAGTATTCAATCCCGATGCAATTTATGTGTTTCATGGTCAATGTGAAACTCCACGGGAAACAGTAAACCTGCACTGGTGCATCGGAATCTAATACTGGTCTCCCAGGAGCCGCTTTAAGCACAACCTCTTAGAAGATGCACTCTTCTTGTACTTAAGTCGGCATTGTGCCTTATGTATTCAATCCCGATACAAATTCTGTGTTTCATGATCAATGTGGAGGTCCGAGGGATGCAGTTATCTTGCACTGGTGCATCGGAATCTAATACTGGCCTCCCAGGAGCCGGTCAAAGAAGAACCTCTTAGAAAACTCACTCTTCTTGTACTTTAGTCGGCTTGTCACTTTTGTATTCAATCCCCATGCAATTTCTCTGTTTCATGGTCTACGTGAAAGTCCAAGGGAAAACAGTAAACTCGCACTGTTGCATTGGAATCTAATACTGGTCTCCCAGGAGCCGCTCATAGCTCAAACTCTTAGAAGATTCACTATTCTTGTACTTAAGTCGGCATTGTCAATTTTGTACTCACTCGTGATGCAAAATCTGTGTTTCATGGAGACTGTGATAGTGTAAGGGATACAATAAACTTGCACTGGTGCATCGGTATCTAATACTGGTGTCCCAGGAGACGCTCAAAGCACAAACTCTTAGGAGATTCACTCTTCTTGTACTTAATTCGGCTTTGTCCCTTTTGTATTCAATCCCGATGCAATTTCTGTGTTTCATGGTCAATGTGAAGGTCCAAGGGAACAGAAAACCTGCACTGGTGCATCGGAATCTAATACTGGTCTCCCAGGAGCAGCTGAAAGCACAAACTCTTAGAAGATTCACTCTTCTTGTACTTAAGGCGACTTTGTCCCATTTGTAATGAATCCCGATGGAATTTCTGTGTTTCATGGGCAATGTGAAGGTCCAAGGGATACAGTAAACCAGCACTGGTGCATCGGAATCTAATGCTGGTCTCCCAGGAGCCGCTCAAAACACAAACTCTTAGAAGATTCACTCTTCTTGTGCTTAAGACGGCATTGTGCCTTATGTACTCAATCCCGTTGCAATTTTTGTGTTTCATGCTCAAAGTCAAGGCCCATGGGATACAGTAAACCTGCACAGGTGAATCGGAATCTAATACTGGTCTCCCTGGAGCCGTTCAAAGTACAAACTCTTTGAAGATTCACTCTTCTTGTACTGAAGTCGGCA
The DNA here is from genome assembly GCF_021461385.2 of Schistocerca piceifrons. Taxonomy (NCBI): domain Eukaryota; kingdom Metazoa; phylum Arthropoda; class Insecta; order Orthoptera; family Acrididae; genus Schistocerca; species Schistocerca piceifrons. The sequence continues at coordinate 963,111,442 of NC_060149.1, forward strand.
ATGTGCTAATTGTTTTCAATCCCGAGGCGATATCTGAGTTTCATGGACAATGTGAAGTTCCAAGGGATACAGTAAACCTGCACTGGTGCATAGGAAACTAATACAGGTCTCCCAGGAGCCGCTCAAACCACAAACTCTTAGAAAGTTCACTCTTCTTGTACTTAAGTCGGCGTTGTCCAGTTTGTATTCAACCACGAAGCAATTTTTCGTGTTTCATGGTCAATGCGAAGGTAAAAGGGATACAGTAAACGTGCACTGGTGCATCGGAAACTAACACAGGTCTCCCAGGAGCCGCTCAAACCACAAACTGTTAGAAGATTCAGTCTTCTTGTACTTAAGTTGGCATTGTGAGTTTTGTATTCACTCCCAATGCAATTTCTGTGTTTCATGGTCAATGTGAAGTTCCAAGGGATACAGTAAACCTGCACTGGTGCATCGGAATCTAGTACTGGACACCCAGGAGCCGCTCAATGCTCTAATTCTTAGAAGATTCACTCTTCTTGTACATAAGTCGGTATTGTGTTTTGTATTTAATCTCGATGCAATTTCTGTGCTTCATGGTCAATGTTTAGGCCCAAGGGATACTGTAAAATTGCACTGGAGCATCGGAATCTAATACTGGACTCCCAGGTGCCGCCCAAAGCACAAACCATTAGAAGATTCTCTCTTCTTGTACTTAAGTCGGCATTGAGCCTTTGGTATTCAATCCCGATGCAATTTCTGTGTTTCACGGTGAATTTGAAAGTCCTAATGATAAAGTCAACCTGCACTGGTGCATCGGAATCTAATACTGGCCTCCCAGGAGCCGCTCAAAACATAAACTCTAAGAAGATTCACTCTTTTTGTACTTAAGTCGGCATTGTGCCTTATGTATTCAATCCCGATGCTATATCTGTGTTTCATGGTCAATGTGAAGGTCCAAGGGATACAGTAAACCTGCACTGGTGCATCGGAATCCAATACAGGTCTCCCATGACCCGCTCAAATCACAAACCCTTAGAAGATTCACTCTTGTTGTACGTAAGTCGGCATTGTGCATTTTGTATTCAATCCCGTGCGATTTCTGTGTATCGTGGTCAATCTGAATTTCCAAGGGATACAGTCAACCTGCACTGGTGCATGGGAAACTAATACTGGTCTCCCAGGAGCCGCTCAAAGTACAAACTCTTAGAAGTTTCACTCTTCTTGTACCTAAGTCGGCATTGTGCCTTATGTATTCAATTCCGATGTAATATCTGTGTTTCATGGTCAATGTGAAGGTCCAAGAGATACATTAAACCTGCACTGGTGAATCGGAATCTAATACTGGTCTCCCATGAGCCGCTCTAACCACAAACCCTTAGAAGATTCACTCTTCTTGTACCTAAGTCTGCATTGTGCATTTTGTATTCAATCCCGACGCGATTTCAGTGTTTCATGGCCAATGTGAAGGGCCAAGGGAAACAGTAAACCTGCACTGGTGCATGGGAATCTAATACTGGTCTCCCAGGAGCCGCTGAAAGCAAAAGCTCTTAGAAGATTCACTCTTCTCGTACTTAAGGCATCATTGTCACATTTGCATTCAATCCCGATGCAATTTCTGTGTTTCATGGTCATTGTGAAGTTCCAAGGGTCACAGTAAATCAGCACTGGTGCATCGGAATCTAGTACTGGTCTCCCAGGAGCCGCTCTAAGCACAAACTCTTAGAAGATTCACTCTTCTTGTACTTAAGTCGGCATTACGCCTTATGCATTCAATAACGATGCAATTTCTGTGTTTCACGATCAATGTGAAGGTCCAAGGGATAGAGTAAACCTGTACTGGTTCAACGGAATCTAATACTGTTCTCCCAGGAGCCGCTAAGAGCAGAAACTCTTAGAAGATTAACTCTTCTTGTACTTAAGTCGTCATTGTGCCATTTGCATTCAATCCCGATGCAGTTTCTGTGTCTCATAGTCAATGTGAAGGTCCAAATGAAACAGTCAACCTGCTCTGGTGCATCGGAATCTAAGACTGGTCTTCCAGGAGCCGCTCAACCCACAAACTCTTAGAAAATTCACTCTTCTTGCATTTAATTTGGCATTGTGCCTTTTGTATTCAATCCCAAAGCAATTTCTGTGTTTCATGGTCAATGTGAAGGGGCAATCGATACAGTAAACCTGCACCGGTGCATCGGAATCTAATACTGGTCTCCCAGAAATCGCTCAAAGCACAAACCCTTAGAAGATTCATTGTACTTCTACTTAAGTCGGCATTTTCCCATTTGTATTCAATCGCGATGCCATTTCTGTGTTTCGTGCTCAATGTCAAGGTCCAAGGGAAACAGTAATCCTGCACAGGTGATTCGGAATTTAACACTGGTCTCCCAGGAGCAGCTCAACCCACAAACTCTTAGAAAATCACTCTTCTTGTACTTATATCGGCATTGTCCCTTTTGTAAACAATCCCGATGCGATTTCTAGGTTTCATGGTCAATGTGAAGGTCAAAGGGATACAGTAAACCTGCGCAGGTGCATCGGAATCTAATACTGGACACCCAGGAGACGCTCAAAGCACAAACTCTTAGAAGATTCACTCTTCTTGTTCATAAGTCGGTATTGTGTTATGTATTTAATCTCGATGCAATTTCTGTGCTTCATGGTCAATGTTTAGGCCCAAGGGATACAGTAAAATTGCACTGGAGCATCGGATTGTAATACTGGTCTCCCAGGAGCCGCTCAAAGCACAAACCATTAGAAGATTCTCTCTTCTTGTACACAAGTCGGCATTGAGCCTTTGGTATTCAATCCCGATGCAATTTCTGTGTTTCACGGTCAATGTGAAAGTCCTAATGATAATGTCAACCTACACTGGTGCATCGGAATCTAATACAGGCCTCCCAGGAACCGCTCAAAGCACAAGCTCTTAGAAAATGCAATCTTCTTGTACTTAAGTTGGCATTGTGCATTCAGTATTCAATCCCGATGCAATTTATGTGTTTCATGGTCAATGTGAAACTCCACGGGAAACAGTAAACCTGCACTGGTGCATCGGAATCTAATACTGGTCTCCCAGGAGCCGCCCAAAGCACAATCTCTTAGAAGATTCAATCTTCTTGTACTTATGTCGGCATTGTCCCTATTGTATTCAATCCCTATGCAATTTCTGTCTTTCATGGTCAATGTGAAGGTCCACGGGATACAGTAAACCTGCACAGGTGCATCGGAATCCAATACTGGACACCGAGGAGCCGCTCAAAGCTAAAACTCTTAGAAGATTCGCTCTTCTTGTACATAAGTCGTCATTGTGCTTTTTGTATTTAATCTCGATGCAATTTCTGTGCTTCATTGTCAATGTTTAGGTGCAAGGGATACAGTTAACCTGCACTGGTGCATCGGAATCTAATACTGGTCTCAGAGGAGCCGCTCAAAGCACAATCCCTTAGAAGATTCAGTCTTCTTGTACTTAAGGCATCATTGTCCCATTTGCATTCAATCCCGATGCAATTTCTGTGTTACATGGTCAATGTGAAGTTCTAAGGGTCACAGTAAACCAGCACTGGTGCATCGGAATCTAGTACTGGTCTCCCAGGAGCCGCTGTAAGCACAACCTCTTAGAAGATGCACTCTTCTTGTACATAAGTCGGCATTGTGCCTAATGTATTCAATCCCGATACAAATTCTGTGTCTCATGATCAATGTGGAGGTCCGAGGGATGCAGTTATCTTGCACTGGTGCATCGGAATCTAATACTGGCCTCCCAGGAGCCGGTCAAAGAAGAACCTCTTAGAAAATTCACTCTTCTTGTACTTTAGTCGGCTTTCACTTTTGTATTCAATCCCCATCCAATTTCTCTGTTTCATGGTCGACGTGAAAGTCCAAGGGAAAACAGTAAACTCGCACTGTTGCATTGGAATCTAATACTGGTCTCCCAGGAGCCGCTCATAGCTCAAACTCTTAGAAGATTCACTATTCTTGTACTTAAGTCGGCATTGTCAATTTTGTACTCACTGGTGATGCAATATCTTTGTTTCATGGAGACTGTGAAGGTGCAAGGGATACAATAAACTTGCACTGGTGCATCGGTATCTAATACTGGTGTCCCAGGAGACGCTCATAGCACAAACTCTTAGGAGATTCACTCTTCTTGTACTTAATTCGGCTTTGTCCCTTTTGTATTCAATCCCGATGCAATTTCTGTGTTTCATGGTCAATGTGAAGGTCCAAGGGAACAGAAAACCTGCACTGGTGCATCGGAATCTAATACTGGTCTCCCAGGAGCAGCTGAAAGCACAAACTCTTAGAAGATTCACTCTTCTTGTACTTAAGGTGACATTGTCCCATTTGTAATGAATCCCGATGGAATTTCTGTGTTTCATGGGCAATGTGAAGGTCCAAGGGATACAGTAAACCTGCACTGGTGCATAGGAAACTAATACAGGTCTCCCAGGAGCCGCTCAAACCACAAACTCTTAGAAAGTTCACTCTTCTTGTACTTAAGTCGGCGTTGTCCAGTTTGTATTCAACCACGAAGCAATTTTTCGTGTTTCATGGTCAATGCGAAGGTAAAAGGGATACAGTAAACGTGCACTGGTGCATCGGAATCTAATACAGGTCTCCCAGGAGACGCTCAAAGCACACACTCTTCGATTATTCACTCTTGTTGTACTTAAGTTGGCATTGTGAGGTTTGTATTCACTCCCGATGCAATTTCTGTGTTTCATGATCAATGTGCAGCTCCAAGGGATACAGCAAACCTGCACTGGTGCATCAGAATCTAAGACTGGTCTCCCAGGAGCCGCTCAACCTACAAACTCTTAGAAAATTCACTCTTCTTGTATTTAATTTGGCATTGTGCCATTTGTATTCAATCCCAAAGCAATTTCTGTGTTTCATGGTCAATGTGAAAGGCCAATCGATACAGTAAACCTGCACTGGTGCATCGGAATCTAATACTGGTCTCCCAGGAATCGCTCAAAGCACAAACCGTTAGAAGATTCACTCTTCTTCTACTTAAGTCGGCATTGTCCCATTTGAATTCAATCCCAATGCCATTTCTGTGTTTCATGCTCAATGTCAAGGTCCAAGGGATACAGTAATCCTGCACAGTTGATTCGGAATCTAACACTGGTCGCCCAGGGGCCGCTCAACCCACAAACTCTTAGAAGATTCACTCTTCTTGTACTTAAGTCGGCATTGTGCCTTATGTATTCAATCCCGATGCAATATCTGTGTTTCATGGTCAATGTGAAGGTCCAAGGGATACAGTAAACCTGCACTGGTGCATCGGAATTTAATACTGGTCTCCCATGACCCGCTCAAATCTCAAACCCTTTGAAGATTCACTCTTGTTGTACTTAAGTCGGCATTGTGCATTTTGTATTCAATCCCGTGCGATTTCTGTGTATCATGGTCAATGTGAAGGTCCAAGGGATACATTAAACCGGCACTGGTGCATCGGAATCTAATACTGGTCTCCCAGAAGCCGCTCAAACCACAAACCCTTAGAAGATTCACTCTTCTAGTACTTAAGTCGGAATTGTGCCTTATGTATTCAATCCCGATGCAATTTCTGTGTTTCATGGTCAATGTGAATTTCCAAGGGATACAGTCAACCTGCACTGGTGCATGGGAAACTAATACTGGTCTCCCTGGAGCCGTTCAAAGTACAAACTCTTAGAAGATTCACTCTTCCTTTACTTAAGTCGGCATTGTGCCAATTGTATTCAATCCCGATGCGATTTCAGAGTTTCATGGACAATGCGAAGGTCCAAGGGATACAGTTACCCTGCACTGGCGCATCGGAATCTAATACTGGTCTCGCAGGGGCCGCTCAACCCACAAACTCTTAGAAAATCCACTCTTCTTGTACTTATGTCGGCATTGTCCCATTTGTATTCAATCCTGTTGCAATTTCTGTGTATCATGCTCACTGTGAAGGTCTAAGGGATACAGTAAACCCACACAGATGAATCGGAATCTAATACTGGTCTCCCTGGAGCCGTTCAAAGTACAAACTCTTAGAAGATTCAGTCTACTAGTACTTAAGTCGGCATTGTGTATTTAGTATTCAATCCTGATGCAATTTCTGTGATTCATGGTCAATGTGAAGGTCCAAGGGATACAGTTAACCTGCACTGGTGCAGCGGAATCTAATACTGGTCTCCCAGGAGCTGCTCAAAGCACAAATTTTTAGAAGATTCAATCTTCTTGTACTTGTGTCGGCATTGTCCCTATTGTATTCAATCCCTATGCTATTTCTGTGCTTCATGGTCAGTGTGAAGGTCCAAAGGATACAGTAAACCTGCACAAGTGCTTCGGCATCTAATACTGGGCACCTAGGAGCCGCTCGAAGCTGAAACTCTTAGAAGATTCATTCATCTTGTACATAAGTCGGCATTGTGCCTTTTGTATTTAATCACGATGCAATTTCTGTGCTTCATGGTCAATGTTTAGGTCCAAGGCATACGGAACAAATGCACTGGTGCAACGGAATCTAATACTGGTCTCCCAGGAGCCGCTCAAAGCACAAACCCTTAGAAGATTCAGTCTTCTTGTACCTATGACGGCATTGTGCCTTTTGTATTCAATCCCGATTCAATTTCTGTGTTTCATGGTCAATGTGAAGGTACAAAAGATACAGTCAACCTGCACTGGTGCATCGGAATCTAATACTGGTCTCCCAGGAGACGCTCATAGCACAAACTCTTAGAAGACTCACTCTTCTTGTACTTAAGCCGGCATTGTCCCATTTGTATTCAATCCCGATGCAATTTCTGTGTTTCATGCTCACTGTGAAGGTCCAAGGGATATAGTAAACCTGCACAGGTGAATCGTAATCTAATACTGGTCTCCCTGGAGCCGTTCAAAGTACAAACTCTTAGGAGATTCACTCTTCCTTTACTTAAGTCGGCATTGTGCCAATTGTATTCAATCCCGATGCGATTTCTGAGTTTCATGGACAATGCGAAGGTCCAAGGGATACAGTTACCCTGCACTGGTGCATCGGAATCTAATACTGGTCTCGCAGGGGCCGCTCAACCCACAAACTCTTAGAAAATCCACTCTTCTTGTACTTATGTCGGCATTGTCCCATTTGTATTCAATCCTGTTGCAATTTCTGTGTATCATGCTCACTGTGAAGGTCTAAGGGATACAGTAAACCCACACAGATGAATCGGAATCTAACACTGGTCTCCCTGGAGCCGTTCAAAGTACAAACTCTTAGAAGATTCAGTCTACTAGTACTTAAGTCGGCATTGTGTATTTAGTATTCAATCCTGATGCAATTTCTGTGATTCATGGTCAATGTGAAGGTCCAAGGGATACAGTAAACCTGCACTGGTGCAGCGGAATCTAATACTGGTCTCCCAGGAGCTGCTCAAAGCACAAATTTTTAGAAGATTCAATCTTCTTGTACTTGTGTCGGCATTGTCCCTATTGTATTCAATCCCTATGCTATTTCTGTGCTTCATGGTCAGTGTGAAGGTCCAAGGGATACAGTAAACCTGCACAAGTGCTTCGGCATCTAATACTGGGCACCTAGGAGCCGCTCAAAGCTGAAACTCTTAGAAGATTCATTCATCTTGTACATAAGTCGGCATTGCGCCTTTTGTATTTAATCACGATGCAATTTCTGTGTTTCATGGTCAATGTTTAGGTCCAAGGCATACGGAACAAATGCACTGGTGCAACGGAATCTAATACTGGTCTCCCAGGAGCCGCTCAAAGCACAAACCCTTAGAAGATTCAGTCTTCTTGTACCTATGACGGCATTGTGCCTTTTGTATTCAATCCCGATTCAATTTCTGTGTTTCATGGTCAATGTGAAGGTACAAAAGATACAGTCAACCTGCACTGGTGCATCGGAATCTAATACTGGTCTCCCAGGAGCTGCTCACACCACAAATTCTGAGGAGATTCACTGTTCTTGTACTTAAGTCGGCATTGTGCCTATTGGATTCAATCCAGATGCAATTTCTGGTGTTCATGGTCAATGTGAAGGTCCAAAAGATACAGTCAACCTGCACTGGTGCTTCAGAATCTAATAGTGGTCTCCCAGGAGCCGCCCAAATCATAAACTCTTAGAAGATTCACTCTTCTTGTACTTAAGTCGGCATTGTCGATTTTGTGCTCAATCCCGATGCAATTTCTGTGTTTCATGGTCAATGTGAAGGTCCAAGGGATGGAGTAAACCTGTACTGGTGCAACGGAATCTAATACTGGTCTCCCAGGAGCCGCTCAGAGCAGAACCTCTTATAACATTCACTCCTCTTGTACTTAAGTCGGTATTGTGCAATTTGTATTCAATCCCAATGCAATTTCTGTGTTTCATGGTCAATGTGATGGTCCGAGGGATACAGTAAACCTGCACTGGTGCATCGGAATCTAATACTGGTCTCCCAGGAGCCGGACAAAGCACAAACTCATAGAAAAGGCACTCTTCTTGTACTTAAGTCTTCTTGCCCTTTTGTATTCAATCCCGATGCAATTTCTCTATTTCATGGTCAATGTGAAGGTCCAAGGGATGCAGTAAACCCGCACTGTTGCATTGGAATCTAATTCTGGTCTCCCAGGAGACGCTCATAGCACAAACTCTTAGAAGACTCACTCTTCTTGTACTTAAGTCGGCATTGTCAAATTTGTACTCACTACGGATGCAATATCTGTTTTTCATGGTCAATGTGAAGGTGCAAGGGATACAGTAATTCAGCACTGGTGCATCGGAATCTAGTACCGGTCTCCCAGGAGCCGCTCAAAGCACAATCTCTTAGAAGATTCACTCTTCTCGTAGTTAAGTCGGCATTGCGCCTTATGTATTCAATCCCGATGCTATTTCTGTGTTTCACGATCAATGTGAAGGTCCAAGGGATAGAGTCAACCTGTACTGGTGCAACGGGATCTAATACTGGTCTCCCAGGAGCCGCTAAGAGCAGAAACTCTTAGAAGATTAACTCTTCTTGTACTTAAGTCGGCATTGTGCCATTTGCTTTCAATCCCGATGCAATTTCTGTGTCTCATAGTCAATGTGAAAGTCCAAATGGAACAATCAACCTGCACTGGTGCATCGGAATCTAAGACTGGTCTTTCAAGAGCCGCTCAAAGCACAAACTCTTAGAGGATTCACTCTTCTCGTTCTTAAGTCGGCATTGCGCCTTATGTATTCAATCCCGATGCTATTTCTGTGTTTCACGATCAATGTGATGGTCCAAGGGATGGAGTAAACCTGTACTGGTGAAACGGAATTTAATACTGGTCTCCCAGGAATCGCTCAAAGCACAAACCCTTAGAAGATTCACTCTTCTTCTACTTAAGTCGGCATTTTCCCATTTGTATTCAATCCCGATGCCATTTCTGTGTTTCATGCTCAATGTCAACGTCCAAGGGATACAGTAACCTTGCAAAGGTGATTCGGAATCTAACACTGGTCTCCCAGGAGCCGCTAAACCCACAAACTCTTAGAAAATCACTCTTCTTGTACTTAAGTCGGCATTGTCCCTTTTGTAAACAATCCCGATGCGATTTCTGGGTTTCATGGTTAATGTGAAGGTCAAAGGGATACAGTAAACCTGCACAGGTGCATCGGAATCTAATACTGGTCACGCAGGAGAAGCTCAAAGCTCAAACTCAAAGAAGATTCACTCTTTTTGTACATAAGTCGGTATTGTCTTTTGTACTTAATCTCGATGAAATTTCTGTGATTCATGGTCAGTGTTTAGGCCCAAGGGATACAGTAAAATTGCACTCGAGCATCGGAATCTAAAACTGGACTCCCAGGAGCCGCTCAAAGCACAAACCATTAGAAGATTCTCTCTTCTTGTACTTAAGTCGGCAATGAGCCTTTGGTATTATATCCCGATGCACTTTCTGTGTTTCACGGTGAATTTGAAAGTCCTAATGATAAAGTCAACCTGCACTGGTGCATCGGAATTTAATACTGGCCTCCCAGGAACCGCTAAAAGCACAAACTCTTAGAAAATGCAATCTTCTTGTACTTAAGTTGGCATTGTGCATTCAGTATTCAATCCCGATGCAATTTCTGTGTTACATGGTCAATGTGAAGGTCCAAGGGAAACAGTAAACCTGCACTGGTGCATCGGAATCTAATACTGGACTCCCAGGAGCCGCTCAAAGCACAAACCCTTAGAATATTCAGTCTTCTTGCACTTAAGACGGCATTGTGCCTTTTGTATTCAATCCCGATGCAATTTCTATGTTTCGTGGTCAATGCGAAGGTCGAAGGCATACAGTAAACCTGCACTGGTGCATCGGAATCTAATACTGGTCTCCCAGGATCCGCTCAAAGCACAAACTCTTGGAAGATTCACTCTTCTTGTACTTATGTCGGCATTGTCCCTTATGTATTCAATCCCGATTCAGTTTCTGTGTTTCTTGGTCTATGTGAAGGTCCAAGAAATACAGAAAACCTGCACTGGTGCATGGGAATCTAATACTGATCGCCCAGGAGCCGCCGAAAGCACAAGCTCTTAGAAGATTCACTCATCTTGTACTTAAGGCATCATATTCCCATTTGCATTCAATCCCGATTCAATTTCTGTGTTTCATGGTCAATGTGAAGTTCCAAGGGTCACAGTAAACCAGCACTGGTGCATCGGAATCTAGTAGTGGTCTCCCAGGAGCCGCTCAAAACACAAACTCTTAGAAGATACACTCATTTTGTACTTAAGTCGGCATTGTTCTTTATGTATTCAATCCCGATGCTATATCTGTGTTTCATGGTCAATGTGAACGTCCAAGGGATACAGTAAACCTGCACTGGTGCATCGGAATCTAATACAGGTCTCCCAAGACCCGCTCAAATCACAAACCCTTAGAAGATTCACTCTTGTTGTACTTAAGTCGGCATTGTGCATTTTGTATTCAATCCCGTGCTATTTCTGTGTATCGTGGTCTATGTCAAGGTCCAAGGGATACAGTAAACCTGCACTGGTGCATCGGAATCTAATACTGGTCTCCCAGGAGCCGCTCAAACCACAAACTCTTAGAAGTTTCACTCTTCTTGTTCCTAAGTCGGCATTGTGCCTTATGTATTCAATTCCGATGTAATCTGTATTTCATGGTCAATGTGAATGTCCAAGAGATGCATTAAACCTGCACTGGTGCATCGGAATCTAATACTGGACTCCCATGAGCCGCTCTAACCACAAACCCTTAGAAGATTCAGTCTTCTTTTACTTAAGTCTGCATTGTGCAATTTGTATTCAATCCCGATGCGATTTCTGTGTTTCATGGTCAATTTGAAGGGCCAAGGGAAACAGTAAACCTACACTGGTGCATCGGAATCTAATACTGGTCTCCCTGGAGCCTTCAAAAAACAAACTCTTAGAAGATTCACTCTTCTTGTACTGAAGTCGGCATTGTGCCAATTGTTTTCAATCCCGAGGCGATATCAGAGTTTCATGGACAATGTGAATGTCCAAGGGATACAGTAAACCTGCACTGGTGCATCGGAATCTAATACTGGTCTCCCAGAAGCCGCTCAAACCACAAACCCTTAGAAGATTCACTCTTCTAGTACTTAAGTCGGCATTGTCCCATTTGTATTCAATCCCGATGCAATTTCTGTGTTTCATGGTCTATGTGAAGGTCCAAGAAATACAGAAAACCTTCACTGTTGCATGGGAATCTAATACTGGTCTCCCAGGAGCCGCTGAAAGCACAAGCTCTTAGAAGATTCACTCTTCTTGTACTTAAGGCATCATTGTCCCATTTGCATTCAATCCCGATGAAGTTTCTGTGTTTCATGGTCAATGTGAAGTTCCAAGGGTCACAGTAAACCAGCACTGGTGCATCGGAATCTAGTACTGGTCTCCCAGGAGCCGCTCTAAGCACAAACTCTTAGAAGATTCACTCTTCTTGGACTTAAGTCGGCATTGCGCCTTATGCATTCAATACCGATGCAATTTCTGTGTTTCACGATCAATGTGAAGGTCCAAGGGATAGAGTAAACCTGTACTTGTTCAACGGAATCTAATACTGGTCTCCCAGGAGCCGCTAAGAACAGAAACCCTTAGAAGATTAACTCTTCTTGTACTTAAGTCGGCATTGTGCCATTTGCATTCAATCCTGATGAATTTCTGTGTCTCATAGTCAATGTGAAGGTCCAAATGAAACAGTCAACCAGCACTGGTGCATCGGAATCTAAGACTGGTCTTCCAGGAGCCGCTCAACCCACAAACTCTTAGAAAATTCACTCTTCTTGTATTTAATGTGGCATTGTGCCTTTTGTATTCAATCCCAAAGCAAATTTCTGTGTTTCATGGTCAATGTGAAGGGCCAATCGATACAGTAAACCAGCACCGGTGCATCGGAATCTAATACTGGTCTCCCAGGAATCGCTCAAAGCACAAACCCTTAGAAGATTCACTCTTCTTCTACTTAAGTCGGCATTTTCCCATTTGTATTCAATCCCAATGCCATTTCTGTGTTTCGTGCTCAATGTCAAGGTCCAAGGGAAACAGTAATCCTGCACAGGTGATTCGGAATCTAACACTGGTCTCCCAGGAGTCGCTCAACCCACAAACTCTTAGAAAATCACTCTTCTTGTACTTATATCGGCATTGTCCCTTTTGTAAACAATCCCGATGCGATTTCGGGGTTTCATGGTCAATGAGAAGGTCAAAGGGATACAGTAAACCTGCACAGGTGCATCGGAATCTAATACTGGACACCCAGGAGCCGATCAAGGCTCAAACTCTTAGAAGATTCATTCTTCTTGTTCATAAGTCGGTATTGTGTTTTGTATTTAATCTCGATGCAATTTCTGTGCTTCATGGTCAATGTTTAGGCCCAAGGGATACAGTAAAATTGCACTGGAGCATCGGAATCTAATACTGGTCTCCCAGGAGCCGCTCAAAGCACAAACCATTAGAAGATTCTCTCTTCTTGTACACAAGTCGGCATTGAGCCTTTGGTATTCAATCCCGATGCAATTTCTGTGTTTCACGGTCAATGTGAAAGTCCTAATGATAATGTCAACTTACACTGGTGCATCGGAATCTAATACAGGCCTCCCAGGAACCGCTCAAAGCACAAACTCTTAGATAATGCAATCTTCTTGTACTTAAGTTGGTATTGTGCATTCAGTATTCAATCCCAATGCAATTTCTATGTTTCATGGACAATGTGAAAGTCCACGGGAAACAGTAAACCTGCACTGGTGCATCGGAATCTAATACTGGTCTCCCAGGAGCCGCCCAAAGCACAAACTTTTAGAAGATTCAATCTTCTTGTAATTATGTCGGCATTGTCCATATTGTATTCAATCCCTATTCAATTTCTGTCTTTCATGGTCAATGTGAAGGTCCACGGGATACAGTAAACCTGCACAGGTGCATCGGAATCTAATACTGGACACCGAGGAGCCGCTCATAGCTAAAACCCTTAGAAGATTCACTCTTCTTGTACATAAGTCGTCATTGTGCTTTTTGTATTTAATCTCGATGCAATTTCTGTGCTCCATTGTCAATGATTAGGTGCAAGGGATACAGTAAACCTGCACTGGTGCATCGGAATCTAATACTGGTCTCAGAGGAGCCGCTCAAAGCACAAACCCTTAGAAGATTCAGTCTACTTGTACTTAAGTCGGCATTGTGCATTTAGTATTCAATCCTGATGCAATTTCTGTGATTCATGGTCAATGTGAAGGTCCAAGGGATACAGTAAACCTGCACTGGTGCAGCGGAATCTAATACTGGTCTCCCAGGAGCTGCTCAAAGCACAAATTCTTAGAAGATTCAATCTTCTTGTACCTATGTCGGCATTGTCCCTATTGTATTCAATCCCTATGCTATTTCTGTGCTTCAAGGTCAGTGTGAAGGTCCAAGGGACACGGTAAACCTGCACAAGTGCTTCGGCATCTAATACTGGGCACCCAGGTGCCGCTCAAAACTAAAACTCTTAGAAGATTCATTCTTCTTGTACATAAGTCAGCATTGTGCCTTTTGTATTGAATCACGATGCTATTTCTGTGCTTCATGGTCAATGTTTAGGTCCAAGGCATACAGAACAAATGCACTGGTGCAACGGAATCTACTACTGGTCTCCCAGGAGCCGCTCAAAGCACAAACCCTTAGAAGATTCAGTCTTCTTGTACCTAAGACGGCATTGTGCCTTTTGTATTCAATCCCGATTCAATTTCTGTGTTTCATGGTCAATGTGAAGGTACAAAAGATACAGTCACCCTGCACTGGTGCATCGATCTAATACTGGTCTCCCACGAGCCGCTCACACCACAAATTCTGAGGAGATTCACTTTTCTTGTACTTAAGTCGGCATTGTGCCTATTGGATTCAATCCAGATGCAATTTCTGATGTTCATGGTCAATGTGAAGGTCCAAAAGATACAGTCAACCTGCACTGGTGCTTCAGAATCTAATACTGTTCTCCCAGGAGCCTCCCAAATCATAAACTCTTAGGAGATTCACTCTTCTTGTACTTAAGTCGGCATTGTCGATTTTGTACTCAATCCCGATGCAATTTCTGTGTTTCATGGTCAATGAGAAGGACCAAGGGATGGAGTACAAATGTACTGGTGCAACGGAATCTAATACTGGTCTCCCAGGAGCCGGACAAAGCACAAACTCATAGAAAATGCACTCTTCTTGTACTTAAGTCTTCTTGCCCTTTTGTATTCAATCCCGATGCAATTTCTCTATTTCATGGTCAATGTGAAATTGCAAGGGATACAGTAAACCTGCACTGGTGCATCGGTATCTAATACTGGTCTCCCAGGAGACGCTCAAAGCACAAACTATTATGAGAGTCTCTCTTCTTGTACTTAAGTCGGCATTGTCCCATTTGTAATCAATCCCGATGCAATATCTGTGTTTCATGGTCAATGTGAAGGTCAAAGGGATACAGAAAACCTCCACTGGTGCATCGGAATCTAATACTGGCCTCCCAGGTGCCGCTGAAAGATCTAACACTTAGAAGATTCACTCTTCTTGTACTTAAGGCTACATTGTCCCATTTGTATTCAATCCCGATGGATTTTCTGTGTTTCATGGGCAATGTGAAGGTCCAAGGGATACAGTAAACCAGCACTGGTGCATCGGAATCTAATAGTGGTCTCCCACGAGCCGCTCAAAGCATAAACTCTTAGAAGATTCACTCATCAAGTACTTAAGTCTGCATTGACCCTTATGTATTCAATCCTGATGCAATTTCTGTGTTTCATGGTCAATGTGAAGTTCCAAGGGTCACAGTAAACCAGCACTGGTGCATCGGAATCTAGTACTGGTCTCCCAGGAGCCGCTCAAAGCACAAACTCTTAGAAGATTCACTCTTCTTGTACTTAAGCCGGCATTGTGCCTTATGTATTCAATCCCTATGCAATATCTGTGTTTCATGGTCAATGTGAAGGTCCAAGAAATACAGTAAACCTGCACTGGTGCATCGGAATCTAATACTGGTTTCCCATGACCCGCTCAAATCACAAACCCATAGAAGATTCACTCTTGTTGTACATATGTCGGCATTGTGCATTTTGTATTCAATCCCGATGCAATCTCAGTGTTTCGTGGTCAATGTGAAAGTCCAAGTGATACAGTAAATCTCCACTGGTGCATCGGAATCTAATACTGGTCTCCCTGGAGCCGTTCAAAATACAAACTCTTAGAAGATTCACTCTTCTTTTACTTAAGTCGGCATTGTGCACAATTGTATTCAATCCCGATGCGATTTCTGAGTTTCATGGACAATGTCGTGTTCCAAGGGATACAGTAAACCTGCCCTGGTGCATCGGAATCTGATACTGGTCTCCCAGGCGCCGCCCAAACCACAAATTCTTAGAAAACTCACTCTTATTGTACTTAAGTCGGCATTGACCCTTTTATATTCAATCCCGATGCAATTTCTGTGTTTCATGGTCAATGTGAATGTCAAAGGGATACAGTAAACCTACACTAGTGCTATCGGAGGCTAATACTGGACTCCCAGTACTGGCCCAAAGCACAAACTCTTAGAAGATACACTCATTTTGTACTTAAGTCGGCATTTTGCCTTTTGTATTCAATCCCGACGAGATATCTGTGTTTTATGGTCAATGTGAGGGGCCAATGGTTGAGTAAGCCTGCACTGGTGCATCGGAATCTAATACTGATCTCCCAGGTGCCGGTCAAAGCACAAACTCTTAGAAGATTTACTCTCCTTGTTCTTAAGTCGGCATTGTTTCTTTTGTATTCAATCCCGATGCAATTTTTGTGTTTAATGGTCAATGTGAAGGTCCAAGGGATACCGTAAACCTGCACTGGTGCATTGGAATCAAATACTGGTCTCCCAGGAGCAGCCCAGAGCACAAACTCTTAGAAGATTCAATCTCCATGTACTAAAGTCGGCATTGTCCCTTTTGCATTCAATCCCGATGCAATATCTGTGTTTGATGGTCAATATGAAGGGCCAAGGGATTCCGTAAACCTGCACTGGTTCCTCGGAAACTAAACTGGTCTCCCAGGAGCCGCTCAAAGCACAAACTCTTAGAAGACTCATTCTTCTTGCAGTTAAGTCGGCATTGTCCCTTTTGTATTCAATCGCGATGCGATTCCTGTGCTTCCTGGTCATTGTGAAGGTCAAAGTCATACAGTAAACCTGCACTGGTGCTTCTGAATCTAATACTGGTCTCCCAGGAGCCGCTCAAAGCGCAAACTCTTACAAAATTCACTCTTCTTAAACTTAAGTCGCATTGTCCCTTATATATTCCATCCCGATGGAATTTCTGTGTTTCATGGTCAATGTGAAGGTCCAAGGGATACAGTAAACCTGCACTGGCGCATCGGAATCTAATACTGGTCTCCGAGGAGCCGCTCAAAACACTGCTTCTAAGAAAATACATTCTTCTTGTACCAAAGATGGCATTGACCCTTTTGTATTCAATCCCGATGCAATTTCTGTGTTTCATTGGCAATGTGAATGTCAAAGGGATACAGTAAACCTGCACTGGTGCACCAGAATCTAATACTGGTCTCCCAGGAGCCACTCCCACCACAAACTCTTAGGAGAGTCACTCTTCTTGTACTTAATTCGGCATTGCGCCTTTTGTTTTCAATCCAGATGCAATTTCTGTGTTTCATGGTCTATGTGAAGGTCCAAGACATACAGTCCACCTGCACTGGTGCATCGGAATCAAATACTGGTCTCCCAGGAGCCGCCCAGAGCACAAACCCTTAGAAGATTCACTCTCCTTGTACTAAAGTCGGCATTGTCCCCTCTGCATTCAATCCCCATGAACTTTCTGTGTTTGATGGTCAATATGAAGGTCCAAGGGATTCCGTAAACCTGCACTGGTGCATCGGAATCTAATACTGGTCTCCCAGGAGCCGCTCAAAGCACAAACTCTTAGAAGACTCATTCTTCTTGTAGTTAAGTCGTCACTGTCCCTTTTGTATTCAATCGCCATGCGAAATCTGTGTTTCTTGGTCAATGCTAAGGTCAAAGGGATACAGTAAACCTGCACTGGTGCATCGGAATCTAATACTGGTCTCCAAGGAGCCGCTCAAAGCGCAAGCTCTTACTAAATTCACTCTTCTTAAACTTAAGTCGCATTGCCCCTTATGTATTCCATCCCGATGCAATTTCTGTGTTTCATGGTCAATGTGAAGGTCCAAGGGATACAGTAAACCTGCACTGGTGCTTCGGAATCTAATACTGGTCCCCATGAGCCGCTCAAAGCACAATCTCTTAGAAGACTCACTCTTTTTGTACTTACGTGGGCAATGTCCCTTTTGTTTTCATCCCGATGTGATTTCTGTGTTTCTTGGTCAGTGCTAAGGTCAAAGGGATACAGTAAACCTGCACTGGTGCATCGGAATCCGATACGGGTCTCCCAGGAGCCGCTCATAGCGCAAACTCTTACAACATTCGCTCTTCTTAAACTTAAGTCGCATTGTCCCTTATGTATTCCACCCCGATGCAGTTTCTGTGTTTCATGGTCAATGTGTATGTCCAAGGGATACAGTAAACCTGAACTGGTGCATCGGAATCTAATACTGGTCTCCGAGCAGCCGCTCAAAGCACTGTCTCTTTGAAAATTCATTCTTCTTGTACTAAAGTTGGCATTGTGCATTTTGAATTCAATGCCGATGCAATTTCTTTGTTTCATGGTCAATGTGAAGGTCCAAGGGATACAGTAAACCAGCACTGGTGCATCGGAATCTAATACTGATCTCCCAGGTGCCCGTCAAAACACAAACTCTTAGAAGATTTACTCTCCTTGTACTTAAGTTGGCATTCTCGATTTTGTATTGAATCCCGATGGAATATCTGAGTTTCATGGTCAATGTGAAGGTCCAAGGGTAACAGTAAACCTGCACAGGTGCATTAGAATGTAATACTGGACTCCCAGGAGCCGATCAAAACTCAAAATCTTAGAAGATTCACTGGATGTACTTAAGTCGGCATTGTGCCTTTTGTATTCAATCCCGATGCGAGATCTGTTTCATGGTCAATGTGAGGGTCCAAGGGATACAGTAAACCTGCACTGGTCCATCGGAATCTAATATTTGTCTCCCAGGACCCGCTCAAAGCACAAACTATTAGAAGATTTACTCTTCATGAACCAAAGTCGGCATTGTGGATTCTGTATTCAATCCCGATTCAATTTCTGAGTTTCATGGTCAAGCTGAAGGTCCAAGGGACACAGCAAACCTTCACTGGTGCATCGGAATCTAATACTGGTCTCCCATGAGCCGCTAAGGAGCACAAACTCTTAGAAGATTCTCTCATCTTGTATTTAAGTCGGCATTGTGCGTTTTGTATTCAATCCCGATGCAATTTCTGTGTTTCATGGTCAATGTGAAGGTCCAAGGGATACCGTAATCCTGCACTGGTGCATCGCAATCAAATACTGGTCTCCCAGGAGCCACCCAGTGCAAAAACTCTTAGAAGATTCACTCTTCTTGTACTTAAGTCGGCATTGACACTTTTGTATTCAATCTCGATGAAATTTCTGTGTTTCATGGTCAATGTGAAGGTCAAAGGGATACAGTAAACTTGCACTGGTGCATCGGAATCTAATACTGGTCTCCCAGGAGCCGCTCACACCAGAAACTTTTAGGAGATTCACTCTTCTTGTACGTAAGTCGGCATTGTGCCTCTTGTATTAAATCCAGATGCAATTTCTGTGTTTCTTGGTCAATGTGAGGGTCCAAAAAGATACAGTCAACCTGCACTGGTGCATCGGAATCTAATACTGGTCTCCCAGGAGCCGCCCAAAACAAAAACTCTTAGAAGATTCACTCTTCTTGTACTTAAGTCGGCATTGTGCCTTTTGTAATCGATCCCGACGCAATTTCTCTGTTTTTGGTCAATGTGATGGGCCAAGGGATACAGTAAACCTGCACTGGTGCATCGGAATCT
This sequence comes from Schistocerca piceifrons, assembly GCF_021461385.2. Classification (NCBI taxonomy): domain Eukaryota; kingdom Metazoa; phylum Arthropoda; class Insecta; order Orthoptera; family Acrididae; genus Schistocerca; species Schistocerca piceifrons. Next base: position 963,130,774 of record NC_060149.1, read on the forward strand.
AATACTGGTACACAAACTCTTAGAAAACTCTCTCGTCTTGTACTTAAGTCGGCATTGCCCCATTTGTATTCAATCCCGATGCGATTTCTGTGTTTCTTGGTCAATGTGAAGGTCAAATGGATATAGTAAACCTCCACTGGTCCATCGGAATCCTATACTGGTCTCCCAGGAGCCGCTCAGAGCGCAAAATCTTACAAAGTTCACTCTTCTTAAACTTAAGTCGCATTGTCCCTTATGTATTCCATCTCGATGCAATTTCTGTGTTTCATGGTCAATGTGAGGGTCCAACAGATACAGTAAACCTGCACAGGTGCATTGGAATGTAACTCTGGACTCCCAGGAGCCGCTCAAAACACAAACCCTTAGAAGATTCACTTTTCTAGTACTTAAGTCGGCATTGTCCCTTTTGTATTCAATCCCGATGCAATTTCAGTGTTTGATGTTGAATACGAAGGGCCAAGGGATTCAGTAAACCTGCACTGGTGCATCGGAGTCTAATACTGGTCTCCCAGGTGCCGCCCAAACCATAAAATCTTAGAAAAATCACTGTTATTGTACTTAAGTGGGCATTGACCACTTTGTATTACATCCCGATGCAATTTCTGTGTTTCATGGACAATAATACTGGTCTCCCAGGGGCCGCCCAAACCCTGAAATCTTAGAAAATTCACTGTTATTGTACTTAAGTCGGCATTGACCATTTTGTATTAAATCCCGATGCAATTTCTGTGTTTCATGGACAATGTGAAGGTCAATGAGATACAGTAAACCTGCAGTGGTGCATCGGAATCTAATACTGGGCTCCCAGGAGCCGCGCACACCACAAACGCTTAGGAGATTCACTCTTCTTTTACTTAAGTCAGCATTGTGCCCTTTGTATTCAGTCCAGATGCAATTTCTGTGTTTCATGGTCAATGTGTAGGTCCAAAAGATACAGTCAACCTGCACTGGTGCATCGGAATCTAATACTGGTCTCCTAGGAGCCGCCCAAAGCACAAACTCTTAGAAGATTCACTCTTCTTGTACTTAAGTCAGCACTGTGCCTTATGTATTTATTCCCGATGCAATTTCTGTGTTTCTTGGTCAATGTCAAGGTCTGAGGGATACAGTAAACCTGCACTGGTGCATCGGAATCTAGTACTGGTCTCCCAGGAGCCGACCAAAGCACAATATCTTAGAAGGATCACTCCTCTTGTACTTTAGTCGGCATTGTGCTTTTTGCATTCAAACCTGATGCAATTTCTGTGTTTCATGGTCAATGTGAAGGTCCAAGGGATACAGTAAACTTGCACTGGTGCATCGGAATCTAATACTGGTCTTCCAGGAGCCGCTGAAAACACAAACTCCTAGAAGATTCATTCTTCTTGTACTTAAGTCGGCATTGTGCCTTTAGTATTCAATCCCGATGCTATACTGTGTTTCATGGTCAATGTGAAGGTCCAAATGATACAGTCAACTTGCACTGGTGCATCGGAATCTAATACTGGTCTAAAATGACCCGCTCACACCACAAACTCTTAAAAGATTCACTCTTCTTGTACTTAAGTCGGCATTGTGCATTTTCTATTCAATCCCGATGCGATTTCTCTGTTTAATGCCCAATGTGAAGGTCCAAGAGAGAAAGTAAACCTTCACTGGTGCATCGGAATCTATTATCGGTCTCCCAGGAGCCGCTCAAAGCGCAAACTCTTACAAAATTGACTCTTCTTAACTTTAAGTCGGTATTGTCCTTTATGTATTTCATCCCAATGGAATATCTGTGTTCCATGGTCAATGTGAAGGTCCAAGGGATATACTAAACCTGCACTGGTGCATCGAAATCCAATACTGGTCTCCGACGAGCCGCTCAAAGCACTACCTGTTAGAAAATTAATTCTTCTTGTATAAAGCCAGCATTGTCATTGTTGTATTCAATCCCGATGCAATGTCTTTGTGTCATGGTCAATGTGAAAGTCCAAGGGATACACTAAACCTGCATTGGTGGATCGGAATCTAATAGTGGACTCCCAGGAGCCGCTCAAAGCTCAAAATCTTAGAAGATTCACTCTTCTTGTACTTAAGTCGGCATTGTCACTTTTGTATTCAATCCCGATGCAATCTCTGTGTTTCATTGTCAATGGGAAGGTCCAAAATGATACAGTCAACATGCGCAGGTGCATCGGAATGTAATACTTGTCTCCAAGGAGCCGCTCAAAACACAAACTCATAGAAGATTCACTTTTCTTGTACGTAAGTCGTGATTGTGCCCTTTGTATTCCATCCCAATGCAATTTCTGTGTTTCATGGTCAATGTGAAGGTCCAAGGGATAAGGTAAACCTGCACTGGTGCATCGGAATCTAATGCTGGTCTCCCATGTGCCGCTCAAACCACAAACTATTAGAAGATTCACTCTTCTTGTACTTAAGTAGGCATCGTGCCTTTTGTATTGTCTGTGTTTCATGGTCAATGTGAAGGTCCAAGGGATACAGTATACGAGCACTGGTGCATCGGAATCTAATACAGGTCTCCCTGGAGCAGCTCAAACCACAAACTCGTAGTAGATTCACTCTTCTCGTACTTAAGTAGGCATCGTGCCTTTTGTATTCAATCCCGATGCAATTTCTAGTTTCATGATCAATATGAAGGTCCAAGGGATACAGTAAACGTGCACTGGTATATCGGAATCTAATACTGGTGTCCCAGTAGCCGCTCAAAGCACAAACCCTTAGAAGAATCACTCTTCTTGTCTTTAAGTTGGCATTGTGAGCTTTGTAATCAATCCCGATGCAATATCTGTGTTTCATGGTCAATTTGAAGGTGCAAAGGGTACAGTAAACCTGCACTGGTGCAAAGGAATCTTATACTGGTCTCCATGGAGCCGCTCACACCACAAACTCTTAGAAGGTTCACTCATCTTGTACTTAAGTCGGCATTGTGCATTTTGTATTCAATCCCGATGCAATTTCTGTGTTACTTAAGTCGGCATTGTGCGTTTTGTATTCAATCCCGATCCAATTTCTGTGTTTCATGGTCAATGGAAGGTCCAAGGGATACTGTTAACCTGCACTGGTGCATCGGGATCTAATACTGGTCTCCCAGGAGCCGCCCAAAGCACAAATACTTAGATGATTCACTCTTCTTGTACTTAAGTCGGCATTGTCCCTTTTGTATTCAATCCCGATGCATATTCTGTGTTTGACGGTCAATATGATAGTCCAAGGGATTCTGTAAACCTGCACTGGTGCATCGGAATCTAATACTGGTCTCGCAGGAGCCGCTCAAAGCACAAACTCTTGGAAGATTCACTCTTCATGTACTTAAGTCAGCGTTGTGCTTTTTGTATTCAATCCCGATGCAATTTCTGTGTTTCATGGTGTATGTGAAGGGCCAATGGATACAGTAAATCTGCACTGGTGCATCGGAGTCTTATACTGGTCTCCCAGGAGCCGCTGAAAGCGCATATTCTTAGATGATTCACTCATCTTGTACTTAAATCGGCATTGTCACTTATGTATTCAATCCCGATGCAATTTCTGTGCTTCATTTTCAATGTGAAGGTCCAAATGATACAGTCAACCTGCGCAGGTGCATCGGATTGTAATACTTGTCTCCAAGGAGCCGCTCAAAGCACAAACTCTTAGAAGATTCACTTTTCTTCTACTTAAGTCGTCATTGTGCCCTATGTAATTAATCCCGATGCAATGTCTGTGTTTCATGGTCAATGTGAAGGTCCAAGGGATACAGTAAACGTGCACTGGTGCATCGGAATCTAAAACAGGTCTACCAGGAGACGCACAAAGCACAAACCCTTAGAAGAATCACTCTTCTTGTCTTTAAGTTGGCATTGTGAGCTTTGTAATCAATCCCGATGCAATATCTGTGTTTCATGGTCAATTTGAAGGTGCAAAGGATACAGTAAACTTGCACTGGTGCAAAGGAATCTAATACTGGTCTCCATGGACCCGCTCACACCAAAAACTCTTAGAAGGTTGACTCTTCTTGTACTTAAGTCGGCATTGTGCCTTATGTATTCAATCCCGATGCAATTTCTGAGTTTCATGGTCAATGTGAAGGGCCAATGGATTCAGTAAATTTGCACTGGTGCATCGGGATCTTATACTGGTCTCCCAGGAGCCGCTGAAAGCACATACTCTTAGATGATTCACTCATCTTGTACTTAAGTCAGCATTGTCACTTTTGTATTCAATCCCGATGCAATCTCTGTGTTTCATTGTCAATGGGAAGGTCCAAAATGATACAGTCAACCTGCGCAGGTGCATCGGAATGTAATACTTGTCTCCAAGGAGCCGCTCAAAACACAAACTCATAGAAGATTCACTTTTCTTGTACTTAAGTCGTGATTGTGCCCTTTGTATTCCATCCCGATGCAATTTCTGTGTTTCATGGCCAATGTGAAGGTCCAAGGGATAAGGTAAACCTGCACTGGTGCATCGGAATCTGATGCTGGTCTCCCATGTGCCGCTCAAACCACAAACTATTAGAAGATTCACTCTTCTTGTACTTAAGTAGGCATCGTGCCTTTTGTATTGTCTGTGTTTCATGGTCAATGTGAAGGTCCAAGGGAGACAGTATACCAGCACTGGTGCATCAGAACCTAATACAGGTCTCCCTGGAGCAGCTCAAACCACAAACTCGTAGTAGATTCACTCTTCTCGTACTTAAGTAGGCATCGTGCCTTTTGTATTCAATCCCGATGCAATTTCTAGTTTCATGATCAATGTGAAGGTCCAAGGGATACAGTAAACGTGCACTGTTATATCGGAATCTAATACTGGTGTCCCAGTAGCCGCTCAAAGCACAAACCCTTAGAAGAATCACTCTTCTTGTCTTTAAGTTGGCATTGTGAGCTTTGTAATCAATCCCGACGCAATATCTGCGTTTCATGGTCAATTTGAAGGTGCAAAGGGTACAGTAAACCTGCATTGGTGCAAAGGAATCTTATACTGGTCTCCATGGACCGCTCACACCACAAACTCTTAGAAGGTTCACTCATCTTGTACTTAAGTCGGCATTGTGCATTTTGTATTCAATCCCGATGCAATTTCTGTGTTACTTAAGTCGGCATTGTGCGTTTTGTATTCAATCCCGATCCAATTTCTGTGTTTCATGGTCAATGGAAGGTCCAAGGGATACTGTAAACCTGCACTGGTGCATAGGGATCTAATACTGGTCTCCCAGGAGCCGCCCAAAGCACAAATTCTTAGATGATTCACTCTTCTTGTACTTAAGTCGGCATTGTCCCTTTTGTATTCAATCCCGATGCATATTCTGTGTTTGACGGTCAATATGATAGTCCAAGGGATTCCGTAAACCTGCACTGGTCCATCGGAATCTAATACTGGTCTCGCAGGAGCCGCTCAAAGCACAAACTCTTGGAAGATTCACTCTTCATGTACTTAAGTCAGTGTTGTGCTTTTTGTATTCAATCCCGATGCAATTTCTGTGTTTCATGGTGTATGTGAAGGGCCAATGGATACAGTAAATCTGCACTGGTGCATCGGAGTCTTATACTGGTCTCCCAGGAGCCGCTGAAAGCGCATATTCTTAGATGATTCACTCATCTTGTACTTAAATCGGCATTGTCACTTATGTATTCAATCCCGATGCAATTTCTGTGCTTCATTATCAATGTGAAGGTCCAAATGATACAGTCAACCTGCGCAGGTGCATCGGATTGTAATACTTGTCTCCAAGGAGCCGCTCAAAACACAATCTCTTAGAAGATTCACTTTTCTTGTACTTAAGTCGTCATTGTGCCCTATGTAATTAATCCCGATGCAATGTCTGTGTTTCATGGTCAATGTGAAGGTCCAAGGGACACAGTAAACCTGCACTGGTGCGTCGGAATCTAATACTGGTCTCCCAGGATCCGCTCAAACACAATTCTTAGATATTCACTCTTCTTGTAATTAAGTCGGCATTGTCCCTCTTGTATTCAATCCCGATGCAATTTCTGTGTTATGGTCAATGTGAAGGTCCAAGGCATGCAGTAAATGTGCACTGGTTAATTGCAATGTAATACTGGTCTCCCAGGAGCCGCTCAAACACAAACTCTTAGAAAATTCATTCTTCTTGTACCTAAGTCGAAATTGTCCCCTTTGTATTATATGCCGATGCAATTTCTGTGTTTCATGGTCAATGTGAAGGTCCAAGGGTTACAGTAAACCGGCACTGGTACATCAGAATCTAATACTGGTCTCCCAGGCGCCGCTCAAAGCACTAATACTTAGAAGATTCACTCATCTTGTACTTAAGTCGGCATTGTGCTTTTTGCATTCAAACCTGATGCAATTTCTGTGTTTCATGGTCAGTGTGAAGGTCCAAGGGATACAGTAAACTTGCACTAATGCATCGGAATCTAATACTGGTCTTCCAGGAGCCGCTGAAAGCACAAACTCCTAGAAGATTCATTCTTCTTGTACTTAAGTCGGCATTGTGCCTTTAGTATTCAATCCCGATGCAATACTGTGTTTCATGGTCAATGTGAAGGTCCAAATGATACAGTCAACCTGCACTGGTGCATCGGAATCTAATACTGGTCTCCCATGAGCCGCTCAAACCACAAACTCTTAAAAGATTCACTCTTCTTGTACTTAAGTCGGCATTGTGCATTTTCTATTCAATCCCGATGCGATTTCTCTGTTTAATGCCCAATGTGAAGGTCCAAGAGAGAATGTAAACCTTCACTGGTGCATCGGAATCTATTACCGGTCTCCCAGGTACCGCTCAAAGCACAAACTCTTACAAAATTGACTCTTCTTAACCTTAAGTCTGTATTGTCCTTTAAGTATTCCATCCCAATGGAATATATGTGTTCCATGGTCAATGTGAAGGTCCAAGGGATACACTAAACCTGCACTGGTGCATCGAAATCCAATACTGGTCTCCGACGAGCCGCTCAAAGCACTACCTGTTAGAAAATTTATTCTTCTTGTATAAAGCCAGCGTTGTCGTTGATGTATTCAATCCCGATGCAATTTCTTTGTGTCATGGTCAATGCGAAGGTCCAAGGGATACAGTAAACCTGCATTGGTGGATCGGAATCTAATAGTGGACTCCCAGGAGCCGCTCAAAGCTCAAAATCTTAAAAGATTCACTCTTCTTGTACTTAAATCGGCATTGTGCGTTTTGTATTCAATCCCGATCCAATTTCTGTGTTTCATGGTCAATGGAAGGTCCAAGGGATACTGTAAACCTGCACTGGTGCATCGGGATCTAATACTGGTCTCCCAGGAGCCGCCCAAAGCACAAACTCTTAGAAGATTCACTCTTCTTGTACTTAAATCGGCATTGTGCCCTATGTAATTAATCCCGATGCAATGTCTGTGTTTCATGGTCAATGTGAATGTCCAAGGGATACAGTAAACGTGCACTGGTGCATCGGAATCTAAAACAGGTCTACCAGGAGACGCTCAAAGCACAAACCCTTAGAAGAATCACTCTTCTTGTCTTTAAGTCAGCATTGTGCTTTTTGTATTCAATCACGATGCAATTTCTGTGTTTCATGGTGTATGTGAAGGGCCAATGGATACAGTAAATCTGCACTGGTGCATCGGTATCTTATACTGGTCTCCCATGTGCCGCTCAAACCACAAACTCTTAGAAGATTCACTCTTCTTGTTCTTGATTCGGCATTGTGACTTTTGTATTCTATCACGTTGCGATGTCTGTGTTTCATGGTCAATGTGAAGGTCCAAGGGACACAGTAAACCTGCACTGGTGCGTCGGAATCTAATACTGGTCTCCCAGGATCCGCTCAAACACAAGGTCTTAGAAGATTCACTCTCCTTGTAATTAAGTCGGCATTGTCCCTCTTGTATTCAATCCCGATGCAATTTCTGTCTTATGGTCAATGTGAAGGTCCAAGGCATGCAGTAAATGTGCACTGGTTACTTGCAATGTAATACTGGTCTCCCAGGAGCCGCTCAAACACAAACTCTTAGAAAATTCATTCTTCTTGTACCTAAGTCGAAATTGTCCCCTTTGTATTCAATGCCGATGCAATTTCTGTGTTTCATGGTCAATGTGAAGGTCCAAGGGTTACAGTAAACCGGCACTGGTACATCACAATCTAATACTGGTCTCCCAGGCACCGCTCAAAGCACTAACTCTTAGAAGATTCACTGATCTTGTACTTATGTCGATTTTGTGCCATTTGTATTCAATTCGATGCAATTTCTGTGTTTCATGGTCAATGTGAAGGTCCAAGGGATACAGTACTCCTGCACTGGTGCATCGGAATCTAATACTGGTCTTCGAAGAGCCGCTGAAAGCGCATACTCTTAGAAGATTCACTCTCCTTGTACTTAAGTCGGCATTGTGCTTTTTGTATTCAATCCCGATGCACATTCTGTGTTTCATGGTCAATGTGAGGGTCAAAGGGATACAGTAAACTTTCACTAGTGCATCGGAATATAATACTGGTCTCCCAGGAGCCGCTGAAAGCGCATACTCTTAGAAGATTCACTCTTCTTCTACTTAAGCCGGCATTGTGCGCTTTGTATTAAATCCCGATGCAATTTTGGTGTTTCATGGTCAATGTGAAGGTCCAAGGGATACTGTATTGCTGCACTGGTGCATCGGAATCTAATACAGTTCTCCCAGGAGCCGCTGAAAGCACAAACACTTAGAAGATTCACTCATCTTGTACTTAGGTCGGCACTGCGTTTTTTGTATTTAATCCCCTTGCAATTTCTGTGTTTCATTGTCAATGTGAAGGTCCAAGGGATACAGTAAACCTGCACTGGTGCATCGGAATCTAATACTGGTCCCCCAGGAGCCGCTCAAAGCACAAACTCTTCGAAGATTCACTCTTCTTGTACTTAAGTCAGCTTTGTCCTTTTGTATTCAATGCCGATGCAATTTTGTATGTTTAATGGTCAAAGTGAAGGTCCAAGGGATACAGTAAACCAGAACCGGTGCATCGGATTCTAAAACTGGTCTCCCATGAGCCGCTCAACGCACAAACTCTTAGAAGATTGACTCTTCTTGTACTTATGTTGGCATTTTGCCTTTTGTATTCAATCCCGATGCAATTTCTGTGATTCATGGTCAATGTGAAGGTCCAAGAGATACAGTAAACCTGCACTGGTGCATCGGAATCTAATACTGGTCTCCCAGGAGCCGCGCAAAGCACAAACTCTTCGAAGATTCACTCTTCATGTACTTAAGTCAGCATTGTCCTTTTGTATTCAATGCCGATGCAATTTTGTGTGTTTAATGGTCAATGTGAAGGTCCAAGGGATACAGTAAACCTGCACTGGTGCATCGGAATCTAATACAGGTCTCCCTGGAGCCGCTCAAACCTCAAATTCTTAGAAGATTCACTCTTCTTGTATTTAGGTCGACTTTGTGCCTTTTGTATTAAAACCCGATGCAATTTCTGAGATTCACGGTCAATGTGAAGATCCAAGGGATACAGTATACCTGCACTGGTGCATCGGTATCTAATACTGGACTCCCAGGACTCGTTGAAAGCGCAAACTCTTATAAGATTCACTCTTCTTGTACTTATGTGGGCATTGTCCATTTTGTATCCAATCTCGATGCAATTTCTGTGTTTCATGGTCAATTTGATGGTCCAAGGGATACAGTATAGCTGGACTTGTGCATCGGAATCTAATACATGTCTCCCAGGAGCCGCTGAAAGCACAAACACTTAGAAGATTCACTCATCTCGTACTTAAGTCGGCGCTGCGTTTTTTGTATTCAATCCCAATGCAATTTCTGTGTTTCATGGTCAATGTGAATGTCCAAGCGTTACAGTAAACCTGCACTGGTTCATCGGAGTCTAATACTGGTCTCCCAGGAGACGCTCAAAGCACAAACTCATAGAAAATTCACTCTCCTTGAACTTAAGTCGGCATTGTGCCTTATGTATTCAATCCCGATGCAATTTCTGTGTTTCATGGTCAATGTGTACGTCCAAGGGATACAGTAAACCTGCACAGGTGTATCGGAATCTTAAACTGGTCTCCCATGAAGCGCTCAATGCACAAACTCTTAGAAGAATCACTTTTCTTGTACTTATGTTGGCATTTTGCTTTTTGTATTCAATCCCGATGCAATTTCTGTGTTTCATGGTCAATGTGAAGGTCCAAGGGATACAGTAAACCTGCACTGGTGCATCGGAACAAATACTGGTATCCCAGGAGCCGCTCAAAACACAAACTCTTAGAAGATTCACTCTTCTTGTACTTAAGACGGAATTGTGCCTTTTGTATTCAATCCCGATGCAACTTCAGTGATTCATGGTCACGTGAAGGTCCAAGGGATACAGTAAACCTCCACTGGTGCTTCGGAATCTAAAACTGGTCTCCCATGAGGCGCTCAATGCACAAACTCTTAGAAGAATCACTCTTCTTGTACTTATGTTGGCATTTTGCCTTTTGTATTCAATCCCGATGCAATTTCTGTGTTTCATGGTCAATGTGAAGGTCCAAGGGATACAGCAACCCTGCACTGGTGCACCGGTATCTAATACTGGTCTCTCAGGAGCCGTTCAAATTACACACTCTTAGAAGATTCACTCTTCTTGTATTTAGGTCGACTTTGTGCCTTTTGTATTAAAACCCGATGCAATTTCTGAGATTCTCGGTCAATGTGAAGGTCCAAGGGATACAGTATACCTGCACTGGTACATCGGTATCTAATACTGGACTCCCAGGACCAGTTGAAACCGCAAACTCTTCGAAGATTCACTCTTCTTGTACTTAAGTCAGCATTGTCGTCTTGTATTCAGTGCCGATGCAATTTTGTATGTTTAATGTTCAAAGTGAAGGTCCAAGGGATACAGTAAACCAGCACTGGTGCATCGGAAACTAAAACTGGTCTCCCATGAGCCGCTCAAAGCACAAACTCTTAGAAGATTCACTCCTCTTGTACTTATGTTGGCATTTTGCCTTTTAGATACAATCCCGATGCAATTTCTGTGTTTCATGGTCAATGTGAAGGTCCAGGGGATACAGTCAACCTGCACTGGTGCATCGGAGTCTAATACTGGTGTCGCAGGAGCAGCTCAAAGCACAAACTGTTAGGAGATTCACTCTTCTTTTGCTTAAATTGGCATTGTGCCTTTTGAATTCAATCCCGATGCAATTTCTGTGTTTCATGGTCAATGTGAAGGTCCAAGGGATACAGTAAAACAGCACTGGTGCTTCGGAAAGTAATACTGGTCTCCCAGGAGCCGCTCAAAGCACAAACTCTTAGAAGATTCACTCTACTTGTACTTATGTCGGCATTGTCCATTTTGTATCCAATCTCGATGCAATTTCTGTGTTTCATGGTCAATTTGAAGGTCCAAGGGATACGGTATAGCTGCACTTGTGCACCGGAACCTAATACATGTCTCCCAGGAGCCGCTCAAAGCACAAACTCTTAGAAAATTCACTCTCCTTGTACTTAAGTTGGCATTGTGCCTTACGTATTCAATCCCGATGCAATTTCTCTGTTTCATTGTCAATGTGAAGGTCCAAAGGATACAGTAAACCTGCACTGGTGTATCGGAATCTAATACTGTTCTCCCAGGAGCCGCTCAAATCACAAACCCTTAGAAGACTCACTCATCTTGTACTTAAGTCGGCATTGTGAGTTTGGTATTCAATCCCGATGCAATTTCAGAGATTCATGGTCAATTCGAAAGTCCAAGGGATACAGCAAACCTGCACTGGTACATCGGAGTCTAATAGTGGTCTCCCATGAGCCGCTCAATGCACAAACTCTTAGAAGATTCACTCTCCTTGTACTTATGTTGGCATTTTGCCTTTTGTGTTCAATCCCGAAGCAATTTCTGTGTTTCATGGCCAATGTGGAGGTCCAAGGGATACAGTAAACCTGCACTGGTGCACCGGCAACTAATACTGATCTCTCAGGAGCCGTTCAAATTACAAACTCTTAGAAGATTCACTCTTCTTGTTCTTAGGTCGACATTGTGCCTTTTCGATTCAATCCCGATGCAATTTCTGAGTTTCATGGTCAATGTGAAGGTCCAAGGGATACAGTATACATGCACTGGTGCATCGGTACCTAATACTGGACTCCCTGGAGCCGTTGAAGGCGCAAACTTTTAGAAGATTCATTCTTCTTGTACTTCAGTCAGCATTGTCGTTTTGTATTCAAAGCCGATGCAATTTTGTATGTTTAATGGACAAAGTGAAGGTCCAAGGGATACAGTCAACCTGCACTGGTGCATCGGAGTCTAATACTGGTCTCCCAGGAGCCGCTCAAAGCACAAACTGTTAGGAGATTCACTCTTCTTTTGCTTAAATTGGCATTGTGCCTTTTGTATTCAATCCCGATGCAATTTCTGTGTTTCATGGTCAATGTGAAGGTCCAAGGGATACAGTAAATCAGCACTGGTGCATCGGAATCTAATACTGGTCTCCCAGGAGCCGCTCAAAACACAAACTCTTAGAAGATTCACTCTTCTTGTACTTAAGTCGGCGTTGTGCCTTTTGTATTCAATCCCGATGCAATTTCTGTGTTTCATTGTCCAAATGAAACCGCAAAAGATACGGTAAACCTGATCTGGTGCATCGGAAAGTAATACTGGTCTCCCAGGAGCCGCTCAAAGCACAAACTCTTAGAAGATTCACTCTACTTGTACTTATGTCGGCATTGTCCATTTTGTATCCAATCTCGATGCAATTTCTGTGTTTCATGGTCAATTTGAAGGTCCAAGGGATACGGTATAGCTGCACTTGTGCACCGGAACCTAATACATGTCTCCCAGGAGCCGCTGAAAGCACAAACACTTAGAAGATTCACTCATCTTGTACTTAAGTCGGCACTGCGTCTTTTGTATTCAATCCCAATGCAATTTCTGTGTTTCATGGTCAATGTGAAGGTCCAAGGGATACAGAAAACCTGCACTGGTGCATCAGAGTCTAATAGTGGTCTCCCAGGAGACGCTCAAAGCACAAACTCTTAGAAAATTCACTCTCCTTGTACTTAAGTCGGCATTGTGCCTTACGTATTCAATCCCGATGCAATTTCTGTGTTTCATGGTCAATGTGAAGGTCCAAAGGATACAGTAAACCTGCACTGTTGTATCGGAATCTAATACTGTTCTCCCAGGAGCCGCTCAAATGACAAACCCTTAGAAGACTCACTCATCTTGTACTTAAGTCGGCATTGTGAGTTTGGTATTCAATCCCGATGCAATTTCAGAGATTCATGGTCAATTCGAAAGTCCAAGGGATACAGCAAACCTGCACTGGTGCATCGGAGTCTAATAGTGGTCTCCCATGAGCCGCTCAATGCACAAACTCTTAGAAGATTCACTCTCCTTGTACTTATGTTGGCATTTTGAATTTTGTGTTCAATCCCGATGCAATTTCTGTGTTTCATGGTCAATGTGGAGGTCCAAGGGATACAGTAAACCTGCACTGGTGCACCGGTATCTAATACTGGTCTCTCAGGAGCCGTTCAAATTGCAAACTCTTAGAAGATTCACTCTTCTTGTTCTTAGGTCGACATTGTGCCTTTTGGATTCAATCCCGATGCAATATCTGAGTTTCATGGTCAATGTGAAGGTCCAAGGGATACAGTATACATGCACTGGTGCATCGGTATCTAATACTGGACTCCCTGGAACCGTTGAAGGCGCAAACTTTTAGAAGATTCACTCTTCTTGTACTTCAGTCAGCATTGTCGTTTTGTATTCAAAGCCGATGCAATTTTGTATGTTTAATGGACAAAGTGAAGGTCCAAGGGATACAGTAAACCTGCACTGGTGCACCGGAATCTGAAACTGGTCTCCCATGATCCGCTCAATGCACTATCTCTTAGAAGATTCACTCTCCTTGTACTTATGTTGGCATTTTGCCTTTTGTATTCAATCCCGTTGCAATTTCTGTGTTTCATGGTCAATGTGAATGTCCAAGGGATACAGTAAACCTGCACTGGTGCATCGGAATCTAATACTGGTCTCCCAGGAGCCGCTCAAAACACAAACTCTTAGAAGATTCACTCTTCTTGTACTTAAGTCGGCATTGTGCCTTTTCTATTCAATCCTGATGCAATTTCAGTGATTCATGGTCACGTGAAAGTCCAAGGGATACAGTAAACCTGCATTGGTGCATCGGAATCTATAACTGGTCTCCCATGAGGCGCTCAATGCACAAACTCTTAGAAGAATCACTCTTCTTGTACTTATGTTGGCATTTTGCCTTTTGTATTCAATCCCGATGCAATTTCTGTGTTTCATGGTCAATGTGAAGGTCCAAGGGATAAAGTAAACCTGCACTGGTGCATCGGAACAAATACTGGCCTCCCAGGAGCCGCTCAAAACACAAACTCTTCGGAGATTCACTCTTCATGTACTTAAGTCAGCATTGTCCTATTCTACTCAATGCCGATGCAATTTTGTGTCTTTAATGGTCAATGTGAAAGTCCAAGGGATACAGTAAGCCCGCACTGGTGCATGGGAATGTAATAGAGCTCTCCCTGCAGCCCCTCAAACCTCAAAGTCTTAGGTGAGTCACTCTTCTTGTACTTATGTTGACATTGTGCCTTTTGTATTCAATCCCAATGCAATTTCTGTGTTTCATGTTCAATGTGAAGGTGCAACGGATACAGTAAACCTGCACTGGTGCGTCGGAATCTAATACTGGTCTCCCAAGAGACGCTCAAAGTACAAACTAATATGAGACGCTCTCTCCTTGTACTTAAGTCGGCAGTGTCCCTTTTGTATTCAATCCCGATGCAATTTCTGTGTTTCATGGTCAATGTGAAGGTCCAAGGGACACAGTAAACCTGCACTGGTGCTCCGGTATCTAATACTGGTCTCTCAGGAGCCATTCAAATTACAAACTCCTAGAAGATTCACTCCTCTTGTTCTTACTTCGACATTGTGCCTTTTGGATTCAATCACGATGCAATTTCTGAGTTTCATGGTCAATGTGAAGGTCCAAGGGATACAGTATACCTGCACTGGTGAATCGGTATCTAATACTGGACTCCCTGGAGCCGTTGAAAGCGCAAACTCTGAGGAGATTCACTCTTCTTGTACTTAAGTCGGCATTGTCCATTTTGAATGCAATCTCGATGCAATTTCTGTGTTTCATTGTCAATTTGAAGGTCCAAGGGATATAGTAAACCTGCACTGGTGCATCGGAATCTAATACTGGTCTCCCAGGAGCCGTTCAAATCACAAACTCTTCGAAGATTCACTCTTCTTGTACTTAAGTCAGCATTGACGTTTTGTATTCAGTGCCGATGCAATTTTGTATGTTTAATGTTCAAAGTGAAGGTCCAAGGGACACAGTAAACCAGCACTGGTGCATCGGAGTCTAATACTGATCTCCCAGGAGACGCTCAAAGCACAAACTCATAGAAAATTCACTCTCCTTGAACTTAAGTCGGCATTGTGCCTTATGTATTCAATCCCGATGCAATTTTTGTGTTTCATGGTCAATGTGAAGGTCCAAGGGATACAGTAAACCTGTACTGATGTATCGGAATCTAAAACTGGTCTCCCATGAAATGCTCAATGCACAAACTCTTAGAAGAATCACTTTTCTTGTACTTATGTTGGCATTTTGCTTTTTGTATTCAATCCCGATGCAATTTCTGTGTTTCATGGTCAATGTGAAGGTTCAAGGGATACAGTAAACCTGCACTGGTGCATCGGAACAAATACTGGTCTCCCAGGAGCCGCTCAAAACACAAATTCTTAGAAGATTCACTCTTCTTGTACTTAAGTCGGAATTGTGCCTTTTGTATTCAATCCCGATGCAACTTCAGTGATTCATGGTCACGTGAAGGTCCAAGGGATACAGTAAACCTGCACTGGTGCTTCGGAATCTAAAACTGGTCTCCCATGAGGCGCTCAATGCACAAACTCTTAGAAGAATCACTCTTCTTGTACTTATGTTGGCATTTTGCCTTTTGTATTCAATCCCGATGCAATTTCTGTGTTTCATGGTCAATGTGAAGGTCCAAGGTATACAGTAAACCTCCACTGGTGCATCGGAACAGATACTGGTCTCCCAGGAGGCGCTCAAAACACAAACTCTTCGCAGATTCACTCTTCATGTACTTAAGTCAGCATTGTCCTATTCTACTCAATGCCGATGCAATTTTGTGTCTGCAGTGGTCAATGTGAAAGTCCAAGGGATACAGTAAACCTGCACTGGTGCATGGGAATCTAATAGAGCTCTGCCTGCAGACCCTCAAACCTCAAAGGCTTAGGTGATTCACTCTTCTTGTACTTATGTTGACATTGTGCCACTTGTATTCGATCCCAATGCAATTTCTGTGTTTCATGTTCAATGTGAAGGTGCAACGGATACAGTAAACCTGCACTGGTGCGTCGGAATCTAATACTGGTCTCCCAGGAGACGCTCAAAGTACTAACTCTTATGAGACGCTCTCTCCTTGTACTTAAGTCGGCAGAGTCCCTTTTGTATTCAATCCCGATGCAATTTCTGTGTTTCATGGTCAATGTGAAGGTCCAAGGGATACAGTAAACCTGCACTGGTGCACCGGTATCTAATACTGGTCTCTCAGGAGCCGTTCAAATCACAAACTCTTCGAAGATTCACTCTTCTTGTACTTAAGTCAGCATTGTCGTCTTGTATTCAGTGCCGATGCAATTTTGTATGTTTAATGTTCAAAGTGAAGGTCCAAGGGATACAGTAAACCAGCACTGGTGCATCGGAATCTAAAACTGGTCTCCCATGAGCCGCTCAAAGCACAAACTCTTAGAAGATTCACTCCTCTTGTACTTATGTTGGCATTTTGCCTTTTGAATACAATCCCGATGCAATTTCTGTGTTTCATGGTCAATGTGAAGGTCCAAGGGATACAGTCAACCTGCACTGGTGCATCGGAGTCTAATACTGGTATCGCAGGAGCAGCTCAAAGCACAAACTGTTAGGAGATTCACTCTTCTTTTACTTAAATTGGCATTGTGCCTTTTGTATTCAATCCCGATGCAATTTCTGTGTTTCATGGTCAATGTGAAGGTCCAAGGGATACAGTAAATCAGCACTGGTGCATCGGAATATAATACTGGTCTCCCAGGAGCCGCTCAAAGCACAAACTCTTAGAAGATTCACTCTACTTGTACTTATGTCGGCATTGTCCATTTTGTATCCAATCTCCATGCAATTTCTGTGTTTCATGGTCAATTTGAAGGTCCAAGGGATACGGTATAGCTGCACTTGTGCACCGGAACCTAATACATGTCTCCCAGGAGCCGCTCAAAGCACAAACTCTTAGAAAATTCACTCTCCTTGTACTTAAGTCGGCATTGTGCCTTACGTATTCAATCCCGATGCAATTTCTCTGTTTCATGGTCAATGTGAAGGTCCAAAGGATACAGTAAACCTGCACTGGTGTATCGGAATCTAATACTGTTCTCCCAGGAGCCGCTCAAATGGCAAACCCTTAGAAGACTCACTCATCTTGTACTTAAGTCGGCATTGTGAGTTTGGTATTCAATCCCGATGCAATTTCAGAGATTCATGGTCAATTCTAAAGTCCAAGGGATACAGCAAACCTGCACTGGTGCACCGGAGTCTAATAGTGGTCTCCCATGAGCCGCTCAATGCACAAACTCTTAGAAGATTCACTCTCCTTGTACTTATGTTGGCATTTTGCCTTTTGTGTTCAATCCCGATGCAATTTCTGTGTTTCATGGTCAATGTGGAGGTCAAAGGGATACAGTAAACCTGCACTGGTGCACCGGTATCTAATACTGATCTCTCAGGAGCTGTTCAAATTACAAACTCTTAGAAGATTCACTCTTCTTGTTCTTAGGTCGACATTGTGCCTTTTGGATTCAATCCCGATGCAATTACTGAGTTTCATGGTCAATGTGAAGGTCCAAGGGATACAGTATACATGCACTGGTGCATCGGTATCTAATACTGGACTCCCTGGATCCGTTGAAGGCGCAAACTTTTAGAAGATTCACTCTTCTTGTACTTCAGTCAGCATTGTCGTTTTGTATTCAAAGCCGATGCAATTTTGTATGTTTAATGGACAAAGTAAAGGTTCAAGGGATACAGTAAACCTGCACTGGTGCATCGGAATCTGAAACTGGTCTCCCATGATCCGCTCAATGCACTATCTCTTAGAAGATTCACTCTCCTTGTACTTATGTTGGCATTTTGCCTTTTGTATTCAATCCCGTTGCAATTTCTGTGTTTCATGGTCAATGTGAATGTCCAAGGGATACAGTAAACCTGCACTGGTGCATCGGAATCTAATACTGGTCTCCCAGGAGCCGCTCAAAACACAAACTCTTAGAAGATTCACTCTTCTTGTACTTAAGTCGGCATTGTGCCTTTTGTATTCAATCCTGATGCAATTTCAGTGATTCATGGTCACGTGAAGGTCCAAGGGATACAGTAAACCTGCATTGGTGCATCGGAATCTAAAACTGGTGTCCCATGAGGCGCTCAATGCACAAACTCTTAGAAGAATCACTCTTTGTGTACTTATGTTGGCATTTTGCCTTTTGTATTCAATCCCGATGCAATTTCTGTTTTTCATGGTCAGTGTGAAGGTCCAAGGGATAAAGTAAACCTGCACTGGTGCATCGGAACAAATACTGGCCTCCCAGGAGCCGCTCAAAACACAAACCCTTCGGAGACTCAGTCTTCATGTACTTAAGTCAGCATTGTCCTATTCTACTCAATGCCGATGCAATTTTGTGTCTTTAATGGTCAATGTGAAAGTCCAAGGGATACAGTAAGCCTGCACTGGTGCATGGGAATCTAATAGAGCTCTCCCTGCAGCCCCTCAAACCTCAAGGTCTTAAGTGAGTCACTCTTCTTGTACTTATGTTGACATTGTGCCTTTTGTATTCAATCCCACTGCAATTTCTGTGTTTCATGTTCAATGTGAAGGTGCAACGGATACAGTAAACCTGCACTGGTGCACCGGTATCTAATACTGGTCTCTCAGGAGCCGTTCAAATTACAAACTCCTAGAAGATTCACTCTTCTTGTTCTTACTTCGACATTGTGCCTTTTGGATTCAATCACGATGCAATTTCTGAGTTTCATGGTCAATGTGAAGAACCAAGGGATACAGTATACCTGCACTGGTGCATCGGTATCTAATACTGGACTCCCTGGAGCCGTTGAAAGCGCAAACTCTTAGGAGATTCACTCTTCTTGTACTTAAGTCGGCATTGTCCATTTTGAATCCAATCTCGATGCAATTTCTGTGTTTCATTGTCAATTTGAAGGTCCAAGGGATACAGTAAACCTGCACGGGTGCATCGGAATCTAATACTGGTCTCCCAGGAGCCGTTCAAATCACAAACTCTTCGAGGATTCACTCTTCTTGTACTTAAGTCAGCATTGTCGTTTTGTATTCAGTGCCGATGCAATTTTGTATGTTTAATGTTCAAAGTGAAGGTCCAAGGGACACAGTAAACCAGCACTGGTGCATCGGAATCTAAAACTGGTCTCCCATGAGCCGCTCAAAGCACAAACTCTTAGAAGATTCACTCCTCTTGTACTTATGTTGGCATTTTGCCTTTTGAATAGAATCCCGATGCAATTTCTGTTTTTCATGGTCAATGTGAAGATCCAAGGGATACAGTAAACCTGCACTGGTGCATCGGAATCTAATACTGGTCTCCCAGGAGCCGCTCAAAGCACAAACTCTTCGTAGAATCACTCTTCTTGTACTTAAGTCAGCATTGTCCTTTTGTATTCAATGCCGATGCAACTTTGTGTGTTTAATGGTCAATGTGAAGGTCCAAGGGATACAGTGAACCTGCACTGGTGCATCGGAATCTAATACAGGTCTCCCTGGAGCCGCTCAAACTTCAAATTCTTAGGTGATTCACTCTTCTTGTACTTATGTCGACATTGTGCATTTTGTATTCAATCCCAATGCAATTTCTGTGTTTCATGGTCAATGTGAAGGTCCAAGGGATACAGTCAACCTGCACTGGTGCATCGGAGTCTAATACTGGTCTCCCAGGAGCCGCTCAAAGCACAAACTGTTAGGAGATTCACTCTTCTTTTGCTTAAATTGGCATTGTGCCTTTTGTATTCAATCCCGATGCAATTTCTGTGTTTCATGGTCAATGTGAAGGTCCAAGGGATACAGTAAATCGGCACTGGTGCATCGGAATCTAATACTGGTCTCCCAGGAGCCGCTCAAAACACAAACTCTTAGAAGATTCACTCTTCTTGTACTTAAGTCGGCGTTGTGCCTTTTGTATTCAATCCCGATGCAATTTCTGTGTTTCATTGTCCAAATGAAACCGCAAAAGATACGGTAAACCTGATCTGGTGCATCGGAAAGTAATACTGGTCTCCCAGGAGCCGCTCAAAGCACAAACTCTTAGAAGATTCACTCTACTTGTACTTATGTCGGCATTGTCCATTTTGTATCCAATCTCGATGCAATTTCTGTGTTTCATGGTCAATTTGAAGGTCCAAGGGATACGGTATAGCTGCACTTGTGCACCGGAACCTAATACATGTCTCCCAGGAGCCGCTGAAAACACAAACACTTAGAAGATTCACTCATCTTGTACTTAAGTCGGCACTGCGTCTTTTGTATTCAATCCCAATGCAATTTCTGTGTTTCATGGTCAATGTGAAGGTCCAAGGGATACAGTAAACCTGCACTGGTGCATCGGAGTCTAATAGTGGTCTCCCAGGAGACGCTCAAAGCACAAACTCTTAGAAAATTCACTCTCCTTGTACTTAAGTCGGCATTGTGCCTTACGTATTCAATCCCGATGCAATTTCTGTGTTTCATGGTCAATGTGAAGGTCCAAAGGATACAGTAAACCTGCACTGTTGTATCGGAATCTAAAACTGTTCTCCCAGGAGCGGCTCAAATGACAAACCCTTAGAAGACTCACTCATCTTGTACTTAAGTCGGCATTGTGAGTTTGGTATTCAATCCCGATGCAATTTCAGAGATTCATGGTCAATTCGAAAGTCCAAGGGATACAGCAAACCTGCACTGGTGCATCGGAGTCTAATAGTGGTCTCCCATGAGCCGCTCAATGCACAAACTCTTAGAAGATTCACTCTCCTTGTACTTATGTTGGCATTTTGCCTTTTGTGTTCAATCCCGATGCAATTTCTGTGTTTCATGGTCAATGTGGAGGTCCAAGGGATACAGTAAACCTGCACTGGTGCACCGGTATCTAATACTGGTCTCTCAGGAGCCGTTCAAATTGCAAACTCTTAGAAGATTCACTCTTCTTGTTCTTAGGTCGACTTTGTGCCTTTTTGATTCAATCCCGATGCAATTTCTGAGTTTCATGGTCAATGTGAAGGTCCAAGGGATACAGTATACATGCACTGGTGCATCGGTATCTAATACTGGACTCCCTGGAGCCGTTGAAGGCGCAAACTTTTAGAAGATTCACTCTTCTTGTACTTCAGTCAGCATTGTCGTTTTGTATTCAAAGCCGATGCAATTTTGTATGTTTAATGGACAAAGTGAAGGTCCAAGGGATACAGTAAACTTGCACTGGTGCACCGGAATCTGAAACTGGTCTCCCATGATCCGCTCAATGCACTATCTCTTAGAAGATTCACTCTCCTTGTACTTATGTTGGCATTTTGCCTTTTGTATTCAATCCCGTTGCAATTTCTGTGTTTCATGGTCAATGTGAATGTCCAAGGGATACAGTAAACCTGCACTGGTGCATCGGAATCTAATACTGGTCTCCCAGGAGCCGCTCAAAACACAAACTCTTAGAAGATTCACTCTTCTTGTACTTAAGTCGGCATTGTGCCTTTTGTATTCAATCCTGATGCAATTTCAGTGATTCATGGTCACGTGAAAGTCCAAGGGATACAGTAAACCTACATTGGTGCATCGGAATCTAAAACTGGTCTCCCATGAGGCGCTCAATGCACAAACTCTTAGAAGAATCACTCTTCTTGTACTTATGTTGGCATTTTGCCTTTTGTATTCAATCCCGATGCAATATCTGTGTTTCATGGTCAATGTGAAGGTCCAAGGGATAAAGTAAACCTGCACTGGTGCATCGGAACAAATACTGGCCTCCCAGGAGCCGCTCAAAACACAAACTCTTCGGAGATTCACTCTTAATGTACTTAAGTCAGCATTGTCCTATTCTACTCAATGCCGATGCAATTTTGTGTCTTTAATGGTCAATGTGAAAGTCCAAGGGATACAGTAAGCCCGCACTGGTGCATGGGAATGTAATAGAGCTCTCCCTGCAGCCCCTCAAACCTCAAAGTCTTAGGTGAGTCACTCTTCTTGTACTTATGTTGACATTGTGCCTTTTGTATTCAATCCCAATGCAATTTCTGTGTTTCATGTTCAATGTGAAGGTGCAACGGATACAGTAAACCTGCACTGGTGCGTCGGAATCTAATACTGGTCTCCCAAGAGACGCTCAAAGTACAAACTCATATGAGACGCTCTCTCCTTGTACTTAAGTCGGCAGTGTCCCTTTTGTATTCAATCCCGATGCAATTTCTGTGTCTCATGGTCAATGTGAAGGTCCAAGGGACACAGTAAACCTGCACTGGTGCTCCGGTATCTAATACTGGTCTCTCAGGAGCCATTCAAATTACAAACTCCTAGAAGATTCACTCCTCTTGTTCTTACTTCGATATTGTGCCTTTTGGATTCAATCACGATGCAATTTCTGAGTTTCATGGTCAATGTGAAGATCCAAGGGATACAGTATACCTGCACTGGTGCATCGGAATCTAACACTGGTCTCCCAGGAGCCGTTCAAATCACAAACTCTTCGAAGATTCACTCTTCTTGTACTTAAGTCAGCACTGACGTTTTGTATTCAGTGCCGATGCAATTTTGTATGTTTAATGTTCAAAGTGAAGGTCCAAGGGACACAGTAAACCAGCACTGGTGCATCGGAGTCTAATACTGGTCTCCCAGGAGCCGCTCAAAACACAAATTCTTAGAAGATTCACTCTTCTTGTACTTAAGTCGGAATTGTGCCTTTTGTATTCAATCCCGATGCAACTTCAGTGATTCATGGTCACGTGAAGGTCCAAGGGATACAGTAAACCTGCACTGGTGCTTCGGAATCTAAAACTGGTCTCCCATGAGGCGCTCAATGCACAAACTCTTAGAAGAATCACTCTTCTTGTACTTATGTTGGCATTTTGCCTTTTGTATTCAATCCCGATGCAATTTCTGTGTTTCATGGTCAATGTGAAGGTCCAAGGTATACAGTAAACCTCCACTGGTGCATCGGAACAGATACTGGTCTCCCAGGAGGCGCTCAAAACACAAACTCTTCGCAGATTCACTCTTCATGTACTTAAGTCAGCATTGTCCTATTCTACTCAATGCCGATGCAATTTTGTGTCTTCAATGGTTAATGTGAAAGTCCAAGGGATACAGTAAACCTGCACTGGTGCTTGGGAATCTAATAGAGCTCTCCCTGCAGCCCCTCAAACCTCAAAGGCTTAGGTGATTCACTCTTCTTGTACTTATGTTGACATTGTGCCTTTTGTATTCAATCCCAATGCAATTTCTGTGTTTCATGTTCAATGTGAAGGTGCAACGGATACAGTAAACCTGCACTGGTGCGTCGGAATCTAATACTGGTCTCCCAGGAGACGCTCAAAGTACTAACTCTTATGAGACGCTCTCTCCTTGTACTTAAGTCGGCAGTGGCCCTTTTGTATTCAATTCCGATGCAATTTCTGTGTTTCATGGTCAATGTGAAGGTCCAAGGGATACAGTAAACCTGCACTGGTGCACCGGTATCTAATACTGGTCACTCAGGAGCCGTTCAAATCACAAACTCTTCGAAGATTCACTCTTCTTGTACTTAAGTCAGCATTGTCGTCTTGTATTCAGTGCCGATGCAATTTTGTATGTTTAATGTTCAAAGTGAAGGTCCAAGGGATACAGTAAACCAGCACTGGTGCATCGGAATCTAAAACTGGTCTCCCATGAGCCGCTCAAAGCACAAAATCTTAGAAGATTCACTCCTCTTGTACTTATGTTGGCATTTTGCCTTTTGAATACAATCCCGATGCAATTTCTGTGTTACATGGTCAATGTGAAGGTCCAAGGGATACAGTCAACCTGCACTGGTGCATCGGAGTCTAATGCTGGTATCGCAGGAGCAGCTCAAAGCACAAACTGTTAGGAGATTCACTCTTCTTTTGCTTAAATTGGCATTGTGCCTTTTGTATTCAATCCCGATGCAATTTCTGTGTTTCATGGTCAATGTGAAGGTCCAAGGGATACAGTAAATCAGCACTGGTGCATCGGAAAGTAATACTGGTCTCCCAGGAGCCGCTCAAAGCACAAACTCTTAGAAGATTCACTCTACTTGTACTTATGTCGGCATTGTCCATTTTCTATCCAATCTCGATGCAATTTCTGTGTTTCATGGTCAATTTGAAGGTCCAAGGGATACGGTATAGCTGCACTTGTGCACCGGAACCTAATACATGTCTCCCAGGAGCCGCTCAAATCACAAACCCTTAGAAGACTCACTCATCTTGTACTTAAGTCGGCATTGTGAGTTTGGTATTCAATCCCGATGCAATTTCAGAGATTCATGGTCAATTCTAAAGTCCAAGGGATACAGCAAACCTCCACTGGTGCATCGGAGTCTAATAGTGGTCTCCCATGAGCCGCTCAATGCACAAACTCTTAGAAGATTCACTCTCCTTGTACTTATGTTGGCATTTTGCCTTTTGTGTTCAATCCCGATGCAATTTCTGTGTTTCATGGTCAATGTGGAGGTCCAAGGGATACAGTAAACCTGCACTGGTGCACCGGTATCTAATACTGATCTCTCAGGAGCCGTTCAAATTACAAACTCTTAGAAGATTCACTCTTCTTGTTCTTAGGTCGACATTGTGCCTTTTGGATTCTATCCCGATGCAATTTCTGTGTTTCATGGTCAATGTGAAGGTCCAAGGGATACAGTATACATGCACTGGTGCATCGGTATCTAATACTGGACTCCCCGGAGCCGTTGAAGGCGCAAACTTTTAGAAGATTCACTCTTCTTGTACTTCAGTCAGCATTGTCGTTTTGTATTCAAAGCCGATGCAATTTTGTATGTTTAATGGACAAAGTAAAGGTTCAAGGGATACAGTAAACCTGCACTGGTGCATCGGAATCTGAAACTGGACTCCCATGATCCGCTCAATGCACTATCTCTTAGAAGATTCACTCTCCTTGTACTTATGTTGGCATTTTGCCTTTTGTATTCAATCCCGTTGCAATTTCTGTGTTTCATGGTCAATGTGAATGTCCAAGGGATACAGTAAACCTGCACTGGTGCATCAGAATCTAATACTGGTCTCCTAGGAGCCGTTCAAATCACAAACTCTTCGAAGATTCACTCTTCTTGTACTTAAGTCAGCATTGACGTTTTGTATTCAGTGCCGATGCAATTTTGTATGTTTAATGTTCAAAGTGAAGGTCCAAGGGACACAGTAAACCAGCACTGGTGCATCGGAATCTAAAACTGGTCTCCCATGAGCCGCTCAAAGCACAAACTCTTAGAAGAATCACTCCTCTTGTACTTTTGTTGGCATTTTGCCTTTTGAATACAATCCCGATGCAATTTCTGTGTTTCATCGTCAATGTGAAGATCCAAGGGATACAGTAAACCTGCACTGGTGCATCGGAATCTAATACTGGTCTCCCAGGAGCCGCTCAAAGCACAAACTCTTCGTAGAATCACTCTTCTTGTACTTAAGTCAGCATTGTCCTTTTGTATTCAATGCCGATGCAACTTTGTGTGTTTAATGGTCAATGTGAAGGTCCAAGGGATACAGTGAACCTGCACTGGTGCATCGGAGTCTAATACTGGTCTCCCAGGAGCCGCTCAAAGCACAAACTGTTAGGAGATTCACTCTTCTTTTGCTTAAATTGGCATTGTGCCTTTTGTATTCAATCCCGATGCAATTTCTGTGTTTCATGGTCAATGTGAAGGTCCAAGGGATACAGTAAATCAGCACTGGTGCATCGAAATCTAATACTGGTCTCCCAGGAGCCGCTCAAAACACAAACTCTTAGAAGATTCACTCTTCTTGTACTTAAGTCGGCATTGTGCCTTTTGTATTCAATCCCGATGCAATTTCTGTGTTTCATTGTCCAAATGAAACCGCAAAAGATACGGTAAACCTGATCTGGTGCATCGGAAAGTAATACTGGTCTCCCAGGAGCCGCTCAAAGCACAAACTCTTAGACGATTCACTCTACATGTACTTATGTCGGCATTGTCCATTTTGTATCCAATCTCGATGCAATTTCTGTGTTTCATGGACAATTTGAAGGTCCAAGGGATACGGTATAGCTGCACTTGTGCACCGGAACCTAATACATGTCTCCCAGGAGCCGCTGAAAGCACAAACACTTAGAAGATTCACTCATCTTGTACTTAAGTCGGCACTGCGTCTTTTGTATTCAATCCCAATGCAATTTCTGTGTTTCATGGTTAATGTGAAGGTCCAAGGGATACAGTAAACCTGCACTGGTGCATCGAAGTCTAATAGTGGTCTCCCAGGAGACGCTCAAAGCACAAACTCTTAGAAAATTCACTCTCCTTGTACTTAAGTCGGCATTGTGCCATACGTATTCAATCCCGATGCAATTTCTGTGTTTCATGGTCAATGTCAAGGTCCAAAGGATACAGTAAACCTGCACTGTTGTATCGGAATCTAATACTGTTCTCCCAGGAGCCGCTCAAATGACAAACCCTTAGAAGACTCACTCATCTTGTACTTAAGTCGGCATTGTGAGTTTGGTATTCAATCCCGATGCAATTTCAGAGATTCATGGTCAATGCGAAGGTCCAAGGGATACATTAAACATGCGCTGGTGCATCGGAATCTAAAACTGGTCTCCCATGATCCGCTCAATGCACAAACTCTTAGAAGATTCACTCTCCTTGTACTTATGTTGGCATTTTGCCTTTTGTATTCAATCCCGATGCAATTTCTGTGTTTCATTGTCAATGTGAAGGTCCAAGGGATACAGTAAACCTGCACTGGTGCACCGGTATCTAATACTGGTCTCTCAGGAGCCGTTCAAATTACAAACTCTTAGAAGATTCACTCTTCTTGTTCTTAGGTCGACATTGTGCGTATTGGATTCAATCCAGATGCAATTTCTGAGTGTCATGGTCAATGTGAAGGTCCAAGGGATACAGTATACCTGCACTGTTGCATCGGAATCTAAAACTGGTCTCCCATGATCCGCACAATGCACAAACTCTTAGAAGATTCACTCTCCTTGTACTTATGTTGGCATTTTGCCTTTTGTATTCAATCCCGTTGCAATTTCTGTGTTTCATGGTCAATGTGAATGTCCAAGGTATACAGTTAACCTGCACTGGTGCATCGGAATTTAATACTGGTCTCCCAGGAGCCGCTCAAAACACAAACTCTTCGCAGATTCACTCTTCTTGTACCTAAGTCAGCGTTGTCCTTTTGTATTCAATGCCGATGCAATTTTGTGTCTTTAATGGTCAATGTCAAGGTCCAAGGGATACAGTAAACCTGCACTGGTGCATCGGAATCTAATAGAGGTCTCCCGGGAGCCCCTCAAACCTCAAACGCTTAGGTGATTCTCTGTTCCTGTACTTATGTTGGCATTATGCCTTTTGTATTCAATCCCTATGCAATTTCTGTGTTTCATGTTCAATGTGAAGGTGCAACAGATACAGTAAACCTGCACTGGTGCGTCGGAATCTAATACTGGTCTCCCAGGAGACGCTCAAAGCACAAACACTTATGAGATTATCTCTCCTTGTACTTAAGTCGGCACTGTCCCTTCTGTATTCAATCCTGATGCAGTTTCTGTGTTTCATGGTCAATGTGAAGGTCCAAGGGATACAGTAAACCTGCACCGGTGCACCGTTATCTAATACTGGTCTCTCAGGAGCCGTTCAAATTACAAACTCTTAGAAGATTCACTCTTCTTGTTCTTAGGTCGACATTGTGCCTATTGGATTCAATCCCGATGAAATTTCTGAGTTTCATGGTCAATGTGAAGGTCCAAGGGATACAGTATACCTGCACTGTTGCATCGGAATCTAAAACTGGTCTCCCATGATCCGCACAATGCACAAACTCTTAGAAGATTCACTCTCCTTGTACTTATGTTGGCATTTTGCCTTTTGTATTCAATCCCGTTGCAATTTCTGTGTTTCATGGTCAATGTGAATGTCGAAGGTATACAGTAAACCTGCACTGGTGCATCGGAATTTAATACTGGTCTCCCAGGAGCCGCTCAAAACACAAACTCTTCGGAGATTCACTCTTCTTGTACCTAAGTCAGCGTTGTCCTTTTGTATTCAATGCCGATGCAATTTTGTGTCTTTAATGGTCAATGTCAAGGTCCAAGGGATACAGTAAACCTGCACTGGTGCATCGGAATCTAATAGAGGTCTCCCGGGAGCCCCTCAAACCTCAAACGCTTAGGTGATTCTCTGTTCCTGTACTTATGTTGGCATTATGCCTTTTGTATTCAATCCCTATGCAATTTCTGTGTTTCATGTTCAATGTGAAGGTACAACAGATACAGTAAACCTGCACTGGTGCGTCGGAATCTAATACTGGTCTCCCAGGAGACGCTCAAAGCACAAACACTTATGAGATTATCTCTCCTTGTACTTAAGTCGGCACTGTCCCTTCTGTATTCAATCCTGATGCAGTTTCTGTGTTTCATGGTCAATGTGAAGGTCCAAGGGATACAGTAAACCTGCACCGGTGCACCGTTATCTAATACTGGTCTCTCAGGAGCCGTTCAAATTACAAACTCTTAGAAGATTCACTCTTCTTGTACTTAGGTCGACATTGTGCCTCTTGTATTCAATCCCGATGCAATTTCTGAGTTTCATGGTCAATTTGGAGGTCCAAGGGATACAGTATACTCGCACTGTTGCATCGGTATCTAATACTGGACTCCCTGGAGCCGGTGAAAGCGCAAACTCTTAGATGATTCACTCTTCTTGTACTTAAGTCGCATTGTGAATTTTGTATTCAATCCCGATGGAATTTCTGTGTTTCATGGACAATGTGAAGGTCCAAGGGATACATTAAAGCTGCACTGGTGCATCGTAATCTAATACTGGTCCCCCAGGAGTCGCTCAAACCACAATTTCTTAGAAAATTCGCTCTTCTTGTACATAAGTCGGCATTGTCCCTATTCAATTCAATCCCGATGCAATTTCTGTGTTTCATGGTCAATGTGAAGGTCAAAGGGATACAGTAAACGTGCACTGGTGCATCGGATTCCAATACAGGTCTCCCAGGAGCCGCTCAAACCGCAAATTCGTAGAAGATTCACTCTACTTGTTCTTAAGTTGGCATTGTGCCTATTGTATTCAATCCTGTTGCAATTTCTGTGTTTTATGGTCAATGTGAAGGTCCACGGGATGCAGTAAACCTGCACCGGTGCATCGGATTCTAATACTGGTCTCCCAGGAGCCACTAAAAGCACAAACTCTTAGAAGATTCACTCTTTATGTATAGAAGTGGGCATTGTCCCTTTTGAATTCAATCCCGATGCAATTTCAGTGCCTCATGGCCAATGTGAAAGTCCAAGGGAAACAGTGAAAGTGCACTTTTGCATCTGAGTCTAATACAGGTCCCACTGGAGGTGCTGAAACCACAAACTCTTAGGTGAATCACTCTTCTTTTACTTAAGTTGGCATTGTGCTCTTGTATTCAATCCCAATGCAATTTCTGTGTTTCATGGTCAATGTGGAGATCCAAGGGATACAGTAAAACTGCACTGGTGCATCGAAATCTAATACTGTTCTCCCAGGAGCCGCTCAAATCACAAACTCTTAGAAAACTCACTCATCTTGTACTTAAGTCATCATTGTGCCTTTTGTATTCAATCCCGATGCAATGTCTGTAATTCATGGCCAATGTGAAGGTCCAAGGGATACAGTAAACCTGGACTGGTGCATCGGAACTAATACTGTCCTCCCAGGAGCCGCACAATGCGCAAACACTTAGAAGATTCAGTCATCTTGTACTTAAGTCGGCATTGTGACTTTTGTATCCAATCCCGATGCAATTTCTGGGTTACATGGTCAATTTGTAGGTCCAAGGGATACAGTAAGCCTGCACCGGTGCATCGGAATCTAATACTGGTCTCCCAGGAGCCGTTCAAAGTACAAACTCTTAGATGATTCACTTTTCTTGTACTTAAGTCGGCATTGTGCCTTTTGTATTCATTCCTGATGCAATTTCTGTGTTTTATGGTCAATGTAAAGGTCCAAGTGATACAGTATAACTTCACTGGTAAATCGGAATCTAATACTGGTCTAACAGCAGCTTCTGAAAGCACAAACTCTTTGAAGATTCACTCTCCTTGTACTTAAGTCGTCATTGTGCCTTTTGTATTCAATCCCGATGCAATTACTGTGATTCATGGTCAATGTGAAGATCCAAGGGATACAGTAAACCTGCACTGGTGCATCGGAATCTAATACTGGTTTTTCAGGAGCCGTTCAAAGTACAAATTCTCAGATGATTCACTCACCTTGTACTTAGGTCGGCATTTTGAATTTTGTATTTAATCCCGATGCAATTTCAGTGTTTCATTAACAATGTGAAGGTCCAAGGGATACAGTATAACTTCACTGGTAAATCTTAATCTAATAGTGGTCTCCCAGGAGCCGCTGAAAACGCAAACTCTTAGAAGATTCTTTCTTCTTGTACTTAAGGCGGCATTGTCCTTTTGTATTCAATAACGATGCGATTTCTGTGTTTCATGGTCAATGTGAAGGTCCAAATGATACAGTGAAACTGCACTGTTGCATCGGAATCAAATTTTGGTCTCCCAGGTCCCGCTCAAATGACAAACTCTTAGAAGATTCAGGCTACTTGTACTTAAGTCGTCATTGTGCCTTATGTATTCAATCCCGATGGAATTTGTGTTTCATGGTCAATGTGAAGGTCCAAGGGATACATTAAACCTGCACTGGTGCAACGGAATCTAATACTGCTCTCCCATGAGCCGCTCAAACCACAAATTGTTAGAAGATTCACTGTTCTTTACTTGATTCGGCATTGTGCTTTTTGTATTCAATCACGATGCGATTTTTGTGGTTCGTGGTCAATGTGAAGGTCCAAGGGATACAGCAAACCTGCACTGGTTCATCGGAATCTAATACTGGTCTCCCAGGAGCCACTCAAACCACAATTTCTTAGAAAATTCGCTCTTCTTGTACTTAAGTCGGCATTGTCCTTTTTGAATTCAAACCCGATGCAACATCAGTGCTTCATGGTCAATGTGAAGGTCCAAGGGAAACAGTGAAAGTGCACTGGTGCATCGGAATCTAATACAGGTCCCACCGAAGCCGCTCAAACCACAAACTCTTAGGTGATTCACTCTTCTTTTACTTAAGTTGGCATTGTGCTTTTGTATTCAATCCCAATGCAATATCTCTGTTTCATGGTCAATGTGAAAGTCCAAGGGATACAGTAAACCAGCACTGTTGCATCGGAATCTAATACTGGTCTCCCAGGAGCCGCTCAAAGCACAAACTCTTAGAAGATTCACTCTTCTTGTACTTAAGTCGGCATTGTGCCTTTTGTATTCAATCTCGATGCAATTTCTGTGTTTCATGGTCAAAGTGAAAGTCCAAGGGATACGGTAAACCTGCACTGGTGCATCGGAATCTAATACTCGTCTCACAGGAGCCGCTCAATGCACAAACTCTTAGAAGATTCACTCATCTTGGACTTAAGTCAGCATTGCGCCTTTTGAATTTATTCCCGAATCAATTTCTGTGTTTCATTGTCAATGTGACTGTCTAAAGGATACAGTAAAGTGGCACTGGTGCATCGGTATCTAATACTGGTCTCCCAGGAGCAGCTCATACACAAACTCTTCTTGTACTTATGTCGGCATTGTGCTTTTTGTATTCAATCCCGACACACTTTCTGTGTTTCATGGTCATTGTGAAGGTCCAAGGGATACAGTAAACCTGCACTGGTCCTTCGGAATCTAATACTGGTCTCCCATTAGCCGCTCAAAGCAGAAACTCCTAGAAGATTCTTTCTTCTTGTACTTACGGCGGCATTGCCCCTTTTGTATTCAATCCCGATGCAATTTCTGTGTTTCATGGTCAATGTGAAGGTCCAAATGATACAGTCAACCTGCACTGGCGCATCGGAATCTAATACGGGTCTCCCAGGAGCCGCTCAAAGCACAAACTCTTAGAAGATTCACTCTTCATGTACTTAGGTCGTCATTGTGCCATTTGTATTCAATCCCGATGCAATTTCTGTGTTTCATGGTCAATGTGAAGGTCCAAGCGATGCAGTAAACCTGCACTGGAGCATCGGAATCTTATATTGGTCTCCCAGAGCCTCTCAAAACTCCAAATCTTAGAAGATTCACTCTTCTTGTACTTAAGTCGGCATTGTCCATTTAGTATACAATCCCGATGCAATTTCTGTGTTTCATGGTCAATGTGAAGGTCCAAATGATACAGTCAACCTGCACTGGTGCATCGGAATCTAATACTGGTCTCCCAGGAGCCGCTCAAAGCACAAACTCTTACAAGATTCACTCTTCTTGTACTTAAGTCGGCTTTGTGCCTTTTGTATTCAATCTCGATGCAATTTCTGTGTTTCATGGACAAAGTGAAAGTCCAAGGGATACGGTAAACCTGCACTGGTGCGTCGGTATCTAATACTCGTCTCGCAGGCGCCGCTCAATGCACAAACTCTTAGAAGATTCACTCTTCTTGTACTTAAGTCGTCATTGTGCCTTTTGTATTCAATCTCGATGCAATTTCTATGTTTCATGGTCAAAGTGAAAGTCCAAGGGACACGGTAAACCTGCACTGGTGCATTGGAATCTAATACTGGTCTTCCATTAGCCGCTGATAGCTTAAGCTCTTAGACGAATCACTCTTCTTGTACTTAAGCTTTCATTGCACCTTTTGTATGTAATCCCGATGCAATTTCTGTATTTCATTGTCAATGTGAAGGTCAAAATGATACAGTCAACCTGCACTGGTGCTACGGAATCTAATACTGGTCTCCCATGAGCCGCTCAAACCACAAATTCTTAGAAGATTCACTGTTCTTTACTTGATGCGGCATTGTGCCTTTTGTATTCAATCACGATGCAATATCTGTGTTTCGTGGTTAATGTGAAGGTCCAAGGGATACAGTAAACCTGCACTGGTGCATCGGAATGTTATACTGGTCTCCCAGGAGCCGCTCAAACCAAAATTTCTTAGAAAATTCGCTCTTCTTGTTCTTAAGTCGGCATTGTCCATTTTGAATTCAATCCCGATGAAATTTCTGTGTTTCGTGGTCAAAGTGAAGGTCAAAGGGATACTTCAAACGTCCACTGGTGCGTCGGATTCTAATACAGGTCTCCCAGGAGCCGCTCAAACCGCAAATTCGTAGAAGATTCACTCTACTTGTTCTTACGTTGGCATTGTGCCTTTTGTATTGAATCCTGTTGCAATTTCTTTGTTTTATGGTCAATGGGAAGATCCAAGGGATGCAGTAAACCTGCGCTTGTGCATCGGATTCTAATACTGGTCTCCCAGGAACCACTAAAACACAAACTCTTAGAAGATTCTCCCTTTATGTATTGTAGTCGGCATTGTCCCTTTTGAATTCAATCCCAATGCAATTTCAGTGCTTCATGGTCAATGTGAAGGTCCAAGGGAAACAGTGAAAGTGCATTGTTGCATCGGAATCTAATACAGGTCCCACTGGAGCCGCTCAATCCACAAACTCTTAGGTGATTCACACTTTTTTTAATTAAGTTGGCATTGTGCATTTGTATTCAATCCCGATGCAATTTCTGTGTTTCATGGTCAATGTGAAGGTCCAAGACTAACAGTAAACGTGCACTGGTGCATCGGATTCTATTACAGGTCACCCAGGAGCTGCTCAAACCACAAACTCGTAGAAGATTCATTCTTCTTGTACTTAAGTTGGCTTGTGCCTTTTGTATTCAATCCCAATGAAATTTTTGATTTTCATGGTCAATGTGAAGGTCCAAGGGATACAGTAAACCTGCACTGGTGCTTCGGAATCTAATACTGGTCTCCTAGGACCCGCTCAAACCACAATTTCTTAGAATATTCGCTCTTCTTGTACTTAAGTCGGCATTGTCCCTTTTGAATTCAATCCCGATGCAATTTCTGTGTTTCATGGTCAATGTGAAGGTCAAAGGGATACTTTAAACTTGCACTGGTGCATCGGATTCTAATACAGGTCTCCCAGGATCCGCTCAAACCGCAAATTCGCAGAGGATTCACTCTACTTGTTCTTAAGTTGGCATTGTGCCTTTTGTATTCTATCCGGATGCAGTTTCTGTGTTTCATGGTCAATTTGAAGCTCCAAGGGGTACCGTGAAAGTGCACTGATGCATCGGAATCAAATACTGGTCTCCCAGGAGCCGCTCAAAGCACAAACCCTTAGGTGATTCACTCTTCATTTACTTAAGTTGGCATTGTGCATTTGTATTCAATCCCGATGCAATTTCTGTGTTTCATGGTCAATGTGAAGGTCCAAGGGATACAGTGAACCTGCACTGGTGCATCGGAATATAATACTGGTCTCTCAAGAGCCGCTGAAATCACAAACACTTAGAAGATTCACTCATCTTGTTCTCAAGTCGGCATTGCGCCTTTTGTATTTATTTCCGATGCAATATCTGTGTTTCATTGTCAATGTGAATATCTAAAGGATACAGTAAACCGGCACTGGTGCATCGGAATCTAATACTGCTCTCCCAGGAGCAGCTCAAAGCACAAACTCTTCTTGTACTTAGGTCGGCATTGTGCCTTTTGTATTCAATACCGATGCAGTTTCTGTGTTTCATGGTCAATGTGAAGGTCCAAGGGATACAGTAAACCTGCACTGGTGCATCGGAATCTAATACTGGCTTCCGAGGAGCCGCTCAAATCACAAACTCTTAGAAGACTCACTCATCTTGTACTTAGGTCGGCATTGTGCCTTTTGTATTCAATCCCGATGCAATTTCAGTTTTTCATGGTCAATGTGAAGGTCCAAGGGATACAGTAAACCTGCACTGGTGCATCGGATTCAAATACTGGTCTCCCATGAGCCGCTCAAAAACAGAAACTCTTAGAAGATTCTTTCTTCTTGTACTTACGGCGGCATTGTCCCATTTCTATTCAATCCCGATGCAATTTCTGTGTTTCATGGTCAATGTGAAGGTCCAAAAGATACAGTCAACCTGCACTGGTGCATCGGATACTAATACTGGTCCCCCAGGAGCCGCTCAAAGCACAAACTCTTAGAAGATACACTCCTCTTGTACTTAAGTCGGCATTGTGCCTTTTGTATTTAATCTCGATGCAATTTCTGTGTTTCATGGTCAATGTGAAAGTCCAAGGGATAAGATAAACCTGCACTGGTGCATCGGAATCTAATACTGGTCTCCCATTGAACCGCTGAAAGCACAAACTCTTTGACGATTCACTCTTCTTGTACTTAAGTCGGCATTGCACCTTTTGTATTTAATCCCAATGCAATATCTGTGTTTCATTGTCAATGTAAACGTCCAAGGGATACAGTAAACCGGCACAGGTGCATCGGAGTCTTATACTGGTCTCCCAGGAGCAGCTCATAGCACAAACTCCCCTTGTACCTAGGTCGGCATTGAGTCTTTTGTATTCAATCCCGATGCAATTTCTGTAAATCATGGTCAATGTGAAGGTCCAAGGGATACAGTATATCTGCACTGGTGCATCGGAATCTAATTCTGATCTCCCAGGAACCGCCCAAACACAAACTCTTAGAAGATTCACTCTTCTTGTACTTAAGTGTGCATTGTCCCTTTTGATTACAATCCCGATGCAATACCTGTCTTTCATAGTCAATGTGAAGGTCCAAGGGATACAGTAAACATGCACTAATGCATCGGAATCTAATACTGGTCTCCCAGGAGCCGCTCAAAGCACAAACTCTTAGAAGATTCACTCATCTTGTACTTAAGTCGGCATTGTGCATTTAGTATTCGATCCCGATGCAATTTCTGTGATTCATGGTCAATGCGAAGGTCCAAGGGATACAGTACACCTGCACTGGTGCATCGGAATCTAATACTGGTCTGCCAGGAGCTGCTGAAAGCGCAAACTCTTACAAGATTCACTCTTCTTGTACTTAAGTCGTCATTGTGTCCTTTGTATTCAATCCCGATGCAATATCTGTGTCTCATGCTCTATGTGAAGGTCCAAATGATACAGTCAACCTGCACTGGTGCAGCGGAATGTAATACTAGTCTCCCAGGAGCCGCTCAAAGCACAAACTCTTAGTAGTTTCACTCTTCGTGTACTTAAGTCGTCATTGTGCCATTTGTGTTCAATCCCTATGCTATTTCTGAGTTTTATGGTCAATGTGATGGTCCAAGGGATACAGTGAACCTGCACTGGTGCATCGGAATCTAATACTAGTCTCCCAGGAGCCGCTCAAAGCACAAACTCTTAGAAGATTCAGTCACCTTGTACTTACGTCGGCATTGTGCCTATTGTATCAGATCCCGAAGCAATTTATGCGTTACATGGTCAATTTGTAGGTCCAAGGGATACAGTAAACCTGCACTGGTGCATCGGAATCTAATACTGGTCTCCCAGGAGCCGTTCAAAGTACAAACTCTTAGATGATTCACCCTTCTTTTACTTAAGTCGTCATTCCTGATGCATTTTCTGTGTTTCATGGTCAATGTAAAGGTCCAAGGGATACAGTACAACTTCACTGGTAAATCGGAATGTAATACTGGTCTCCCAGGTGCCGCTGAAAACACAAACTCTTAGAAGATTCACTCTCCTTGTACTTAAGTCGTCATTGTGCATTTTGTATTCAATCCCCATGCAAATTCTGTGTTTCATGGTCTATGTGAAGGTCCAAGGGATACAGTAAACATGCACTGGTGCATCGGAATTTAATACTGGTCTCCCAGGAGCCGCTCATAGCAGAAACTCTTAGAAGATTCACTCATCTTCTACTTAAGTCGGCATTGTGATTATTGTATTCAATCCCAATGCAATATCTGTGATTCATGGTCAATGCGAAGGTCCAAGGGATACAGTATACCTTCACTGGTAAATCGGAATCTAATACTGCTCTCCCAGGATCCGCTGAAAGCGCAAACTCTTAGAACATTCTTTCTTCTTGTACTTAAGGCGGCATTGTCCCTTTTGTATTCAATCCCGATGCAATATCTGTGTTTCATGGTCAATGTGAAAGTCCAAGGGATACAGTAAACCTGCACTGGTGCAACGGAATCTAATACTGGTCTCCCATGAGCCAGTCAAACCACAAATTCTTAGAAGATCCACTGTTCTTTACTTGATTCGGCATTGTGATTTTTGTATTCAATCACGATGCGATTTCTGTGTTTTGTGGTCAATGTGAAGGTCAAGGGATACAGTAAACGTGCACTGGTGCATCGGAATCTAATACAGGTCTAACAGCAGCCCCTCAAACCTCATATTCGTAGAAGATTCACTCTACTTGCACTTAAGTTGGCATTGTCCCTTTTGTATTCAATGCCGATGCAAATTCTGTGTATCATGGTCAGTGTGAAGGACCAATTGATACAGTAAACCTGCACTGGTGCTTCGGAATCTAATACTAGTCTCCCAGGAGCCGCTCAAAGCTCAAACTCTTAGAAAATTTTCTCCTCTTGTACTTAAGTTGGCATTGTTTCTTTTATATTCTATCCCGACGCAATTTATGTGTTTCATATTCACTGTAAAGGTGCAAGGGCTGCAGTAGACCTGCGCTGGTGCATCGGAATCTAATACTGGTTTCCCAGGGACCACTCAAATCACGAAGTCTTCGAGGATTCACTCATCTTGTACTTACGTCGGCATTGTGCCTTTTGTATTCAATCCCGATGCAATTTCTGTGTTTCATGGTCAAAGTCAAAGTCCAAGGGATACCTTAAACATGCACTGGTGCATCGGAATCTATTACTGGTCACCCTGGAGACTCCGAAAGCACTAACTCTTAGACGATTCACTCTTCTTGTACTTAAGTCGGCCTTCCAACTTTTGTATTTAATCCCGATGCAATTTCTGTGTATCATTGTCAACTTGATGGTCCAAGGGATACAGTAAACCGGCACTGGTGCATCTGAATCTAATACCTGTCTCCCAGGAGCCGCCCAAACACAAACTCTTAGAAGATTCACTCTTCTTGTACTTAAGTCGGCGTTGTGCCTTTTGTATTCAATCCCAATGCAATTTCTGCGTTTCATGGTCAATGTCAAGGTCCAAGGGATACAGTAAACCTGCACTGGTGCTTCGGAATCTAATACTGGTCTCAAAGGAGCCGCCCAAACACAAACTCTTAGAAGATTCAATCTTCTTGTACTTAAGTCGGCATTGTGCCTTTTGTATTCAGTACCGATGCAATTTCTGTGATTCATGGTCAATGTGAAGGTGAAAGGGATACAGTACACCAGCACTGGTGCATCGGAATCTGTAACTGGTCTGCCAGGAGCCGCTGAAAGCGCAAATTTTCGAAGATTCACTCTTCTTGTACTTAAGTCGGCATTGTCCCTTTTGTATTCAAACCCTATGCAATTTGTGTGTTTCATGGTCTATGTAAAGGTCCAAATCATACAGTCAACATGCACTGGTGCAGCGGAATCTAATACAGGTCTCCCAGGAGCCGCTCAAAGCACAAACTCTTAGTAGTTTCACTCCTCTTGTACTTAAGTTGTCATTGTGCCTTTTGTATTCAATCCCAATGCAATGTCTGTGTTTCATGGTCAATGTGAAGGTCCAAGGGATACAGTAGACCTGCACTGGTGCTTCGGAATCTAATACTGGTCTCCCAGGAGCCGCTTAAAGCACAAACTCTTAGAAGATTCACTGTTCTTGTACTTAAGTCGGCATTGTCCTTTTTGATCTCAATCCCAATGCAATTTCTGTCTTTCATGATCAATGGGAATGGTCAAGATATGCAGTAAACCTGCTCTGGTGCATCGTAATCTAATACTGGTCTCCCAGGAGAGGCTCAAAACACAAACTCTTAGAAGAATCAGTCATCTTGTTCTACATCGGCATTGTGCTTTTTGAATCCAATCCCGATGCAATTTCTGCGTTACAAGGTCAATTTGAAGGTCCAAGGGATACAGTAAACCTGCACTGGTGCATCGGAATCTAATACCGGTCTCCCAGGAGTCGTTCAAAGTGCAAACTCTTAGATGATTCACTCTTCTTGTACTTAAGTCGGCATTCTGCCCATTGTATTTAATCCCGATGGAATTTCTGTGTTTCATGGTCAATGTGAAGGTCCAAGGGATACAGTATACCTTCACTGGTAAATCGGAATCTAGTACTGCTCTCCCAGGTGCCGCTGAAAGCGCAAACTCTTAGAAGAATCTTTCTTCTTGTACTTAAGGCGACATTATCCCTCTTGTATTGAATCCCGATGCAATATCTGTGTATCATGGTTAATGTGAAGGTCCGAATGATACAGTCAGCTTGCACTGGTGCATCGGAATCAAATTTTGGTCTACCAGGAGCCGCTCAAAGCACAAACTCTTAGAAGATTCACTCTACTTGTACTTAGGGCGTCATTGTGCCTTTCGTATTCAATCCCGATGCAATTTCTGTGTTTCATGGTCAATGTGAGGGTCCAAGAAATACAGTAAACCTGCACTGGTGCAACGGAATCTAACACTGGTCTCCCATGAGCCGCTCAAACCACAAACTCTTAGAAGATTCACTGTTCTTGTACTTAAGTCGCAATTGTCCCTTTTGAATTCAATCCCGATGCAATTTCTGTGTTTCATGGTCAATGTGAAGGTCAAAGGGATACAATAAACGTGCACTGGTGTATCGGAATCCAATACTGTTCTCCCAGTAGCCGCTCAAAGCACAAACTCTTCGAAGGTTCACTCGTCTTTTACTTAAGTCGGCATTGTGCCTTTTGTATTCAATCCCGATGCAATTTCTGTGCTTCAATGTCAATGTGAAGGTCCAAGGGACACAGTAAACTTTCATTGGTGCATAGGATTCTAATACTGGTGTCCCAGGAGCCGCTCAAAGCACAAACTCTCAGAAGGTTCACTGTTCCTGTACTTAAGTTGGCATTGTGCCTTTTGTATTCAACCCCGATGCAATGTCTGTGATTCATGGTCAATGTGAAGGTTCAATGGATACAGTACACCAGCACTGGTGCATCGGAATCTAATACTGGTCTCCCAGGAGCCGCTGAAAGCGCAAATCTTAGAAGGTTCACACATCTTGTACGTACGTCGTCATTGTTCCATTTTTATTCAATCCCTATCCAATTTCTGTGATTCATGGTCAATGTAAAGGTCCAAATGATACAGTCAACATGCACTGGTGCAGCGGAATCTAATACTTGTCTCGCAGGAGCCGCTCAAAGCACAAATTCTTAGTAGTTTCAATCTTCCTGTACTTAAGTTGTCATTGTGACTTTTATATTCAATTCCAATGCTATTTCTGTGTTTCATGGTCAATGGGAATGGGCAAGGGATACAGTAAACCTGCACTGGTGCATCGGAATCTAATACTGGTTTCCCAGGAGCCGCTCAAAACACAAACTCTTAGAAGACTCACTGTTCTTGTACATAAGTCGGCATTGTCCCTTTTGATTTCAATCGCAATGCAATATCTGTCTCTCATGGTCAATGGGAATGGCCAAGGGATACAGTAAACCTGCTCTGGTGCATCGGAATCTAATACTGGTTTCCCAGGAGCCGCTCAAAACACATACTCTTAGAAGAATCAGTCACCTTGTACTTACGTCGGCATTGTGCCTTTTGTATCCAATCCCGATGCAATTTCTGTGTTACAAGGTCAATTTGAAGGTCCAAGGGATACAGTAAACCTGCACTGGTGCATCGGAATCTAATACTGGTCTCCCAGGAGCCGTTCAAAGTGAAAACTCTTAGATGATTCACTCTTCTTGTACTTAAGTCGGCATTCTGCCTTTTGTATTCAATCCCGATTCAATTTCTGTGTTCCATGGTCAATGTGAAGGTCTAAGGGATACAGTATACCTTCACTGGTAAATCGGAATCTAATACTGCTCTCCCAGGAGCCGCTGAAAGCGCAAACTCTTAGAAGATTCTTTCTTCTTGTTCTTAAGGCGGCATTGTCAATATTGTATTCAATCCCGATGCAATTTCTGTGTATCATGGTCAATGTGAAGGTCCAAATGATGCAGTCAGCCTGCACTGGTGCATCGGAATCAAAATTTGGTCTCCCAGGAGCCGCTGAAAGCACAGACTCTTAGAAGATTCTCTCTACTTGTACTTAGGGCGTCATTGTGCATTTTGTATTCAATCCCGATGCAATTTCTGTGTATCATGGTCAATGTGAAGATCCAAGGGATACAGTAAACCTGCACTGGTGCAACGGAATCTAATACTGGTCTCCCATGAGCCGCTCAAACAACAAATTGTTAGAGATTCACTGTTGTTTACTTGATCCGGCATTGTGCTTTTTGTATTCTATCACGATGCGATTCCTGTGTTTCGTGGTCAATGTGAATGTCCAAGGGATACTGTAAACCTTTACTGGTGCATCGGAAACTAATACTGGTCTCCCATGTGCCGCTCAAACCATAAACTCTTAGAAGATTCACCCTTCTTTACTTGATTCGGCCCTGTGCCTATTGTTTTCAATCACGATGCGATTTCTGTATCTCATGGTCAATGTGAAGGTCCAAGGGATACAGTAAACCTGCACTGGTGCAACGGAATCTAATACTGGTCTCCCATGAGCCGCTCAAACCTCGAATTCTTAGAAGATTCACTCTTCCTTACTTGATTCGGCATTGTGACTTTTGTATTCAATCACGATGCGATTTCTGTCTTTCATGGTCAATGTGAAGGTCAAAGGGATACAGTACACGTGCACTGGTGTATCGGAATCTAATACTGGTCACCCAAGAGCGGCTCATAGCACAAATTCTTAGAAGATTCACTCTTCTTGTACTTAATTCGGCATTGTCCCTCTTGTATTGAATCCCGATGAAATTTCTGTATTTCATGGTCATGCGAAAGTCCAAGGGATACTGTAAACCTGCACTGGTGCATTGGATTCTAATACTGGTCTCCAAGGAGCCACTCAAACACAAACTCTTGGATGACTCACTCTTCTTGTACTTAAGTCGGCATTGTCCCTTTTGTATTAAATCCCGATGCAATTTCTGTGTTTCATGGTCAATGTGAAGGTCCAAATGATACAGTCAACCTGCACTGGTGCAGCGGAATGTAATACTGGTCTGCCATGAGCCGCTCAAACCATAAACTCTTAGAGGATTCTCTCTTCTTTACTTGATTCGGCATTGTGCCTTTTGTATTTAATCACGATGCGATTTCTGTGTTTCATGGTCAATGTGAAGGTCCAATGGATACAGTAAACCTGCACTGGTGCATCGGAATGTAATACTGGTCTCCCAGGAGCCGCTCAAAGAGCAAACTCTTTGAAAATTCACTCTTCTTGTACTTAAGTCGGCATTGTCCCTTTTGTATACAATCCCGAAGCAATATCTGTGTTTCATGGTCAATGTGAAGGTCCAAGGGATACAGTAAAGATGCACTGGGACATCGGAATCTAATACTGGTTTCCAAGGAGCTGCTCAAAGTACAAACTCTTAGAAGAATCACTCTTCTTGTACTTAAGTCCGCATTATAAATTTTATATTCAATCCCGATGCAATTACTGTGCTTCATGGTCAATGCGAAGGTTCAAGGGATACAGTAAACCTGCACTGGTGCATCGGAATCTAATACTGGTCTCCCAAGGAGCCGGCAAAAGCAAAAACTCTTAGCAGATTCGCTCGTCTTGTACTTAAGACGGCATTGTGCCTTTTGAATTTGATCCCGATGCAATTTCTGTGGTTCATGGTCAATGTGAAGGTCCAAGGGATACAGTAAACATTCACTGGTGCATCGGAATCTGATACTGGTCTCCCAGTAGCCGCTTAAATCACAAACTCTTAGAAGATTCTCTCTTCTTGTACTTAAGTAGGCATTGTGCCTTTTGAATTCAATCCCTATGCAATTTCTGTGTTTCATGGTCAATGTGAAGGTCCAAGTGATACAGTAAACCTGCACTGGTGCATCGGAATCTAACGCTAGTCTCCCAGGTGCCGGTCAAAGCACAAACTCCTTGAAGATTCACTCTTCTTGTAATGAAGTCGGCATTGTGACTTTTGTATTCAATCCCGACGGAAAATCTGAGTTTCATGGTCAATGTGAAGGTCCAAGGGATACAGTAAACCTGTACTGCTGCATCGGAATCTAATACTGGTCTCTCATGAGCCGCTCAAAGCACAAACTCTTAGAAGGTTCTCTCTTCTTGTACTTAAGTAGGCATTGTGCCTTTAGAATTCAATCCCTATGCAATTTCTGTGGTTCATGGTCAATGTGAAGGTCCAAGGGATACAGTAAACCTTCACTGGTGCATCGGAATCTGATACTGGTCTCCCAGGAGCCGCTGAAATCACAAACTCTTAGAAGATTCACTCACCTTGTACTTAAGCTGGCAGTGTTCCCTTTGGATTCAAGCCCGATGCAAATTCTGTGTTTCATGGTCAATGTGAAGGTCCAAATGATACAGTAACCCGGCACTGATGCATCAGAATCTAATACTGGTCTCCCAGTAGCCGCTCAAAGCACAAACTCTTAGAAGTTTCACCCTTCTTGTACTTAAGTCGGCATTGTGCCTTTTGTATTTAATCCCGATGCAAATTTCTATGTTTCATGGTCAATGTGAAGGTCAAAGGGATACAGTAAACGTGCACTGGTGGACCGGATTCTGATACAGGTCTCCCATGAGCCGCTCAAAGCACAAACTCTTAGAAGATTCACTCCTCTTGTACGTAAGTCGGCATTGTACCTTTTGTATTCAATCCCGATGGAGTTTCTGTG
This sequence comes from Schistocerca piceifrons, assembly GCF_021461385.2. NCBI lineage: Eukaryota > Metazoa > Arthropoda > Insecta > Orthoptera > Acrididae > Schistocerca > Schistocerca piceifrons. Next base: position 963,174,632 of record NC_060149.1, read on the forward strand.
TTTCATGGTCACTGTGGAGGTCCAAGGGATACAGTATACCTGGACTGGTGCATCGAAATCTAATACTTGTCTCCCAGGAGCCGCCCAAAGCACAAAGTCTTAGAAGATTCACACTTCTACTACTTGCGTCGGCATTGTGCTTTTGTATTCATTCCCGATGCAATTTCTTTGTTTCATGGTCAAGTTGAAGGTCCATTTCATACAGTAAACCTGCACTGGTGCATCGGAATCTAACACTGGTCTCCCAGGAGCCGCTCAAATCACAAACTCTTGCAAGATTCACTCATCTTGTACTTAAGTCGGCATTGAGTCTTTTGTATTCAATCCCGATACAATTTCTGTGTTTCATGGGCAATGTGAAGGTCGAAGGGATACAGTATACCTGCACCGGTGCATCGGAATGTAATACTGGTATCCCAGGAGTCGCTGAAAGCGCAAACTCTTAGAAGATTCACTCTTCTTGTTGATAATTCGGCATTGTCCCTTTGGCATTCAATCACGATGCAATTTCTGTGGTTTATGGTCAATGTGAAAGTCCAAATGATATAGTCAACCTGCACTGTTGCATCGGAATTTAATACTGTTCTCCCAGGAGCCGCTCAAAGCACAAACTCATAGAAGATTCACTCTTCTTGTACTTGATTCGGCATTGTCCCTTTTGAATTCAATCCCGATACAATATCTGTGTTTCATGGTCGATGTGAAGGTCAAAGGGATACAGTAAACCTGCACTGGTGCATGGGAATCTAATACTTGTCTCCAAGAAGCCGCTTAGAGTACAAACTCTTAGAAGATTCACTCTTCTAATACTTTAGTCGGCATTGTGCCTTTTGTATTGATACCCGATTCAATTTCTGTGCTTCTTGGTCAATGTGAACGTAAAAAGGGATACAGTAAACCTGCATTGGTGCATCGGAATCTAATACTGGTCTCCGAGGAGCCGCTCAAATCACAAATTCTTAGAAAATTCACTCTTCTTGTAGTTAAGTCGGCATTGTCCCTTTTGTGTTCAATCCCGATTCAATTTTTGTGTTTCATGCTCAAAGTGAATGTCCAAGAGATACAGTAAATATGCCCAGGTGAATCGCAGTCTAATACTCGTTTCCCAGGAGCCGCTCAAAGCATAAACTCTTAGAAGATTCACACTTCTTGTACTTAAATGGGCATTGTCCCATTTGGTTTCAATCCCGATGCAATTTCTGTGTTTCATGGTCAATGTGAAGGTCCAAGGGATTCACTAAACCTGCACTGGAGCATTGGAATCTAATACTGGTCTCCCAAGGAGCCGCTCATAACACAAACACCTCGAAGGTTCACTCTTCTTGTACATAAGTCGGCAATGTGCCTTTTGTATTCGATCCCGATGCAATTTCTGTGTTTCATGGTCACATTGAAGGTAAAGGGATACAGTAAACCTGCACTAGTGTATCGGAATTTAATACTGGTCGCCCACGAGCCGCTCATAGCACTAACTATTAGAAGATTCACCATTCTTGACCTTATGCCGGCATTGTGCCTTTTGTATTCAATCCCGAAGAAGTTTCTGCGTTTCATGGTCAATGTGAACGTCCAAGGGATACAGTAAACGTGCACTGGTACATCGTAATCTGATACTGGTCTCCCAGGAGCCGTTCAAAGCAAAAATTTTTAGAAAATTCACTCTTCTTGTACTTAAGTCGGCATTGTCCCTTTTGGTTTCAATCCCGATGAAAATTCTGTGTTTCATGGTCAATGTGAAGGTCAAAGGAATACAAGAGACGCGCACTGGTGCATCAGAATCTAATACCGGTCCATCAGGAGCCGCTCAAATCACAAACTCGTAGAAGATTCATTCATCTTGTACTTAATTTGTCATTGTGCCTTTCGTATTCAATCCCCATGCAATTTCTTTGTTTCGTGGTCAATGTGAAGGTCAAAGGGATACAGTAAACGTGCACTGGTGCATCGGAATCAAATACAAGTCTCCCAGGAGCCGTTCTAACGACAAACTCGAAGAAGATTCACTCTTCATTTCCTTTAGTTGGCATTGCGCATTTAGTATTCAATCCCGATGCAATCTCTGTGTTTCATGGTCAATGTGAAAGTCCACGGCATACAGTAAACCTGCACTGGTGCATCGGAATCTAATACTCTTCTCCCAGGAGCCGCTCACAGCACAAACTCTTGGAAGATTCACCCTTCTTGTACTTAAGTCGGCATTGTCACTTTTGGTTTTAATACCGATGCAATTTCTGTGTTTCATGGTCAATGTGAAGGTCCAAGGAATACAGTAAACCTGCACTGGTGCATCGGAATCTGATACTGGTCTCCCATGAGCCGCTCAAAGCACAAATTTTTAGAAAATTCACTATTTTTGTACTTAAGTCGTCATTGTCACTTTTGTATTCAATCCCGATGCAATTTCTGTGTTTCATGGTCACTTTGAAGGTCCAAGGAATACAGTAAACCTGCACTGGTCCATCGGTATCTAATACTGGGCTCCCAGGAGCCGCTCAAACCTCCGACTCTTAGACGATTCACTCTTCTTGTACTTAAGTCGGCATTGTGCCTTTTGTATTCAATCCCGATGCAGTTTCTGTGTTTCATTGTCAATTTGAAAGTCCAAGGGATACAGTAAACAAGCACCGGTACATCTAAATCTAATACAGGTCTCCCGAGACCCGCTCATAGCACAAAAACTTAGAAGATTCACTCTTCTTGTACTTAAGTCGGCATTGTGCTTTTGTATTCAATCCCGATGCAATATCTGTGTTTCATGGTCAAAGTGAAGGTCTAAGGCATACAGAAAACGTGCACTGGTGCATCGGTATCTACTACTGGGCTCCCAGGAGCCGCTCAAACCTCCAACTCTTAGAAGATTCACTCTTCTTGTACATAAGTCGGCATTGTCCCTCTTGGATTCAATCCCGATGCAATTTCTGTGTTTCATGGTCAATGTGAATGTCCAAGGGATGCAGTGAACCTTCACTGGTGCCTCGGAATCTAATACTGGTTTCACAGGGGCCACTCAAAGCACAAACTCTTGGAAGATTCACTCTTCATGTACTTACATCGGTATTGAACCTTTTTGTATTCAATCACGATGCAACTTCTGTGTTTCATGGTCAAGTTGAAGGTCCATGGGATACAGTAAAATTGCACTGGTGCATCGGAATCTAAGACTGGTCTCCCAGGAGCCGCTCAAAGCACAAACCCTCAGAAGATTCACTCTTCTTGTACTTAATTCGGCATTGTGCCTTTTTTATTCAATCCCGATGCAGTTTCTATGTTTCATGTTCAATGTGAAAGTCCAAGGGATACAGTAAACCTGCACTGCTGCATCGGAATCTAATACTGGTGTCCCAGGAGCCGCTCAAACCACAATATCTTAGAAGATTCACTCATCTTGTACTTAAGTCGTCATTGTGCCTTCTGTATTCAATCCCAATGCAATTTCTGTGTTTCATGGACAATGTGAAGGTCCAAGGGATACAGTAAACCTGCGCTGGTGCATCGGAATCTAATACTGTTCTCCCATGACTCGCTCAAAGCACAATCTCTTAGAAGAATCACTCCTCTTGTACTTAAGTCTTCATTGTGCCTTTCGTATTCAATCCCGATGCAATATCTGTGTTTCATGGTCATTGTGAAGGTCCAAGGGATACAGTAAACGAGCACTGTTGCATCGGTATCTAATACTGCGCTCCCAGGAGCCGCTCAAAGCTCCAACTCTCAGAAGATTCACTCTTCTTGTACATAAGTCGGCATTGTCCCTCTTTGATTCAATCCCGATGCAATTTCTGTGTTTCATGGTCAATGCGAAGGACCAAGGGATGCAGTAAACGTGCACTGGTGCATCGGAATCTAATACTGGTCTCCCAGGAGCCGCTCAAAGCACAAACGCTTAGAAAATTCTTTCATCTTGTACTTAAGTTAGCAGTGTCCCTTTTGTATTCATTCCCGATGCAATTTCTGTGTTTCATGGTCAATGCGAATGTCCAAGAGATACAGTTAACCAGCACTGGTGCATCGGAATCTAATACTGGTTCACCCAGGAGCCTCTCAAAACACAAATTCTTAGAAGATTCACAATTCTTTTACTTAAGTCCGCATTGTCCTTTTTGGTTTCAATCCCGATGCAATTTATGTCTTTCATGGTCAATGTGAAGGTCCAAGGGATACAGTAAGCCTGCACTGGTGCATCGGAATCTACTACTGGTCTCCCAGGAGCCGCTCAAACCACAATATCTTAGAAGATTCAGTCATCTTGTACTTAAGTCTACATTGTGCCTTTTGTATTCAATCCCAATGCAATTTCTGTGTCTCATGGTCAATGTGAAGGTCCAAGGGATACAGTAAACCAGCACTGGTGCATCGGTATCTAATACTAGGCTCCCAGGAGCCGCTCAAATCACAAATTCTTAGAAGATTCACTCTTCTTGTACTTAAGTCGCCATTGCCCATATTGTTTTCAATCCCGATGCAATTTCTGTGTTTCATGGTCAATGTGAGGGTCCGAGGTATACAGTTAACCTGCACTGGTGCATCAGAATCTAATACTGCTCTCCAAGGAGCAGCTCAAAATACAAACTCTTAGAAGAGTCACTCATCTTGTACTTACGTCACCATTGTCCCTTTTTTATTCAGTCCCGATGCAATTTCTGTGTTTCATGGTCAATGTGAATGTCCAAGAGATACAGTAAACCTGCACTGGTGCATCGGAATCTAATACTGGTCATCCAGGAAACGCTCAAAGCACAAACTCTTAGAAGATTTACAATTCTTGTACTTAAGTCGGCATTGTCCCATTTGGTTCCAATCCCGATGCAATATCTGTCTTTCATGGTCAATGTGAAGGTCCAAGGGATACAGTAAACCTGCACTGGTCCATCGGAATCTAATACTGGTCTCCCAGGAGCCGCTCAAACCGCAATTTCTTAGAAGATTCACTCATCTTGTACTTAAGTCGTCATTGTGCCTTTTGTATTCAGTCCCAATGCAATTTCTGTGTTTCATGGTCAATGTGAAGGTCCGAGGGATACAGTAAACCTGCGCTGGTGCTTCGGAATCTGATACTGGTCCCCCATGAGCCGCTCAAAACACTAACTCTTAGAAGATTCACTCTTCTTGTACTTAAGACGGCATTGTGCATTTTGTGTTCAATCCCGATGGAATTTCTGTGTTTCATGGTGAATGGAAGGTCAAAGTGATACAGTAAACCTGCACTGGTGCGTCGGAATCTTATACTAGGCTCCCAGGAGCCGCTCAAAGCACAACCTCTTAGAAGATTCACTCATCTTGTACTTAAGTCGGCATTGTGCATTTTGTATTCATTCCCAATGCAATTTCTGTGCTTCATGGTCAATGTGAAAGTCCAAGCGATACAGTAAACCTTCACTGGCGCATCGGAATCTAATACTGGTCTCCAAGGAGCCGCTCAAAGCACAAACTCTTAGAAGATTCACTGTTCTTGTACTTAAGTCGGCATTGTGCCCTTTGCATTCGATCCCGATTTAATTTCTGTGTCTCATTGTCAAGTTGGAGGCCCAAGGGATACAGTAAACCTGCACAGGTGCATCGGAATCTAATACTGGTCTCCCAGGAGCCGCTCAAAGCACAAAATCTTAGAAGATTCACTCTTCTTGTACTTCAGACGGCATTGTGATGCTTGTAATCATTCCCGATGCAATTTCTATGTTTCATGGTTATTGTGAAGATCCAAGGAATACAGTAAACCTGCACCGGTGCATCGTAATCCCATACTGGTCTCCAAGGAGCCGCTCAAAGCACAAACTCTTAGAAGATTCACTATTCTTGTACTTCAGTCGTCATTGTGCCTTTTGTATTCAATCACGATGCAATTTCTGTGTTTCATGGTCAATGTGAAGGTCCAAGGATACAGTAAACCTGCACTGGTGTATCGGAGTCAAATACTGGTCTCCCAGGAGCCGCTCAAAGCACAAACTCTAAGAAAATGCACTCTTCTTGTACTTAAGTCGGCATTGTAACTCTTGTATTCAATCCCGATGCAATTTCTGTGTTTCATGGTCAATGCGAACGTCCAAGGGATACAGTAAACCTGCAATGGTGCATTGGAATCTAATACTGGTCTCCCATGGAGCCGCTCAAAGCGCAAACTCTTAGAAGATTCGCTCATCTTGTCCTTATGTCGGCATTGTCCCAATTGTAATCAATCCAGATGCAATTTCTGTGTTTCATGGTTAATCTGGCGGTCCAAGGGATACAGTAAACCTGCACAGATGCATCAGAATCCAATACTGGTCTCCCAGGAGCCGTTCAAAGTACAAACCTTTAGAAGATTCACTCTTCTTGTACTTGAGTCGGCATTGTGCCTTTTGTATTGAATCCCGATACAATTTCTGTGTTTCATGGTCAATGTGAAGGTCCAAGGAATACAGTATATCTGCACTGGTGCATTGGAATCTAATACTGGTCTCCCATGAGCCGCTCAAACCACAAACTCTTAGAAGATTCACTCTTCTTGTGTTTAAGTCGGGATTGTGCCTTTTGTATTCGATTGCGATGCAATTTCTGTGTTTAATGGTCAATCCGAAGCTCCAAGGGATACAGTTAACCTGCACTGGTGCATCGGAATCTAACACTGGTCTCCAAGGAGCTTCTCAAAGTACAAACACTTAGAAGACTCACTGTTCTTGTACTTAAGTGGGCATTGTGCCTTTTACATTCAATCCTGATTCTATTTCTGAGCTTCATTGTCACTGTGAAGGTCCGAGGGATACAGTAAACCTGCACTGGTGAATCGGAATCTTATACTGGTCTCCCATGGAGCCGCTCAAAGCGCAAACTCTTAGAAGATTAACTCATCTTGTTCTTATGTCGGCATTGTCCCAATTGTATTCAATCCCGATGCAATTTCAGTGTTTCATGGTCAATGTGGAGGTCCTAGGGATACAGTAAATTTGCACCGATGCATCAGAATCTAATACTGGTTTCCCAGGAGCCGCTCAAAGCAAAGAATCTTAGAAGGTTCACTTTTCTTGTACTTAAGTAGGCATTGTACAATTTGTATTCAATCCCAATGCTATTTCTGTGTTTCATGGTCAATGTGAAGGTCCAAGGGATACAGTAAACCTGCACTGGTGCATCGGAATCTAATACTGGTCTCCCAGGAGCCGCTCAAATCACAAACTCATAGAAGATTCACTCTTCTTGTACTTAAGTCGGCATTGTCCCTCTTGTATTCAATCCCGATGCAACTTCTGTGTTTCATGGTAAATGTGAAGAACCAAGGGATACAGTAAACGTGCACTGGTGCATTGGAATCTAATACTGGTCTCCCAGGAGCCGCTCATACACAAACACTTGGAACATTCCCTCTTCTTGTACCTAAGTCGGCATTGTCCCCTTTGTATTCAATCCCGATGCAATATCTGTGTTTCATTGTCAATGTGAAGGTCCAAGGGATACAGTAACCTTGCACTGGTGCATCGGATTCTAATACAGGTCTCCTAGGAGCGGCTAAAATCACAAACTCTTAGGAGATTCACTCTTCTTGTACTTAAGTCGGCATTGTCCCCTTCGTATTCGTTCCCGATGTAATTTCTTTGTTTCATTGTCAATGTGAAGGTCCAAGGGATACAGTAAACCTGCACTGCTGCATCGGAAACTAATACTGGTCTCCCAGGAGCAGCTCAAATCACAAACCCTTAGGAGATTCACTCTTCTTGTACTTAGGTCGGCATTGTCCCATTCGTATTCAATCCCGATGCGATTTCTGTGTTTCATGGTCAATGTGAAGTTCCAAGAGATACAGTAAACCTGCACTGGTGCATCGGAATCTAATACTGATCTCCCAGGAGCCGCTCAAAGCACCAACTCTTAGGAGATTCACTCTTCTTGTTCTTAAGTCGGCATTGTCCCCATTGTATTCAATCCCGATGCAATTTCTGTGTTTCATGGTCAATGCGAATGTCCAACGGATACAATAAACCTGCACTGGTGAATCGGAATCTAATACTAGCCTCCCAGGGGCCGCTCAAAGCACAAACTCTTAGAAGATTAGTTCTCTTCATGTACTTAGGTCGGAATTGTGCATTTTGTATTCAATCCAAATGCAATTTCTGTGATTCATGGTCAATGTGAAGGTCCAAGTGATTCAGTAAACCTGCTCTGGTGCATCGGAATCAAATACTGGTCTCCAAGGAGCCTCTCAAATCTCAAATTCTTAGAAGATTCACTCTTCTTGTACTTAAGTCGGCATTGAGCCTTTTCTATTCAATCCCGATGCAATTTCTGTGTATCATGGTCAATGTGAAGGTCCAAGGGATACGGTAAACCAGCACTGGTGCCTCCGAATCTAATACTGGTCTCCCAGGAGCCGCCCAAACCACAAACTCTTAGTAGATTCACTCTTCTTGTACTTAAGTTGGCACTGTCCCTTTTGTATTCAATCCCGATGCAGTTTCTGTGTTTCATGGTCAATGTGAGGGTCCAAGGGATACAGTAAACCTGCACTGGTGCCTCGTAATTTAATACAGGTCTCCCATTAGCCGCTCAAACCACAAACTCATAGAAGATTCACTCTTCTTGTACTTATGTTGGCATTGTGCAGCTTGCATTCAATCCCGATGCAATTTCTGTGTTTCATGGTCAATGTGAAGGTCCAAGGGATATAGTAAACCTGCTCTGGTGCATCGGAATCTAATACTGGTCTTCCAGGTGCCGCTCAAAGCACAAACTCTTAGAAGATTCACCCTTCTTGTACTTATGTCGGCATTGTCCCTTTTGTATTTAATCCCGATGCAAATTCTGTGTTTCATGGTCAATGTGATGTTCCAAGTGATACAGTAAACCTGCACTGGTGCACCGGAATCTAAAACCGGTCTCCCAGGAGCTGCTCAAAGCACAAAATCTTAGAAGATTCCCTTTTCTTGTACTTTAGTAGGCATTATGCCTTTTGTGTTCGATCCCAATGCATTTTCTGGGTTTCATGGTCAATGTGAAGGTCCAAGGGATACAGTAAACCTGCACTCGTGCATCGGAATCAAATACTGGTCTCCCACGAGCCGCTCAAATCACAAACTCATAGAAGATTCACACTTCTTGTACTTAAGTCGGCATTGTCCCTCTTGTATTCAATCCCGATGCAATTTCTGTGTTTCATGGTCAATGTGGAGGACCAAGGGATACAGTAAACCTTCACTGGTGCATCAGAATCTAATACTGGTCTCCCAGGAGCCGCTCAAATCACAAAGACATAGAAGATTCACTCTTCTTGTACTTATGTCGGCATTGTGAAGTTTGTATTCAATCCCGAAGCAATTTCTATGTTTCTTGGTTAATGTGAAGATCCAAGGAATACAGTAAACCTGCACTGGTGCATCGTAATCCCATACTGGTCTCCCAGGAGCCGCTCAAAGCACAAACCCGTAAAGGATTCATTCATCTTGTACTTAAGTCGGCATTGTCCCGTTTGTATTCATTCCCGATGCTATTTCTGTGTTTCATGGTCATTGTGAAGGTCCAAAGAGATACAGTAAACCTGCACTGGTGCATCGGAATCTAACACTGGTCTTCGAGGAGCCGCTAAAAGCACAAACTGTTAGAAGATTCAGTCTTCTTGTACTTAAGTTGGCATTGTCCTTTTTGTATTCTATCGCGATGCAATTTCTGTGTTTCATGGCCAATTTGAAGGTCCAAGTGATACAGTAATCCTGCACTGATGCAACGGAAACTAATATTGGTCTCCCAGGAGCCGCTCACAGCACAAATTGTTAGTAGATTCACTCTTCTTGTACTTAAGTAGGCATTGCCCCTTTTGTATTCAATCCCAATGTAAACTCTGTGTTTCATGGTCAATGTAAAGGTCAAAGGGATACATTAACATCCACTGGTGCCTCGTAATCTAATAAAGGTCAACCAGGAGCCGCTCAAACCACAATCTCGTAGAAGATTCTTTCTTCTTGTGCTTAAGTTGGCTTTGTCCCTTTTGTACTAAATCCCGATGCAACTTCTGTGTTTCATGGTCAATGTGAAGGTCCAACGGATACTATAAATCTCCAGTGGTGTATCGGAATCTAATACTGGTCTCCCAGGAGCCTCTCAAAACTCAAACTCTTAGAAGATACACTCTTCTTGTACTTAAGTCGGCATTGTGCATTTTGTACCCAATCCCGATGTGATTTCTGTGTTTCATTGTCAATGTGAAGGTCCAAGGGTTACAATAAACCTGCACTAGTGCATCGGAATCTACAACTGGTCTCCCAGGAGCCGCTCAAAGCACAAACTCTTAGGAGATTCACTCTTCCTGTACTTAAGGCGGCATTGTGCCTTTTGTATTTAATCCCGATGCAATTTCAATGTTTCATGGTCAATGTGAAGGTCCAAGGAATACAGTGAACCTGCACTGGTGCATCAGAATCTCTTACTGGTCCCCCAGGAGCCGCTCAAAGCACATACTATTAGAGGATTCACTCTTCTTGTACTTAAGTCGGCATTGTCCCTTTGTATTCAATCCCGATGCAATTTCTGTATTTCATTGTTAATGTGAAGGTCCAAGGGATACAGTAAACCTGCACTGGGGCATCGGAATCTAATACTGGTCTCCCAGGAGCCGCTCAATGCACAAACTCTTAGTAGATTCACTCTTCTTGTACTTAAGTCATCATTGTCCTTTTGTATTCAATCCCGATGCAATTTCTGTGCTTCATGGTCAATGTGAAGGACCAAGGGATACAGTAAACCTTCACTGGTGCATTAGAATCTAATACTGGTCTCCCAGGAGCCGCTCAAAGCACAAAGACTTAGAATATTCACTCTTCTAGTACTTAAGACTGCATTATGAAGTTTGTATTCAATCCCGATGCAATTTCTGTCTTTCATGGTCATTGTGAAGGTCCAAAGAGATAGAGTAAACCTGCACTGGTGCATCGGAATCTAATACTGGTCTCCCAGGAGCCGCTCAATGCACAAACTCTTAGTAGATTCACTCTTCTTGTACTTAAGTCGGCGTTGCCAATTTTGTATTCAATCCCGATGTAAACCCTGTGTTTCATAGTTAATGTGAAGGTCAAAGGGATACAGTAAACGTGCACTGGTGCCTCGCAATCTAATAGAGGTCAACCAGGAGCCGCTCAAACCACAATCCCGTGGAAGATTCACTCTTCTTGTGCTTAAGTTGGCATTGTCCCTTTGGTATTCAATCCGAATGCAATTTCTGTGTTTCATGGTCAATGTGAAGGTCCAAGGGTTGCAGTATACCTGCACTAGTGCATCAGAATCTAATACCTGTCTCCCAGGAGCCGCTCAAATCACAAACTCTTAGGAGATTCACTCTTCTTGTACTTACGGCGGCATTGCGCCTTTTGTATTCAATCCCGATGCCATTTCTATGTTTCATGGTCAATGTGAATGTCCAAGGAATACACTGAACCTGCACTGGTGCATCGGAATCTCATACTGGTCTCCCAGGAGCCGCTCAAAGCACAAACTCGTAGAGGATTCATTCTTCCTGTACTTAAGTCGGCATTGTACTTTTGTATTCATTCCCGATGGAATATCTGAGTTTCATGGTCGATGAGACGGTCCAAGGGGTACGCTAAACCTGCACTGGTGCTTCGGAATCAAACACTGTTCTCCCAGGAGCCGCTCAAATCACAAACTCATAGAAGAATCACTCTTCTTGTACTTAAGTCGCCATTGAGCCTTTTGTATTCAATCCCGATGCAATTTCTGTGTATCATGGTCAATGTGTAGGTCCAAGGGATACGGTAAACCAGCACCGGTGCCTCCGAATCTAATACTGGTCTCCCAGGAGCCGCCCAAACCACAAACTCTTAGTAGATTCACTCTTCTTGTATATAAGTTGGCTCTGTCCCTTTTGTATTCAATCCCGATGCAGTTCCTGTGTTTCATGGTCAATGTGAAGGTCCAAGGGATACGGGCAACCTGCACTGGTGCCTCGCTATCTAATACTGGTCTCCCAGGAGCCGCTCAAACCACAAACTCATAGAAGATTCACTCTTCTTGTACTTATGTTGGCATTGTGCATCTTGCATTCAATCCCGATGCAATATCTGTGTTTCATGGTCAATGTGAAGGTGCAAGGGATATAGTAAATCTGCTCTGGTGCATCGGAATCTAATACTGGTCTCCCAGGAGCCGCTCAAATCACAAAGACTTAGAAGATTCACTCTTCTTGTACTTAAGTCGGCATTGTGTCTTTTGTATTCAATCCCGATGCAATTTCTGTGTATCATGGTCAATGCGAAGGTCCAAGGGATACGGTAAACCTGCACTAGTGCCTCTGAATCTAATTCTGGTCTCCCAGGAGCCGCCCAAACCACAAACTCTTAGTAGATTCATTCTTCTTTTACTTAAGTTATCGCTGTCTCTTTTGTATTCAATCCCGATGCAATTTCTGTCTTTCATGGTCATTGTGAAGGTCCAAAGAGATAGAGTAAACCTGCACTGGTGCATCGGAATCTAATACTGGTCTCCCAGGAGCCGCTCAATGCACAAATTCTTAGTAGATACACTCTTCTTGTACTTTAGTCGGCATTGTCCTTTTTGTATTCAATCCCGATGCAATTTCTGTGTTTCATGGTCAATTTGAAGGTCCAAGTGATACAGTTATCCTGCACTGGTGCAACGGAAACTAATACTGGCCTCCCAGGAGCCGCTCAAAGCACAAATTGTTTGTAGATTCACTCTTCTTGTACTTAAGTCGGCATTGCCCCTTTTGTATTCAATCCCGATGTAAACCCTGTGTTTCATAGTTAATGTGAAGGTCAAAGGGATACAGTAAACGTGCTCTGGTGCCTCGCAATCTAATAGAGGTCAACCAGGAGCCGCTCAAACCACAATCCCGTGGAAGATTCACTCTTCTTGTGCTTAAGTTGGCATTGTCCCTTTGGTATTCAATCCCAATGCAATTTCTGTGTTTCATGGTCAATGTGAAGGTCCAACGGATACAATAAACCTGCACTGGTGAATCGGAATCTAATACCAGCCTCCCAGGAGCCGCTCAAAGCACTAACTGTTAGGAGATTAACTCTTCATGTACTTAGGTCGGCATTGAGCATTTTGTATTCAATCCAAATGAAATTTCTGTGATTCATGGTCAATGCGAAGGTCCAAGTGAAACAGTAAACCTGCTCTGGTGCATTGGAATCAAATAGTGGTCTCCCAGGAGCCTCTCAAATCTCAAATTCTTAGAAGATACACTCTTCTTGTAGTTAAGTCGGCATTGTGCATTTTGTACCCAATCCCGATGTAATTTCTGTGTTTCATGGTCAATGTGAAGGTCCAAGGGTTGCAGTATACCTGCACTAGTGCATCAGAATCTAATACCTGTCTCCCAGGAGCCGCTCAAATCACAAACTCTTAGGAGATTCACTCTTCTTGTACTTACGGCGGCATTGCGCCTTTTGTATTCAATCCCGATGCCATTTCTATGTTTCATGGTCAATGTGAATGTCCAAGGAATACAGTGAACCTGCACTGGTGCATCGGAATCTCATACTGGTCTCCCAGGAGCCGCTCAAAGCACAAACTCGTAGAGGATTCATTCTTCCTGTACTTAAGTCGGCATTGTACTTTTGTATTCATTCCCGATGGAATATCTGAGTTTCATGGTCGATGAGACGGTCCAAGGGGTACATTAAACCTGCACTGGTGCTTCGGAATCAGACACTGTTCTCCCAGGAGCCGCTCAAATCACAAACTCATAGAAGAATCACTCTTCTTGTACTTAAGTCGGCATTGAGCCTTTTGTATTCAATCCCGATGCAATTTCTGTGTATCATGGTCAATGTGTAGGTCCAAGGGATACGGTAAACCAGCACTGGTGCCTCCGAATCTAATACTGGTCTCCCAGGAGCCGCCCAAACCACAAACTGTTAGTAGATTCACTCTTCTTGTATATAAGTTGGCTCTGTCCCTTTTGTATTCAATCCCGATGCAGTTCCTGTGTTTCATGGTCAATGTGAAGGGATACGGGCAACCTGCACTGGTGCCTCGCTATCTAATACTGGTCTCCCAGGAGCCGCTCAAACCACAAACTCATAGAAGATTCACTCTTCTTGTACTTATGTTGGCATTGTGCATCTTGCATTGAATCCCGATGCAATATCTGTGTTTCATGGTCAATGTGAAGGTCCAAGGGATATAGTAAATCTGCTCTGGTGCATCGGAATCTAATACTGGTCTCCCAGGAGCCGCTCAAATCACAAAGACTTAGAAGATTCACTCTTCTTGTACTTATGTCGGCATTGTGAAGTTTGTATTCAATCCCGAAGCCATTTCTATGTTTCATGGTTAATGTGAAGATCCAGGGAATACAGTAAACCTGCACTGGTGCATCGTAATCCCATACTGGTCTCCCAGGAGCCGCTCAAAGCACAAACCCGTAAAGGATTCACTCTTCTTGTACTTAAGTCGGCATTGTCCCGTTTGTATTCATTCCCGATGCTATTTCTGTGTTTCATGGTCATTGTGAAGGTCCAAAGAGATACAGTAAACGTGCACTGATGCATCGGAATCTAACACTGGTCTCCGAGGAGCCGCTAAAAGCACAAACTGTTAGAAGATTCACTCTTCTTGTACTTAAGTCGGCATTGTCCTTTTTGTATTCTATCCCGATGCAATTTCTGTGTTTCATGGCTAATTTGAAGGTCCAAGTGATACAGTAATCCTGCACTGATGCAACGGAAACTAATATTGGTCTCCCAGGAGCCGCTCAAAGCACAAATTGTTAGTAGATTCACTCTTTTTGTACTTAAGTCGGCATTGCCCCTTTTGTATTCAATCCCGATGTAAACTCTGTGTTTCATGGTCAATGTGAAGGTCAAAGGGATACATTAACATGCACTGGTGCCTCGTAATCTAATAAAGGTCAACCAGGAGCCGCTCAAACCACAATCTCGTAGAAGATTCTTTCTTCTTGTACTTAAGTTGGCATTGTCCCTTTTGTACTAAATCCCGATGCAATTTCTGTGTTTCATGGTCAATGTGAAGGTCCAACGGATACTATAAATCTACACTGGTGCATCGGAATCTAATACTGGTCTCCCAGGAGCCTCTCAAAACTCAAACTCTTAGAAGGTACACTCTTCTTGTACTTAAGTCGCCATTGTGCATTTTGTACCCAATCCCAATGTGATATCTGTGTTTCATTGTCAATGTGAAGCTCCAAGGGTTACAGTAAACCTGCGCTAGTGCATCGGAATCTAAAACTGGTCTCCCAGGAGCCGCTCAAAGCACAAACTCGTAAAGGATTCATTCTTCCTGTACTTAAGTCGGCATTGTACTTTTGTATTCATTCCCGATGGAATATCTGAGTTTCATGGTCGATGAGACGGTCCAAGGGGTACACTAAACCTGCACTGGTGCTTCGGAATCAAATACTGTTCTCCCAGGAGCCGCTCAAATCACAAACTCATAGAAGAATCACTCTTCTTGTACTTAAGTTGGCATTGTCCCTTTGGTATTCAATCCCAATGCAATTTCTGTGTTTCATGGTCAATGTGAAGGTCCAACGGATACAATAAACCTGCACTGGTGAATCGGAATCTAATACCAGCCTCCCAGGAGCCGCTCAAAGCACAAACTGTTAGGAGATTAACTCTTCATGTACTTAGGTCGGCATTGAGCATTTTGTATTCAATCCAAATGAAATTTCTGTGATTCATGGTCAATGTGAAGGTCCAAGTGAAACAGTAAACCTGCTCTGGTGCATTGGAATCAAATAGTGGTCTCCCAGGAGCCTCTCAAATCTCAAATTCTTAGAAGATACACTCTTCTTGTAGTTACGTCAGCATTGTGAATTTTGTACCCAATCCCGATGTAATTTCTGTGTTTCATGGTCAATGTGAAGGTCCAAGGGTTGCAGTATACCTGCACTAGTGCATCAGAATCTAATACTGGTCTCCCAGGAGCCGCTCAAATCACAAACTCTTAGGAGATTCACTCTTCTTGTACTTACGGCGGCATTGCGCCTTTTGTATTCAATCCCGATGCCATTTCTATGTTTCATGGTCAATGTGAAGGTCCAAGGAATACAGTGAACCTGCACTGGTGCATCGGAATCTCATACTGGTCTCCCAGGAGCCGCTCAAAGCACAAACTCGTAGAGGATTCATTCTTCCTGTACTTAAGTCGGCATTGTACTTTTGTATTCATTCCCGATGGAATATCTGAGTTTCATGGTCGATGAGACGGTCCAAGGGGTACACTAAACCTGCACTGGTGCTTCGGAATCAAATACTGTTCTCCCAGGAGCCGCTCAAATCACAAACTCATAGAAGAATCACTCTTCTTGTACTTATGTTGGCATTGTGCATCTTGCATTCAATCCCGATGCAATATCTGTGTTTCATGGTCAATGAGAAGGTCCAAGGGATATAGTAAACCTGCTCTGGTGCATCGGAATCTAATACTGGTCTTCCAGGTGCCGCTCAAAGCATAAACTCTTAGAAGATTCACTCTTCTTGTACTTAAGTCGGTTTTGTCCCTTTCGTATTCAATGCTGATGTAATTTCTGTGCTTCATGGTCAATGTGAACGTCCAAGGGATACAGTAAACCTGCACTGGTGCATCGGATTCTAGTACTGGTCTCCCAAGGTGCCGCTCAAACACAAACTCTTAGAAGATTCATTCTTCTTGTACTTAAGTCGGCATTGTGCATTTTGTATTCGATCTCGTTGCAATATCTGTGTTTCATGGACAAGTTGAAGGTCCAAGGGATACCGTAAACCTGCGCTGGTGCATCGGAAAATAATACTGGTCTCCTAGGAGCTGCTCAAAGCACAAACTCTTAGAAGATTCACTCTTCTTGTACTTAGGTCGGCATTGTGCCTTTTAATTCAATCCCGAAGAAGGTTCTGCGTTTCATGGTCAATGTGAAGGTCCAACGGATGCAGAAAACGTGCACTGGTACATCGGAATCTAATACTGAACTCCCAGGAGCTGCTCAAACCACAAACACTTAGAAAATACACTATTCTTGTACTTAAGTCGGCACTGTCCTTTTTGTATTCCATCCCGATGCAATATGTGTGTTTCATGGTCAATTTGAAGGACCAAGGGATACAGTAAAACTGCACTGGTGCATCGGAATCTAATACTGGTCTCCCAGGAGCCGCTCAAAGAACAAAATCTTAGAAGATTCACTTTTCTTGTACTTAAGTAGGCTTTGTGCCTTTTGTATTCAATCATAATGCCATTTCTGTGTTTCATGGTCAATGAGATGTTCCAAGCGATAGAGTAAACCTGCACTGGTGCATCGGAATCTAATACTGCTCTCCCAGGAGCCGCCAAAGCACAAACTATTAGAGGATCCACTCTTCTTGCACTTAAGTCGGCATTGTCCCCTTTTTATTCAATCCAGATGCAATTTCTGTGTTTCATGGTCCATGTGAAGGTGCGAGGGATACAATAAACCTGCACTGGTGCCTCGTAATCTAATACAGGTCTCCCAGGAGCCGCTTGAAGCACAAATTCATAGAAGATTCAATATTCTTGTACTTAAGTTGGCATTGTGCTTTTTGCATTGAATCCCGATGCAGTTTCTGTGTTTCATGGTCAATGTGAAGGTCCAAGGGATACAGTAAACCTGCACTGGTGCCTCGTAATCTAATACAGGTCTCCCAGGAGCCGCTCAAACCACAAACTCATAGAAGATTCACTCTTCTTGTACTTATGTTGGCATTGTGCATCTTGCATTCAATCCCGATGCTATTTCTGTGTTTCATGGTCAATGTGAAGGTCCAAGGGATATAGTAAACCTGCTCTGGTGCATCGGAGTCTAATACTGGTCTTCCAGGTGCTGCTCAAAGCACAAACTCACAGAAGATTCACTCATCTTGTCCTTAAGTCGGCATTGTGCCAATTGTATTCAATCCCGATGCAATTTCTGTGTTTCATGGTCTATGTGATGTTCCAAGCGATACAGTAAACCTACAATCGTGCCTCGGAATCTAATTCTGGTCTCCCCGGAGCGTCTCAAAGCACAAACACTTAGAAGATACACTCTACTTGTACTTAAGTCGGCGTTGTGCCTTTTGTATACAATCCCGAAGCAATTTCTGTCTTTCATGGTCAATGTGTAGGTCCAAGGGATACAGTGAACCTGCACTGGTGCATCGGAATCTAATACTGGTCTCCCAGGAGCCGCTCAAAGCACAAAATCTTAGAAGATTCCCATTTCTTGTACTTTAGTAGGCATTTTGCTTTTTGTGTTCAATCCCATTGCAATTTCTGGGTTTCATGGTCAATGTGAAGGTCCAAGTGATACAGTAATCATGCACAGGTGCAACGGAAACTAATATTGGTCTCCCAGGAGCCGCTCAAATCACAAATTGTTAGTAGATACACGCTTCTTGTACTTAAGTCGGCATTGCGCATTTTGCACCCAATCCCGATGTAATTTCTGTGTTTCATTGTCAATGTGAAGGTCCAAGAGTTACAGTAAACCTGCACTAGTGCATAGGAATCTAAAACTGGTCTCCCAGGCGCCGCTCAAAGCACAATCTTTTAGGAGATTCACTCTTCTTGTACTTAAGGCGGCATTGTGCCTTTTGTATTTAACCCCGATGCAATTTCTATGTTTCATGGTCAATGTGAAGGTCCATGGAATACAGTGAACCTGCACTGGTGCATAAGAATATCTTACTGGTCCCCCAGGAGCCGCTCAAAGCACAAGCTATTAGAGGATTAACTCTTCCTGTACTTAAGTCGGCATTGTGCCTTTTGTATTCATTAACGATGAAATATCTGAGTTTCATGGTCAATGAGAAGGTCCTAGGGATAAACTAAACCTGCACTGGTGCATCGGAATCAAATACTGATCCCCCAGGAACCGGTAAAATCACAAACTCATAGAAGATTCACTCTTCTTGTACTTACGTCGGCGTTGTGTCTTTTGTATTCAATCCCGATGCAATTTCTGTGTTTCATGGTCATTGTGAAGGTCCAAAGAGATACAGTAAACCTGCACTGGTGCATCGGAATCTAATACTGGACTCCCAGGAGCCGCTCAAAGCACAAAGTCGTAGAAGATTAACTCTTCATGTACTTAGGTCGGCATTGTGAATCTTGTATTCAATCCAAATGAAATTTCTGTGATTCATGTTCAATGTGAAGGTCCAAGTGATACAGTAAACCCACTCTGGTGCATCGGAATCAAGTACTGGTCTCCCAGGAGCCTCTCAAATCTCAAATTCTTATAAGATACACTCTTCTTGTAGTTAAGTCGGCATTGTGCACTTTGTACCCAATCCCGATGTAATTTCTGTGTTTCATGGTCAATGTGAAGGTCCAAGGGTTACAGTAAACCTGCACTAGTGCATCAGAATCTAATACTGGTCCCCCAGGAGCCGCCCAAACACAAAACTCTTAGGAGATTCACTCTTCTTATACTTAAGGCGGCATTGTGCCTTTTGTATTCAATCCCGATGCAATTTCTATGTTTCATGGTCAATGTGAAGGTCCAAGGAATACAGTGAACCTGCACTGCTTCATCGGAATCTCTTACTGGTCTCCCAGGAGCCGCTCAAAGTACAAACTCGTAGAGGATTCATTCTTCCTGTACTTAAGTCGGCATTGTGCTTTTGTATTCATTCCCGATGAAATATCTGAGTTTCATGGTCGATGAGACGGTCCAAGGGATACACTAAACCTGCACTGGTGCATCAGAATCAAATACTGATCTCCCAGGAGCCGCTCAAATCACAAACTCATAGAAGATTCACTCTTCTTGTTCTTAAGTCGGCATTGAGCCTTTTGTATTCAATCCCGATGCAATTTCTGTGTATCATGTTTAATGTGTAGGTCCAAGGGATACGGTAAACCAGCACCGGTGCCTCCGAATCTAATACTGGTCTCCCAGGAGCCGCCCAAACCACAAACTCTTAGTAGACTCACTCTTCTTGTACTTAAGTTGGCACTGTTCCTTTTGTATTCAATCCCTATGCAGTTTCTGTGTTTCATGGTCAATGTGAAAGTCCAAGGGATACAGTAAATCTGCACTGGTGCCTCGTAATCTAATACAGATCTCCCAGGAGCCGCTCAAACCACAAACTCATAGAGGATTCACTCTTCTTGTACTTATGTTGGCATTGTGCATCTTGCATTCAATCCCGATGCAATATCTGTGTTTCATGGTCAATGTGAAGGTCCAAGGGATATAGTAAACCTGCTCTGGTGCATCGGAATCTAATACAGGTCTTCCAGGTGCCGCTCAAAGCACAAACTCTTAGATGATTCACTCTTCTTGTACTTTAGTCGGTTTTGACCCTTTCGTATTCAATGCTGATGCAATTTCTGTGCTTCATGGTCAATGTGAACATCCAAGGGATACAGTAAACCTGCACTGGTGCATCGGATTCTAGTACTGGTCTCCCAAGGAGCCGCTCAAAGCACAAACTCTTAGAAAATTCATTCTTCTTGTACTTCAGTTGGCATTGTACATTTTGTATTCGATCTCGATGCAATATCTGTGTTTCATGGACAAGTTGAAGGTCCAAGGCATACAGTAAACCTGCGCTGGTGCATCGGACTCTAATACTGGTCTCCCAGGAGCCGCTCAAAGAACAAAATCTTAGAAGATTCACTTTTCTTGTACTTAAGTAGGCATTGTGCCTTTTGTATTCAATCCCAATGTAATTTCTGTGTTTCATGGTCAATGTGATGTTCCAAGCGATAGAGTAAACCTGCACTGGTGCATCGGAACCTAATACTGCTCTCCCAGGAGCCGCCAAAGCACAAACGCTTAGCGGATCCACTCTTCTTGCACTTAGGTCGGCATTGTCCCCTTTTTATTCAATCCCGATGCAATTTCTGTGTTTCATGGTCAATGTGAAAGTGCGAGGGATACAGTAAACCTCCACTGGTGCCTCGTAATCTAATACAGGTCTCCCAGGAGCCGCTTGAAACACAAACTCGTAGAAGATTCACAATTCTTGTACTTAAGTCGGCATTCTCCCCTTTGTATTTGATCCCTATGCAATTTCTGTGTTTCATTGTCAATGTGAAAGTCCAAGGGATACAGTAAACCAGCACTGGTGCATCGGAATTTAAAACAGGTCTCCAAGGAGCCGCTCAAAGCACAAACTCTTAGAACAATCACTCTTCTGGTAATTAAGTCGGCATTGTCCCTTTTTAATCAATCCCGATGCAATTTCTGTGTTTCATGGTCAATGGGAAGGTCCAAGGGACACAGTAAACATTTAATGGTGCATCGGAATCTAATACTGGTCTCCCAGGAGCCGCCCAAAGCACAAACTCTTAGAAGATTCACTCTTCTTGTACTTAAGCCGGCATTGTGATGTTTGTATTCAATCCCGATGCAATTTCTATGTTTCATGGTTAATGTGAAGATCCAAGGAATACAGTAAACCTGCACTGGTGCATCCTAATCTCATACTGGTCTACCAGGAGCCGCTCAAAGCACAAACTCGTTGAGGATTCACTCTTTTTGTACCTAAGGCTGCATTGCCCCGTTTGTATTCGTTGCCCCTGCAATTTCTGTGTTTCATGGTCAATGTGAAGATCCAAAGAGAAACAGTAAACCTGCACTGGTGCGTCGGAATCTAACACTGGTGTCCGAGGAGCCGCTAAAAGCACAAACTCTTAAATGATCCACTCATCTTGTACTTATGACGGCATTGTCCCTTTTGTAATCAATCCCGATGCAATTTCTGTGTTTCATAGTCAATTTGAAGGGCCAAGTGATACAGTAATCCTGCACTAGGTCAACGGAAACTAATACTGATCTCCCAGGAGACGCACAAACCACATACTCGTAGAAGATTCACTCTACTTGTACTTAAGTTGGCATTGTGCCTTTTGCATTCAATCCCAATGCAATTTCTGTGTTACATGGTCAATGTGAAGGTCCAAGCGATACAGAAAACCTGCGCTGGTGCATCGGAATCTAATAATGGTTTCCCAGGAGCCGCTCAAAGCACAAATTCTTAGAAGATTCACTCTTCTTGTACATAAGTCAGAATTGTGCCTTGTAATTTAATCCCGATGCAGTTTCTGCGCTTCATTGTCAATGTGAAGGTCGAAGGGATACAGAAAACGTGCACTGGTACATCGGAATCTAATACTGGTCGCCTAGGAGCCGCTCATAGCACAATCTCTTAGAAGATTCACTCTTCTTGTACTTAAGTCGGCTTTGTCGCTTTTGTATTCAATCCCGAGCAATTTCTGTTCTTCATGGTCAATGTGAAATTCCAAGGGATACAGTAAACCTGCACTGGTGCATGGGAATCTAATACTGGTCTCCCAGGAACCGCTCAAAGCACATATTCTTAGATGATTCACTCTTCTTGTACTTAAGTCGGCATTGTGCTTTTTAATTCAATCCCGATGGAGTTTCTGCGTTTCATATTCAATGTGAAGGTCCAAGGGATACAGAAAACGTGCACTGGTACATCGGAATCTAATACTGGTCTCCCAGGAGCCGCTCAACGCACGTACTCTTAGAAGATTCTCTCTTCTTGTACTTAATGCGGCATTGTGTATTTTGTATTCAATCCCGATGCACTTTCTGTGTTTCATGGTCAATGTGAATGTCCAAGGGATGCAGTAGACCTGCACTGGTGCATCGGAATTATATGCTGGTCCCCGAGGAGCCGCTAAAAGCACAAACTCGTAGAGGATTTATTCGTCTTGTACTTAAGTCGGCATTGTCCCGCTTGAATTCATTTCTGATGCAATTTCTGTGTTTCATGGTCAATGTGAATGTCCAAGGGATACAGAAAACCTGCGCTGGTGCATCGGAATCTAATTCTGGTCTCCCAGGAGCCGCTCAGAGCACAAATTCTTAGAAGGATCACCCTTCTAGTACTTAAGTCGGCATTGTGCCTTTTAATACAATCCTGATGCAGTTTCTGCGTTTCATGGCCAATGTGAAGGTCCAAGGGAAACAGAAAACGTGCACTGGTACATCGGAATCTAATACTGAACTCCCAGGAGCCGCTCAAACCATAAACTTTTAGAAAATACACTATTCTTGTACTTAAGTTGGCATTGTGCTTTTTGCATTCAACCCCGATGAAATTTCTGTGCTTCATGGTCAATGTGATGGTCCAAGGGATACAGTAAACCTGCTCTGGTGCATCGGAATCTATTACTGGTCTTCCAGGACACGCTCATACCACAAACTCTTAGAAAATACACTATTCTTGTACTTAAGTCGGCACTGTCCCTTTTGTATTCCATCCCGATGCAATATCTGTGTTTCATGGTCAATTTTAAGGACCTAGGGAGACAGTGAAACTGCGCTGGTGCATCGGAATCTAATACTGGTCTCCCAGGAGCCGCTCAAAGAACAAAATCTTAGAAGATTCACTTTTCTTGTAGTTAAGTAAGCATTGTGCCTTTTGTATTCAATCCCAATGCAATTTCTGTGTTTCATGGTCAATGTGATGTTCCAAGGGATAGAGTAAACCAGCACTGGTGCCTCGTAATCTAATACAGGTCTCCCAGGAGCCGCTTGAAGCACAAACTCGTAGAAGATTAACAATTCTTGTACTTAAGTTGGCATTGTGCTTTTTGCATTCAGCCCCGAGGAACTTTCTGTGTTTCATGGTCAATGTGATGGTCCAAGGGATACAGTAAACCTGCTCTGGTGCATCGGAATCTATTACTGGTCTTCCAGGAGCCGCTCAAAGCACAAACCCTTAGAAGATAAACTCTACTTGTACTTAAGTCGGCGTTGTGCCTTTTCTATACAAACCCGAAGCAATATCTGTCTTTCATGGTCAATGTGAAGGTCCAAGGGATACAGTAAACTTGCACTGGTGCATCGGAATCTAATACTGGTCTCCCAGGAGCCGCACAGAGCACAAACTCTTAGAAGGTTCACTCATCTTGTTCTTAAGTAGGCATTGTCCCAATTGTATTCAATCCCGATGCAATTTCTGTGTATCATGGTCAATGTGGAGTCCCTAGGGATTCAGTAAAACTGCACCGGTGCATCGGAATCTATTACTGGTCTTCCAGGAGCCGCTCAAAGCACAAACTCTTAGATTATCCACTCTTCTTGTACTTATGTCGGCATTGTCCCTTTTGTAATCAATCCTGATGCAATTTCTGTGTTTCATAGTCAATTTGAAGGGCCAAGTGATACAGTAAACTTGCACTGGGTCAACGGAAACTAATACTGAACTCCCAGGAGCCGCACAAACCACAAACTCGTAGAAGATTCACTCTACTTGTACTTAAGTTGGCATTGTGCCTTTTGCATTAAAACCCGATGCAATTTCTGTGTTACATGGTCAATGTGAAGGTCCATGGGATACAGTAAACCTGCGCTGGTGCATCGGAATCTAATAATGGTTTCCCAGGAGCCGCTCAAAACACAAAGTCTTAGAAGTTTCACTCTTCTTGTACTTAAGTCAGAATTGAGCCTTGTAACTCAATCCCGATGCAGTTAATGCGTTTCATTGTCAATGTGAAGGTCGAAGGGATACAGAAAACGTGCACTGGTACATCGGAATCTAATACTTAACTCCCAGGAGCCGCCCAAACCACAAACTCTTAGAAAATTCACTCTTCCTGTACTAAAGGCGGCAGTGTCCCTTTTGTATTCAATCACGATGCAATTTCTGTGTTTCATGGTCAATGTGAGGGTCCAAGGGATACACTAAACCTGCACTGGTGCATCGGAATCTAATACTGGCCTTCTAGGAGCCGCTCAAAGCACAATCTCTTAGAAGATTCACTCTTCTTGTACTTAAGTCGGCTTTGTCGCATTTGTATTCAATGCCGATGCAATTTCTGTGCTTCATGGTCAATGTGATATTCCAAGGGATACGGTAAACCTGCGCTGGTGCATCGGAATCTAACACTGGTCTCCCAGGAACCGCTCAAAGCACAGATTCTTAGAAGATTCACTCTTTTTGTACTTAAGTCGGCATTGTGCCTTTTGAATTCAATCCCGATGCAATTTCTGTGTTTCATGGTCAATGTGAGGGTCCTAGGGATACAGTAAACCTGCACTGGTTCCTCGGAATCTAATACTGGTCTCCCAGGAGCCGCTCAAACCACACACTCTTAGTAGATTCACTCTTCTTGTACTTAAGTCGGCATTGTCCCTTTAGTACTCAATCCTGATGCAATTTCTGTGTATCATGGTCAAAGTGTAGGTCAAAGGGATACAGTAAACGTGCACTGGTGCCTCGTAATCTAATACACGTCTCCCAGGAGCCCCTCAAACCACAAACTCGTTGAAGATTCACACCTCTTTTGCTTAAGTTGGCAATGGGCCTTTTGCATTCAATCCCGATGCAATTTCCCTGTATCGTGGTCAATGTGATGGTCCAAGGGATACAGTAAACCTGCTCTGGTGCATCGGAATCTAATACTGGTGTTCCAGGAGCTGCTCAAAGCACAATCTCTTAGAAGATTCACTCTTCTTGTAATTAAGTCGGCATTGTGCCTTTTGTATTCGATCTCGATGCAATTTCTGTGTTTGATGGTCAAGTTGATGGTCCAAGGGATACAGTAAACCTGCGCTGGTGCATCGGAATCTAATACTTGTCTCCCAGGAGCCGCTCAAAATACAAATTCTTAGAAGATTCACCCTTCTAGTACTTAAGTCGGCATTGTGCCTTTTAATTCAATCCTGATGCAGTTTCTGCGTTTCATGGCCAATGTG
Source organism: Schistocerca piceifrons (assembly GCF_021461385.2). NCBI lineage: Eukaryota > Metazoa > Arthropoda > Insecta > Orthoptera > Acrididae > Schistocerca > Schistocerca piceifrons. The sequence continues at coordinate 963,200,259 of NC_060149.1, forward strand.
AAGGTCCAAGGGATACAGTAAACCTGCTCTGGTGCATCGGAATCTAATACTGGTGTTCCAGGAGCTGCTCAAAGCACAATCTCTTAGAAGGTTCACTCTTCTTGTACTTAAGTCGGCTTTGTCCCTTTTGTCTTCAATCCTGATGCAATTTCTGTGTTTCATGGTCAATTTGAAGTTCCAAATGATACAGTAAACCTGGTCTGGTGCATCGGAATTTAATATTGGTCTCCCAGGAGCCGCTCAAACACAAACTCTTAGATGTTTCACCCTTCTTGTACTTAAGTCGGCATTGTGTGTTTTGTAATCAATCCCGATGCAATTTCTGTGTTTCATTGCCAATGAGAGGGTCCAAGGGATGCAGTAAACCTGCACTGGAGCATCGGAATCTAATACTGGTCTCCCAGGAGCCGCTCAATGCACAAACCCTTATAATATTCACTCTTCTTGTACTTAAGTCGGCATTGTTCCTTTTGTATTCAATCCCGATGCAATATCTGTGTTTCATGGTCATTGCGAAGGTCCATGCGATATGGTAAACCTGCACTGGTGCCTCGGTAACTCTTACTGGTCTCCTAGGAGCAGCTCAAACCACAAACTCTTAATACATTCACTCTTCTTGTACTTAAGTCGGCATTGTGTGGTTTGTATTCAATCCCGACGCAATTTCTACGTTTCATGGTCAATGTGAAGGTCCAAGGGATACAGAAAACGTGCACTGGTACATCGGAATCAAATACTGAACTCCCAGGAGCCGCTCAACGCACTAACTCTTAGAAGATTCACTCTTCTTGTACTTAAGGCGGCATTGTGCATATTATATTCAATCTCGATGCACTTTCTGTGTTTCATGGTCAATGTGAAGGTCCAAGGGATACAGTAAACCTGCACTGGTGCATCGGAATCTAATACTGGTCTGCCAGGAGCTTCTCAAATCACAAACTCTTAGAAGATACACTCTTCTTGTACTTAAGTCGGCATTATGCATTTTGTATCTAATCCCGATAGAATTTCTGTATTTCATGGTCAATGTGAATGTCCAAGGGATACAGTACTCTTGAACTGATGCATCGGAATCTAATTTTGGTCTCTGAGGAGCCGCTCAAAGCACAAACTCGCAGAGGATTTACTCTTCTTGCACTTAAGTCGGCATTGACCCGTTTGTGTTCATTCCTGATGCAATTTCTGTGTTTCATGGTCAATGTGAAGGTCCAAAGGAATACAGTAAACCTGCACTGGTGCATCGGAATCTAATACTGGTCTCAGACGAGCCGCAAAAAGAACAAACTCTTAGAAGATTCACTCTTTTTGTACTTAAGTCGGCATTGTCCCTTTTGTATTTGATCCCGATACAATTTCTGTGTTTCATGTTCTATCTGAAGGTCCAAGTGATACAGAAAACCTGCCATGGTGCATCGGAATCTAATACTGGTCTCCGAGGAGCCGCAAGAAGAACAAACTCTTAGAAGATTCTCTCTTTTTGTACTTAAGTCGGCATTGTCCCTTTTGTATTCAATCCCGATACAATTTCTGTGTTTCATGTTCTATTTGAAGGTCCAAGTGATACAATAAACCTGCACTGGTACATCGGAATCTAATAATGGTCTCCCAGGAGCCGCTCAAAACACAAACAGTTAGAAGTTTCACTCTTCTTGTACTTGAGTTGGCATTGTACCTTTTGTATTTAATGCTGATGCAATATCTGTGTTTCATGGTCAATGCGAAGGTCCAAGCGATACGGTAAACCTGCACTGGTGCCCCGGAAACTCTTACTGGTCTCCCAGAGCCGCTCAAAACTCAGTCTCTTTAAAGACTCAATATTCTTGTACTTAAGTCGACATTGTATATTTTGTATTTAATCCTGATGCAATATCTGTGTTTCATGGTCAATGCGAAGGTCCAAGCTATACGGTAAACCTGCTCTGGTGCCGCGGAAACTCTTACTGGTCTCCCAGGAGCTGCTCAAACCACAAACTCTTAGTAGATTCACTCTTCTTGTACTTAAGTCGGCATTGTCCCTTTTGTATTCGATCCCGATACAATTTCTGTGTTTCATGTTCTATCTGAAGGTCCAAGGGATACTGTAAACCTGCACTGGTGCATCGGAATCTAATACTGGTCTCCCAGGGGCCGCTCAAAGCACAAACTCTTCGAAAATTTCACTCTCCTTGTACTTACGTCGGCATTGTGTGTTTTGTACTCTATCCCGATGCAATTTCTGTGTTTCATGGCCAATGTGAAGGGCCAAGGGATACAGTAAACCTGCACTGGTGCATCGGAATCTAATACTAGTCTCCCAGGGGCCGCTCAAAGCACAAAATTTTCTCGTACTTAAGTCGGCATTGTACCTTTTGTATTCAATCCCGATGCAATATATGTGAGTCATGGTCAATGCGAACGTCCAAGGCATACGGTAAACCTGCACAGCTGCCTCGGAATCTAATACTGGTCTCCGAGGAGCTGCTCAAACCAAACGCTCTTAGTATATTCACTCTTCTTGTACTTTAGTCGGCATTGTCACTTTTGTATTCAATCGCGGTGCAATTTCTGTGTTTCATGGTCAATGTGAAGGTCAAAGGGATACTGTAAACGTGCACTCGTACCCTGTAATCTAATACAGGTCTCCCAGGAGCCGCTCAGACCATCAACTCGTAGAAGATTCATTCTTCTTGTTCTTAAGTTGGCATTGTGCCTTTTGCATTCAATCCTGATGCAATTTCTGTGTTTCGTGGTCAATATGAAGGTCCAAGGGAAACAGTAAACCTGCACTGGAGAATCGGAATCTAATACTGGTCTCCCAGGAGCCGCTCAAAGCACAATCTCTTAGAAGATTCACTCTTCTTGTACTAAAGTCGGCATTGTACCTTTTGTATTCAATCCCGACGCAATATCTGTGTTTCATGGTCAATGCGAAAGTCCAAGCGAAACGGTAAACCTGCACTGGTGCCTTGGAAACTCTTACTGGTCTCCCAGGAGCCGCTCAAACCACAAACTCTTAGTAGATTCACTCTTCTTGTACTGAAGTCGGCATTGTCCCATTTGAATTCAATCCAGATGCAATTTCTGTGTTTCATGGTCAATGTGAAGGTCCAAGTAATACAGTAAACCTACACTGGCGCATCGGAATCTAATACTGGTCTCCCAGGAGCCGCTCAAAGCACAAACTCTTGGAAGATTCCCTCTACTTGTATTCAATCCCGATGCAATATTTGTGTTTCATGGTCAATTTGAAGGTCCAAGTGATACAGTAAACTTGATCTGGTGCATCGGAATCTAATACTGGTCTTCCAGGAGCCTCTCAAAGCAAAACTCTTAGAAGAATCACTCTTCTTGGACTTAAGTCAGCTTTATCCCTTTTGTATTCAATGCCGGTGCAATTTCTGTGTTTCATGGTCAATGTGAAGGTCCAAGGGATACTGTAAACCAGCACTGGTGCATCGGTATCTAATACTGGTCTCCCAGAGCCCTTCAAAACTCAAACTCTTAGAAGTCGGCATTGTGCATTTAGTATCCAATCCCGATACAATTTCTGTGTTTCATGGTCAATGTGAATGTCAAAGGGATACAGTAAAAATGCACTGGTGCATCGGAATCACATACAGGTCTCCCAGGAGCCGCTCAAAGCACACAATCGTAGTGGATTCACTCTTCTTGTACTTTAGTCGGTTTTGTGCCTTTTGTATTCATTCCCGATGCAATGTCTGTGTTTCATGGTCAATCTGAAGATTCAAGGGATACGCTAAACCGGCACTGGTGCATCGGAATCTAATACTGGTCTCCCAGCAGCCGCTCAAAAACACATGCTCTTAGAAGATTCACTCTTCTTGTACTTAAGTCGCCATTGTGCATTTTGTATCCAATCCCGATACGATTTCTGTGTTTCATGGTCAATGTGAAGGTCCAAGTTATACAGTAAACCTGCACTGGTGCATCGGAATCTAATACTGGTCACCCAGGAGCCGCTCAAGTCAGAAACTCTTAGAAGATTCACTCATCATGTACTTAAGTCGGTTTTGTCCCTTTTGTATTCAATGCCGATGCATTTTCTGTGCTCCATGGTCAATGTGAAGGTCCAAGGGATACAGTAAACCTGCACTGGTGCATCGGAATCTTATACTGGTCTCTCAAGGAGTCGCTCAAACCACAAACTCTTAGAAGATTCGCTCTTCTTGTACTTAAGTGGGCATTGTGCCTTTTGTATTCGATCTCTATGCAATTTCTGTGTTTCATGGTCAAGTTGAAGGTCCAAGGGATACAGTAAACCTGCGCTGGTAGGTCGGAATCTAATAAAGGCCTCCCAGGAGCCGCTCAAACACACAAACTCTTAGAAGGTACACTCTTCTTGTACTTAAGTCGCCATTGTGCATTTTGTATCCAATCCCGATACAATATCTGTGTTTCATGGTCAATGTGAGTGTCAAAGGGATTCAGTAAACTTTCAATGGTGCATCAGAATCTAATACTGATCTCCCTGGAGCCGCTCAAAACACAAACCCGTAGATGATTCAGTCTTCTTGTACGTAAGTCGGCACTGTCCCTTTTGAATTCAATCCAGATGCAATTTCTGTGTTTCATGGTCAATGTGAAGGTCCAAGAGAAACAGTAAACCTGCACTGGTGCATCGGAATCTAATACTGGTCTCCCAGGAGCCGCTCAAAGCACAAGCACTTGGAAGAATCCCTCTACTTGTATTCAATCCCGATGCAATATTTGTGTTTCATGGTCAATTTGAAGGTCCAAGTGATACAGTAAACCAAAACTGGTGCATCGGAATCTAATACTGGTCTCCCAGGAGCCGCTCAAAGCACAAACTCTAAGAAATTTCACCCTTGTTGTACTTAAGTAGGCATTGTGTGTTTTGTGTTAAATCCCGATGCAATTTCTGTGTTTCATGGCCAATGTGAGGAATCAAGGGATACAGTAAACTTGCACTGGAGCATCGGAATCTAATACTGGTCTCCCAGGAGCCGCTCAAAGCACAAACTCTTAGAAGATTCACTCTTCTTGTACTTAAGTCGGCATTGTACCTTTTGTATTCAATCCCGACGCAATATCTGTGTTTCATGGTCAATGCGAAAGTCCAAGCGAAACGGTAACCCTGCACTGGTGCCTTGGAAACTCTTTCTGGTCTCCCAGGAGACGCTCAAACCACATACAGTAGATTCACTCTTCTTGGACTTAAGTCCGCATTGTCCCATTTGAATTCAATCCAGATGCAATTTCTGTGTTTCATGGTCAATGTGAAGGTCCAAGGGATACAGTAAACCTGCACTGGTGCATCGGAACCTAATATTGGTCTCCCAGGAGCCGCTGAAAGCACAAACTCTAAGAAATTTCACCCTTGTTGTACTTAAGAAGGCATTGTGATTTTTCTATTCAATCCCGACGCTATATCTGTGTTTCATGGTCAATGCGAAGGTCCAAGGGATACGGTAAACGTACACTGGTGACTCGGAAACTAATACTGGTCTCCCAGGAGCTGCTCAAACCACAAACTCTTAGTAGTTTCACTCTTCTTGTGCTCCAGCAGGCATTGTCACGTTTGTATTCAATCCCGATGCAATTTCTGTGTTTCATGGTCAATGTGAAGGTCAAAGGGATACAGTAAACGTGCACTGGTACCACGTAATCTTATACAGGTCTCCCAGAAGCCGCTCAAGCCACAAACTCGTAGATGATTCACTCTTCTTCTACTTAAGTTGGCATTGTGCCTTTTAATTCTATCCTGATGCAGTTTCTGTGCTTCATGGTCAATGTGAAGGTCCATGGGATAAAGTAAACCTGCTCTGGTGCATCGGAATCTAATACTGGTCTTCCATGAGCCTCTCAAAGCAAAAACTCTTAGAAGAATCACTCTTCTTGGACTTAAGTCAGCTTTATCCCTTTTGTATTCAATGCCGGTGCAATTTCTGTGTTTCATGGTCAATTTGAAGGTCCATGTGCTACAGTAAACCTGCACTGGTGCGTCGGAATCTAATACTGGTCTCTCAAGGAGTCGCTCAAACCACAAATTCTTAGAAGATTCACTCTTCTTGTATTTAAGGCGGCATTGTGCATTTTGTATTCAATCCCAATGAAAATTCTGAGTTTCATGGTCAGTGTGAAGGTCCAAGGGATACAGTAACTCTGCACTGGTTCGTCGCAATCTAATACTGGTCTCCGAGGAGCCTCTCAAACCTCTAACTCTTAGAAGATTCACTCTTCTTGTAGTCAAGTCGGCATTGTACATTTTGTATCCAATCCCTATACAATATCTGTGTTTCATGGTCAATGTGAAGGTCCAAGGCATACGGTAAACCTGCACTAGTTCATCCGAATCTAATACTGGTCTCCCAGGAGCCGCTCAAAGCACTAACCCATTGAAGATTCACTCTTCTTGTACTTAAGTTGGCATTGTCCCCCTAGTTTTCAATCCAGATGCGATTTCTGTGTTTCATTGTCAATGTGAAGGTCCAAAGGATACAGTAAACCAGCACTGGTGCCTCGTAAACTAATACAGGTCTCCCAGGAGCCGCTGAAACCACAAACTCGTAGAAGATTCACTCTTCTTGTACTTAAAACGGCATTGTGCATTTTCTATTCAATCCCGCTGGAATTTCTGTGATTCATGGTCAATGTGAAGGTCCAAGGGTTACAGTAAACCTGCACTGGTGCATCAGAACCTAATACTGGTCTCCCAGGAGCCGCTCAAAGCTCAAACTCTTACAAGATTCACTCGTCTTGTACGTAAGACGGCAAAGTGCCTTTTGTATTCAATCACGATGCAATTTCTATGTTTCACGGTCAATGTGAAGGTCCAAGGGATACAGTAAACCTGCTCTGGTGCATCGGAATCTAATACTGGGCTCCCAGGAGCCTCTAAAACTCAAACTTTAAGAAGATTCACTGTTCTTGTACTTAAGTCGGCATTGTGCGTTTTGTATTCAATCCCGATACAATTATTGTGTTTCATGTTCAATGTGAATGTCCAATGGATACAGTAAACCTGCACTGGTGCATCGGAATCCAATACTGAGGTCCCAGGAGCCGCTCAAAGCACAAACTCTTAGAAGATTCACTCTTCTTGTACTTAAGGCGGCATTATGCGTTTTGTATTCAATCCCGATCCAATTTCTGTGTATCATGGTGAATGTAATGATCCACGTGATACAGTAAACCTGCACTGGTGCATCGGAATCTACTACTGGTCTCCCAGGAGCCGCTCATAGAACAAACTCTTAGACCATTCACTCTTCTTGTACTTAAGTCGACACTGTGCAATTTGTATTTAATCCCGATGCAATTTCTTTGTTTAATGGTCAATGTAAAGGTCCAAGGGATACAGTAAACCTTCACTGGTGCATCGGATTCAAATACTGGTCTCCCAGGAGCCGCTCAAAGTTCAAACTCTTTGAAGATTCACTCGTCTTGTACTTAAGACGGCATTGCGCATTTTGTATTCAATCCCGATGCCATTTCTGTGTTTCATGGTCAATGTGAAGGTCCAGGGGATACAGTAAACCTGCACTGGTGCATCGGAATCGAATACTGGGCTTCCGGGAGCCTCTCAAAACTCAAACTCTTAGGAGATTCACTGTTGTTGTACTTAAGTTGGCATTGTGCATTTTGTATCCAATCCCGATACAATTTCAGTGTTTCATGGTCACGTTGATGCTCCAATGGATACAGTAAACCTTCCCTGGTCCATCGGAATCTATTACTGGTCTCCCAGGAGGCGCTCAAAACACAAATTCTTAGAAGATTCACTCTACCTGTACTCAAGTCGGCATTGTCCCTTGTAATTCAATCCCGATACAGTTTCTGAGGTTCATGGTCAATGTGATGGTCCAAGGGATACAGTAATCGAGCACTGGTACATCGGAATCTAACACTGGTCTCCCAGGAGCCGCTCAAAGCACAAATTCTTAGAAATTTCACTCTTCTTGTACTTAAGTCGGCACTGTCCCTTTTGTATTCTATCCCGATGCAATTTCTGTGTTTCATGGTCAATGTGAAGGTCCAAGGGATACACTAAACAGCACTGGTGCATCGGATATAAATACTGGTCTCCCAGGAGACGCTCAAAGCACAAACTCTTAGAAGATTCACTCTTCTTGTACTTAAGTCGGCACTGTGCATTTTTTATTCAATCCCGATGCAATTTCTGTGATTCATGGTCCATGTGAAGGTCCAAGAGTTACAGTAAACCTGCACTGGTGCATCGGAATCTAATACTGGTCTGCCAGGAGCCTCTCAAAGCTCAATCTCGTAGGAGATTCACGGTTCTTGTTCTTAAGTCGGCATTGTGCATTTTGTATCCAATCCCGATACAATTTCTATGTTTCATGGTCAATGTGAAGGTTCAAGGGGTCAGTAACCCTGCACTGGTGCATCGGAATCTAATACTGGTATCCCAGGATCCGCCCAAATCACAAACTCATAGAAGATTAAATTTTCTTGTCCTTAAGTCGGCATACTCCCACTTGTATTCAATCCCAAAGCAATTTCAGTGTTTCATGGTCAATGTGATGTGACAAGAGCTACAGTAACCTGCACTGGTGCAGCGGAATCTAACACTGGTCTCCCAGAAGCCGCTCAAAGCACAAACTCATAGAGGATACACTGTTCCTGTACTTAACTCTGCATGCCCCTTTTGATTTCATTCCCGATGAATTTCTGTCTTTAATGGTCAATGTGAAGGTCCAAGGGGTACGGTAAACACCCACTAGTTCATCGGAATCTAATACTGGTCTCCCAGGGGCGCTCAAAGCACAAACTCTTTGAAGATTCACTCATCTTGTTCTTAAGTCGCCATTGTGCGTTTTGTATTCATTCCCGATGCAATATCTGAGCTTCATGGTCAATGTGAAGGTCCAGGGGATACAGTAAACCTGCACTGGTGCATCGGAAACTAATACAGGTCTGCCAGGAGCCTCTCCAAACTCAAAGTCTTAGAAGATTCACTCATCTTGTTCTTAAGTCGGCATTGTCCCAATTGTATTCAAGCTCCATGTAATTTCTGTGTTTCATGGCAATGTGAAGGGCGTAGAGATACAGTAAAACTGCAATGGTGCATCGGAATCTAATACTGATCTCCCTGGAGCCGCTCAAAGCACAAAATCTGAGAAGATTCACTTTTATTATACTTCAGTACCCATTGTGCCTTTCGTGTTAAATCCCGATGCAATTTCTGTGTTTCATGGCCTATGTGAAGGTCCAAGGGATACAGTAAACCTGCACAGTTTCATCGGAATCTAATTCTGGTCTCCTAGGAGCCGCTCAAATCACAAATTCACAGAAGATTCACTCTTCATGTACATAAGTCGGCATTGTCCCTCTTGTATTCAATCTCGATGCAATTTCTGTGTTTCATGGTCAATGTGAAGGTCCAAGTGATACAGCATACCTGAACTGTTGCATCGGAATCTAATACTGGTCTCCCAGGAGCCGCTCAAAGCACAAACTCTTAGAAAACTCACTCTTCTTGTACTTATGTCGGCATTGTCCCATTTGAATTCAATCCAGATGCAATTTCTGTGTTTCATGGTCAATGTGAAGGACCAATGGATACGGTGAACCTGCACTGGTGACGCGGAATCAAATACTGGTCTCCCAGGAGCCGCACATACCACAAACTCTTAGAAGATTTACTCTTCTTGTACTTAAGTTGGCCATGTGCCTTTTGTATTCAATCCCGATGCAATTTCTGTGTTTCATGGTCAATGTGAAGGTCCAAGGGCTACAGTAAACCTGCACTGGTACATCGGAAACTAATACTGGACTGCCAGGAGCCTCTCCAAACTCAAACTCTTAGAAGATTCACTGTTCTTGTACTTAAGTTGGCCTTGTGAAATTTGTATCCAATCCGGATACAATTTCTGTGCTTCATGGTCAATGTGAATGTCCAAGGGATACAGTAAACCTGCACTGGTGCATCGGAATCCAATACTGGTCTCACAGGAGCCGCTCAAAGCACAAACTCTTAGAATATTCACTCTTCTTGTACTTAAGTTGGCATTGTCCCTTTTGTGTTCAATCCCGATGCAATTTCTGTGATTCATGGTCAATGTGAAGGCCCAAGGGTTACAGTAAACCTGCACTGGTGCATCAGAATCTAATACTGGTCCCCCAGGAATCACTCAGAGCACAAACACATAGAAGATTCACCCTTCTTTACTTAAGTAGGCGTTAACACATTTGTAATCAATCCCGATGCAATTTCTGTGTTTCATGGTCAATGTGAAGGTCCAAGGGATACAGTAAACCTGCACTGGTGCATCGGAATCTAATACTGGTCTCCAAGGAGCCGCTCAAAGTACAAACTCTTAGAAGATTCCCTTTTCTTGTACTTAAGTCGCCATTGTGCCTTTTGTATTCAATCCCGATGCAATATCTGTGCTTCATGGTCAATGTCAACGTCCAAGGGGTACAGTAAACCTGCACTGGTGCATCGGAATCTAATACTGGTGTCCCAAGATGCCGCTCCAAGCACAAACTCTTAGAAGATCCACTCTTCTTGTACTTAAGTAGGCATTGTGCCTTTTGTAATCGATCCCGATGCAATTTCTGTGTTTTATGGTCAATCGGAAGGTCCAAGGGATACAGTAAAATTGCACTGGTGCATCGAAATCTATTACTGGTCTCCCAGGAGACGATCACAGCACAACTCTTAGAAGATTCACTCTTCTTGTACTTAAGTTGGCATTGTCCCTATTGTGTTCAATCCCGATTCAATTTCTGTGATTCATGGTCAATGTGAAGGCCCAAGGGTTACAGTAAACCTGCACTGGTGCATCAGAATCTAATACTGGTCCCCCAGGGATCGCTAAGAGCACAAACACTTAGAAGATTCACTCTTCTTGTACTTAAGTCGGCGTTGTACCTTTTGTAATCAATCCCGATTCAAATTTCTGTGATCCATGGTCTATGTGAAGGTCCTAGGGTTACAGTAAACCTGCACAGGTGCATCAGAATCTAATACTGGTCACCCAGGAGCCGCTCAAATTTCAAACTCTCTGAAGATTCACTCGTCTTGTACTTAAGACGACATTGTGCATTTTGTATTCAATCCCGATGCAATTTCTATGTTTCATGGTCAATGTGAAGGTCCAAGGGATATAGTAAACCTGCACTGGTGCATCGGAATCTAATACTGGGTTCCCGGGAGCCTCTCAAATCTCAAAATCTTAGAAGTTTCATTGTTGTTGTACTTAAGTCGGCATTGTGCATTTTGTATCCAATCCCGATACAATTTCAGTGTTTCATGGTCACGTTGAAGCTCCACGGGATACAGTAAACCTTCACTGGTCCATCGGAATCTATTACTGGTCTCCCAGGCGCCGCTCAAAGCACAAATTCTTAGAAGGTTCACTCTACTTGTACTCAAGTCGGCATTGTCCCTTTTAATTCAATCCCGATGCAGTTTCTGCGGTTCATTGGCAATGTGATTATCCAAGGGATACAGTAATCGAGCACTGGTACATCGGAATCCAATACTGGACTCCCAGGAGCCGCTCAAAGCACAAACTCTTAGAAGATTCACTCTTCTTGTACTTAAGATGGCATTGTCCCTTTCGTATTCAAGCTCGATGCAATTTCTGTGATTCATGGTCAATGTGATGGTCCAAGGGTTACTGTAAACCTGCACTGGTGCATCAGTATCTAATACTTTTCTCCCAGTAATCACTCAGAGCACAAACACATAGAAGATTCACTCTTCTTTACTTAAGTAGGCGTTAACACTTTTGTAATCAATCCCGATGCAATTTCTGTGTTTCATGGTCAATGTAAAGGTCCAAGTGATACAGAAAAACTGCACTGGTGCATCGGAATTTACTACTGGTCTCCCAGGAGCCGCACTTAGAACAAACTCTAAGGAGATTCACTCTTCTTGTACTTAAGCCGGTATTGTGCATTTTGTATTAAATCCCGATGCAATATCTGTGTTCCATGGTCAATGTGAAAGTCGAAGCGATACAGTAAACCTGCACTGGTGCATCGGAATCTAATACTGGCCCCCTAGGAGCCGCACAAAGTACAACCTCTTAGAAGATTCACTCTTCTTGTACTTAAGTCGCCAGTGTGCCTTTTGTATTCAATCCCGATGCAATATCTGTGCTTCATGGTCAATGTGAACGTCCAAGGGGTACAGTAAACCTGCACTGGTGCATCGGAATCTAATACTGGTGTCCCAAGAATCCGCTCACAGCACAAACTCTTAGAAGATCCACTCTTCTTGTACTTAAGTCGGCATTGTGCTTTTTGTAATCGATCCCGATGCAATTTCTGTGTTTTATGGTCAATCGGAAGGACCAAGGGATACAGTAAAATTACACTGGTCCATCGAAATCTATTACTGGTCTCCCAGGAGCCGGTCAAAGCACAACTCTTAGAAGATTCACTCTTCATATATTTAAGTCGGCATTGTGCGTTTTGTATTCAATCGCGCTGCAATTTCTTTGTTACATGTTCAATGGGAAGGTCCAAGGGATACAGTAAACCTGCACTGGTGCATCGGAATCTAATACTGGTATGCCAGGAGCCTCTCAAAACTCAAACTCTTAGAAGATTCACTGTTCTCGTACTTAAGTCGGCATTGTGCATTTTGTATCCAATCCCGATACAATTTCTGTGTTTCATGGTCAATTTGAATGTCCAAGGGATACAATAAACCTGCACAGGTGCATCGGAATGGTCTCTCAGGAGCCGCTCAAAGCACAAACTCTTAGAAGATTCACTCTTCTTGTACTTAAGTCGGCATTGTGCATTTTGTATTCAATCCCGATGCAATTTCTTTGTTTCATGGTCAACGTGAAGGTCCAAGGGATACAGTAAATCTGCACTGGTGCCTCGTAATCTAATACTGGTCTCCCAGGTGCCGCTCAAACCACAAACTCGTAGAAGACTCACTCTTCTTGTACTAAAGTTGGCATTGTGCTTTTGCATTCAATCCCGAGGCAATTTCTTTGTTTCATGGTCAATGTGAAGGTCCAAGGGATACGATAAACCTGCTCTGGTGCATCGGAATCTATTACTGGTCTCCCAGGAGCCGCTCAAATCACAAACTCTTTGAAGATTCTCTTTTCTAGTACTTAAGTCGGCATTGTGCATTTTGTATTCAATCCCGATGCAATTTCTTGGTCTCATGGTCAATGTGAAAGTCCAAGGGATACAGTAAACCTGCACTGGTGCATCGGAATCCAATACTGGTCTCTCAGCAGCCGCTCAAAGCAGAAACTCTTAGACGATTCACTCTTCTTGTACTTAAGTTGGCATTGTCCCTTTTGTATTCAATCCCGATGCAATTTCTGTGACTCATGGTCAATGTGATGGTCCAAGTGCTACTGTAAACCTGCACTGGTGCATCAGAATCTAATACTGGTCCCCCAAGAGCCGGTCAAAGCACAAACTCTTAGAAGATTCATTCTTCTTGTACTTCAGTCGGGATTGTACCTTTTGTATTCATCCCCGATGCAATTTCTGTGTTTCGTGGTCAATGTGAAGGTCCAAGGAATACGGTAAACCTGCACTAGTTCATCGGAATCTAATACTGGTCTCCCAGGGGCCGCTCAAAGCACAAACTCTTAGAAGAATCACTCTTCTTGTACTTAAGTTGGCATTGTCCCTTTTGTATTCAATCCCGATGCAATTTCTGTGTTTGATGCTCAATGTGAAGTCCAAGGGATATTGTAAACGTGCACTGGTGCATCGGAATCTAATGCTGGTCTGTCAGGAGCCTCTCAAAACTCAGGGTCTTAGAAGATTCACTGTTCTTGTACTTAAGTCGGCATTGTGCATTTTGTATTCAATCCCGATGCAATTTCTTTGTTTCATGTTCAATTTGAATGTCCAAGGGATACAGTAAACCTGCACTGGTGCATTGGAATCCAATACTGGTCTGCCAGGAGCCTCTCAAAACTCAATCTCCTAGATGATTCACCGTTCTTGTACTTAATTCGACATTGTGCGTTTAGTATCCAATACCGATGCAATTTCTATGTTTCATGGTCAATGTGATATCCCAAGAGATACAGTAAACCTGCACTGGTGCAGCGGAATCTAATACTGGTCTCCCAGGAGCCGCTCAAAACACAAACTCTTAGAAGATACACTGTTCTTGTACTTAACTCCGTATTGCACCTTTTGATTTCATTCCCGATCAATTTCTGTCTTTCATGGTCAATGTGAAGGTCCAAGGGATACGGTAAACCTGCACTAGTATATCGGAATCTAATACTGGTCTTCCAGGGGCCGCTCAAAGCACAAACTTTTAGGAGATTCACTCATCTTGTTCTTAAGTGGGCATTGTCGCAATTGTATTCAATCTCGATGCAATTTCTGTGTTTCATGGTCAATGTGAAGGTCCTAGAGATACATTAAAACTGCACTGCTGCATCGGAATCTAATACTGGTCTCCCTGCAGCCGCTCAAAGCACAAACTCTTAGAAGATTAACTTTTATTGTACTTAAGTACTCATTGTGCATTTTGTATTCAATCCCGATGCAATTTCTGTGTTTCATGGTCAATGTGAAGGTCCAAGGGATACAATAAACCTGCACTGTTGCATCGGAATCAAATACTGGTATCCCAGGAGTCGCTCAAATCACAAACTCGTAGAAGATTTACTCTTCTTGTGCTTAAGTCGGCACTGACAATTTTGTATTCAATCCCGATGAAATTGCTTTGTCTCATGGTCGATGTGAAGGTCAAATTGATACAGTTAACGTGGACTTGTGCCTCGTAATCTAATACAGGTCTCCCAGGAGCAGCTTAAACCACAAACTCGTAGAAGATTCAATCTTCTTGTACTTAAGTTGGCATTGTGCCTTTTGCATTCAATCCCGATGCAATTTCTGTGTTTCATGGTCAATGTGAAGGTCCAAGGGATACAGTAAGCCTGCTCTGGTGCATCGGAATCTAACACTGGTCTTCCAGGAGCTGCTGAAAGCACAAACTCTTAGAAGATTCACTCTTCTTGTATTTAAGTCGGCATTGTGCCTTTTGTATTCAATCGCGATGCAATTTCAGTGCTTCATGGTCATTGTGAAGGTCCAAGGGATACAGTAAACCTGCACTGGTGCATCGGAATCTATTACTGGTCTCCCAGGAGCCGCTCAATGCACAAACTCTTAGAAGATTCACCCTTCTTGCACGTAAGTCGGGATTGTGCGTTTTGTATTCAATCGCGATGCAATTTCTTTGTTTCATATTCAATGTGGAGGTCCAAGGGATACAGTAAACCTGCACTGGTGCATCGGAATCTAATAATGGTCTCCCAGGAACCTCTCAAAACTCAAACTCTTAGACGATTCACTGCTCTTGTACTTAAGGCGGCATTGTGCATTTTGTATCCAATCCGTATATTATTTCTGTGTTTCATGGTCAATGTGAATGTCCAAGGGATACAGTAAACCTGCACTGGTGCATCGGAATCCAATACTGGTCTCCCAGGAGCGCTCAAAGCACAAACTCTTAGAAGATTCACTCTTCTTGTACTTAAGTTCCCATTGTCCCTTTTGTGTTTAATCCCGATGCAATTTCTGTGATTCATGGTCAATGTGAAGGCCCAAGGGTTACAGTAAACCTGCACTGGTGCATCAGAATCTAATGCTGGTCCCCCAGGAATCACTCAGAGCACAAACACTTAGGAGATTCACTCTTCTTGTACTTAAGTAGGTTTTAACCCTTTTGTAATCAATCCCGATGCAATTTCTGTGTTTCATGGTCAATATAAAGGTCTAAGTGATACAGTAAACCTGCACTGGCGCATCGGAATCTACTACTGGTCTCCCAGGAGCCGCTCATAGAACAAACTCTTAGAAGATTCACTCTTCTTGTACCTTAGTCGGCATTGTGCATTTTGTAATCGATCCCGATGCAATTTCTGTGTTAAATGGTCAAGCTGAAGGTCCAAGGGATACAGTAAAACTGCACTGGTGCATCGGAATCTGTGACTGGTCTCCCAGGAGCCGCTCAAAGCACTAATTCTTAGAAGATTCACTCTTCTTGTACTTAAGTCGGCATTGTTCCTTTTAATTGAAACCCGATGCAATTTCTATGTATCATGGTCAATATGAAGGTCCAAGGGATACAGTAAACCTGCACTGGTGCATCGGAATGTAATGCTGGTGTCCCAAGGAGCCGCTCAAAGCACAAACTCTTAGAAGTTCCACTCTTCTTGTACTTAAGTCGGCATTGTGCCTTTTGTAATCGATCCCGATGCAATTTCTTTGTTTCATGGTCAATGTAATAGTCCAAGGGATACAGTAAACCTGCAGTGGTGCATCGGAATCTAATACTGGTCTGCCAGGAGCCTCTCAAATCTCTTACTCTTAGGAGATTCACTGTTCTTGTTCTTAAGTCGGCATTGTCCCAATTGTATACAGTCTCGATGCAATTTCTGTGTTTCATGGTCAATGTGAAGGTCCTAGAGATACAGTAAAACAGTACTGGTGCATCGGAATGCAATACTGGTCTCCCTGCAGCCGCTCAAAGCACAAACTCTCAGAAGATTCACTTTTTTTGTACTTAAGTACTCATTGTGCATTTTGTATTCAATCCCGATGCAATTTCTGTGTTTCATGGTCAATGTGAAGGTCCAAGGGATACAATAAACCTGCACTGTTGCATCGGAATCAAATACTGGTATCTCAGGAGTCGCTCAAATCACAAACTCATAGAAGATTTACTCTTCTTGTGCATAAGTCGCCATTGTCCCTTTTAATTCAAACCCGATGCAATTTCTATGTTTCATGGTCAATATGAAGGTCCAAGGGATACAGTAAACCTGCACTGGTTTATCGGAATGTAATACTGGTGTCCCAAGGAGCCGCTCAAAGCACAAACTCTTAGAAGATTCACTCTTCTTGTACTTAAGTTAGTATTGTCCCTTTTGTGTTTAATCCCGATGCAATTTCTGTGATTCATGGTCAATGTGAAGGCCCAAGGGTTACAGTAAACCTGCACTGGTGCATCAGAATCTAATGCTGGTCCCCCAGGAGTCGCTCATAGAACAAACTCTTAGAAGATCCACTCTTCTTGTACTTAAGTCGGCATTGTGCATTTTGTAATCGATCCCGATGCAATTTCTTTGTTTCATGGTCAATGTAATGGTCCAAGGGATACAATAAACCTGCAGTGGTGCATCGGAATCTAATACTGGTCTGCCAGGAGCCTCTCAAATCTCTTACTCTTAGATGATTCACTGTTGTTGTACTTAAGTCGGCATTTGGCATTTTGTATCCAATCCCGATACAATTTCTGAGTTTCATGGTCAATATAAATGTCCAAGGGATACAGTAAACCTGCACTGGTGCATCAGAATCCAATACTGATCTCCCAGGAGCCGCTCCAAGCACAAACTCTTAGAAGATTCGTTCTTCTTGTACTTAAGTTGGCATTGTCCCTTTTGTATTCAATTCCGATGCAATTTCTGTGATTCATGGTCAATGTGATGGTCCAAGTGTTACTGTAAACCTGCACTGGTGCATCAGAATCTAATACTAGTCCCCCAAGAGCCGCTCAAATCACAAACTCTTAGAAGATTCACTTTTATTGTACTTAAGTACTCATTGTGACTTTTGTATTCATTCCCGATTCAAATTATGTGTTTCATGGTCAATGTGAAAGTCCAAGGGATACAGTAAACCTGCACTGGTGCATCGGAATCTGTTACTGGTCTCCAAGGTGCCGCTCAATGCACTAACTCTTAGAAGATTCACTCTTCTTGCACTTAAGTTAGCATTGTCCATTTTGTGTTTAATGCCGATGCAATTTCTGTGATTCATGGTCAGTGTGAAGGCCCAAGGGTTACAGTAAACCAGCACTGGTGCCTCAGAATCTAATACTGGTCCCCGAAGAATAGCTCAGAGCACAAACACTTAGGAGATTCACTTTTCTTGTACTTAAGTAGGCGTTAACCCTTTTGTAATCAATCCCGATGCAATTTCTGTGTTTCATGGTCAATATAAAGGTCCAAGTGATACAGTAAACCTGCACTGGTGCATCGGAATCTACTACTGGTCTCCCAGGAGCCGCTCATAGAACAAACTCTTAGAAGATTCACTCTTGTTGCACTTAAGTCCGCATTGTGCATTTTGTATTTAATCCCGATGCAAAATCTATGTTCCATGGTCAAAGTGAATGTCCAAGCGATACAGTAAACCTGCACTGGTGCATCGGAATCTAATACTGGTCTCCAAAGAGCCGCTCAGAGTACAAACTCTTAGAAGATTCACACTTCTTGTACTTAAGTCGGCATTGTGCGTTTTCCATTCCATCCCGAAGCAATTTCTGTGCTTCATGGTCATTGTGAAGGTCCAAGGGTTACAGTCAACCTGCACTGGTGCATCGGAATCTAATACTGGTGTCCCAATTAGCCGCTCAAAGCACAAAATCTTAGAAGATCCACTCTTCTAGTACTTAACTCCACATTGCACCTTTTGATTTCATTCCCGATGAATTTCTGTCTTTCATGGTCAATGTGAAGGTCCAAGGGATACGGTAAACCTGCACTAGTTCATAGGAATCTAATACTGGTCTCCCAGGGGCCGCTCAAAGCACAAACTCTTAGAAGATTCGCTCATCTTGTTCTTAAGTCGGCATTGTCCCAATTGTATTCAATCTCGATGCAATTTCTGTGTCTCATGGTCAATGTGAAGGTCACATGGATACAGTTAACGTCGACTGGTGCCTCGTAAACTAATACAGGTCTCCCACGAGCAGCTTAAACCACAAACTCGTAGAAGATTTACTCTTCTTTTACTTAAGTTGGCATTGTGCCTTTTGCATTCAATCCCGATGCAATTTCTGTGTTTCATGGTCAATGTGAAGGACCAAGGGATACAGTAAACCTGCACTGGTGCATCGGAATCTATTACTGGTCTCCCAGGAGCCGCTCAATGCACAAAGTCTTAGTAGATTCACCCTTCTTGCACGTAAGTCGGCATTGTGCGTTTTGTATTCAATCGCGATGCAATTTCTTTTTTTCATATTCAATGTGAAGGTCCAAGGGATACAGTAAACCTGCACTGGTGCATCGGAATCTAATAATGGTCTCCCAGGAACCTCTCAAAACTCAACTCTTAGACGATTCACTGCTCTTGTACTTAAGTCGGCATTGTGCATTTTGTATCCAATCCGTATACAATTTCTGTGTTTCATGGTCAATGTGAATGTCCAAGGGATACAGTAAACCTGCACTGGTGCATCGGAATCCAATACTGATCTCCCAGGAGCGCTCAAAGCACAAACTCTTAGGAGATTCACTCTTCTTGTACTTAAGTAGGTTTTAACCCATTTGTAATCAATCCCGATGCAATTTCTGTGTTTCATGGTCAATATAAAGGTCCAAGTGATACAGTAAACCTGCACTGGTGCATCGGAATCTACTACTGGTCTTCCAGGAGCCGCTCGTAGAACAAACTCTTAGAAGACTCACTCTTCTTGTATTTTAGTCGGCATTGTGCCTTTTGTAATCGATCCCGATGCAATTTCTTTGTTTCATGGTCAATGTAATGGTCCAAGGGATACAGTAAACCTGCAGTGGTGCATCGGAATCTAATACTGGTCTGCCAGGAGCCTCTCAAATCTCTTACTCTTAGAAGATTCACTGTTCTTGTCCTTAAGTCGGCTTTGTCCCAATTGTATTCAATCTCGATGCAATTTCTGTGTTTCATTGACAATGTGAAGGTCCTAGAGATACAGTAAAACAGAACTGGTGCATCGGAATCCAATACTGGTCTCCCTGCAGCCGCTCAAAGCACAAACTCTCAGAAGATTCACTTTTATTGTACTTAAGTACTCATTCTGCATTTTGTATTCAATCCCGATGCAATTTCTGTGTTTCATGGTCAATGTGATGGTGCAAGGGATACAATAAACCTGCACTGTTGCATCGGAATCAAATACTGGTATCCCAGGAGTCGCTCAAATCACAAACTCATAGAAGATTTACTCTTCTTGTGTTAAGTCGGCATTGTCAATTTTGTATTCAATCCCGATGCAATTTCTGTAACTCATGGTCAATGTGAAGGTCAAATGGATACAGTTAACGTGCACTGGTGCCTCGTAAACTAATACAGGTCTCCCAGGAGCAGCTTAAACCACAAACTCGAAGAAGATTCACTCTTCTTGTACTTAAGTTGGCATTGTGCCTATTGCAATCAATCCCAATGCAATTTCTGTGTTTCATGGTCAATGTGAAGGTCCAAGGGATACAGTAAACCTGCTCTGGTGCATCGGAATCTAATACTGGTCTTCCAGGAGCTGCTGAAAGCACAAACACTTAGAAGATTCACTCTTCTTGTATTTAATTCGGCATTGTGCCTTTTGTATTCAATCCCGATGCAATTTCAGTGCTTCATGGTCAATGTGAAGGTCCAAGGGATACAGTAAACCTGCACTGGTGCATCGGAATCTATTACTGGTCTCCCAGGAGCCGCTCAATGCACAAACTCTTAGAAGATTCACCCTTCTTGCACGTAAGTCGGCATTGTGCGTTTTGTATTCAATCGCGATGCAATTTCTTTGTCTCATATTCAATGTGAAGGTCCAAGGGATACAGTAAACCTGCACTGGTGCATCGGAATCTAATAATGGTCACCCAAGAATCTCTCAAAACTCAAACTCTTAGACGATTCACTGCTCTTGTACTTATGTCGGCATTGTGCATTTTGTATCCAATCCGTATACAATTTCTGTGTTTCATGGTCAATGTGAATGTCCAAGGGATACAGTAAGCCTGCACTGGTGCATCGGAACCCAATACTGATCTCCCAGGAGCGCTCAAAGCACAAACTCTTAGAAGATTCACTCTTCTTGTACTTAAGTTAGCATTGTCCCTTTTGTGTTTAATCCCGATGCAATTTCTGTGATTCATGGTCAATGTGAAGGCCCAAAGGTTACAGTAAACCTGCACTGGTGCATCAGAATCTAATGCTGGTCCCCCAGGAGTCGCTCATACTACAAACTCTTAGAAGATTCACTCTTCTTCTACCTTAGTTGGCATTGTGCATTTTGTAATCGATCCCGATGCAATTTCTGTGTTAAATAGTCAAGCTGAAGGTGCTAGAGATACAGTAAAACTGCACTGGTGCATCGGAATCTATAACTGGTCTCCCAGGAGCCGCTCAAAGCACTAATTCTTAGAAGATTCACTCTTCTTGTACTTAAGTCGGCATTGTCCCTTTTAATTCAAACCCGATGCAATTTCTATGTTTCATTGACAATATGAAGGTCCAAGGGATACAGTAAACCTGCACTGGTGCATCGGAATCTATTACTGGTCTCCCAAGTGCCGCTCAAAGCACAAACTCTTAGAAGATTCACTTTAATTGTACTTAAGTACTCATTGTGCATTTTGTATTCAATCCCGATTCAAATTCTGAGTTTCATGGTCAATGTGGAGGTCCAAGGGATACAGTAAACCTGCACTGGTGCATCGGAATCTATTACTGGTCTCCCAGGTGACGCTCAATGCACAAACTCTTAGAAGATTCACTCGTCTTGCACTTAAGTCCGCATTGTGCATTTTGTATTTAATCTCGATGCAATATCTGTGCTTCATGGACAATGCAAAGGTCCAAGGGGTACAGTAAACCTGCACTGGTGCATCGGTATCTAATACTGGTGTCCCAAGGAGCCGCTCATAGAACAAACTCTTAGACGATTCACTCTTCATGTACTTAAGTCCGCATTGTGCATTTTGTATTTAATCTCGATGCAATATCTGTGTTCCATGGTCAAAGTGAATGTCCAAGCGATACAGTAAACCTGCACTGGTGCATCGGAATCTAATACTGGCCTCCAAAGAGCCGCTCAAAGTACAAACTCTTAGAAGATTCACTCTTCTTGTACTTAAGTCGCCATTGTGCGTTTTGTATTCAATCGCGATGCAATTTCTTTGTTTCATGTTCAATGTGAAGGTCCAAGGGATAGAGTAAACCTGCACTGGTGCATCGGAATCTACTACTGGTCTTCCAGGAGCCGCTCATAGAACAAACTCTTAGAAGATTCACTCTTCATGTACTTAAGTCCGCATTGTGCATTTTGTATTTAATCTCGATGCAATATCTGTGTTCCATGGTCAAAGTGAATGTCCAAGCGATACAGTAAACCTGCACTGGTGCATCGGAATCTAATACTGGCCTCCAAAGAGCCGCTCAAAGTACAAACTCTTAGAAGATTCACTCTTCTTGTACTTAAGTCGCCATTGTGCCTTTTGTATTCAATCCCGATGCAATATCTGTGCTTCATGGACAATGCAAAGGTCCAAGGGGTACAGTAAACCTGCACTGGTGCATCGGTATCTAATACTGGTGTCCCAAGGAGCCGCTCAAAGCGCAAACTCTTAGAAGATTCACTCTTCTTGTACTTAAGTCGGCGTTGTCCCTTTTGTAATCTATCCCGATGCAATTTCTGTGTTTCATGGTCAAGTTGAAGGTCCAAGGGATACAGTAAACCTGCACTGGAGCAGCGGAATCTAATACTGGTCTCCCTGCAGCCGCTCAAAGCACAAACTCTTAGAAGATTCACTTTTATTGTACTTAAGTACTCATTGTGCATTTTGTATTCAATCCCAATGCAATTTCTGTGATTCATGGTCAATGTGAAGGTCCAAGGGATACAATAAACCTGCACTGTTGCATCGGAATCAAATACTGGTATCCCAGAAGTCGCTCAAATCACAAACTCGGAGAAGATTTACTCTTCTTGTGCTTAAGTCGGCATTGTCAATTTTGTATTCAATCCCGATGCAATTTCTGTGTCTCATGGTCAATGTGAAGGTCAAATGGATACAGTTAACGTGGACTGGTGCCTCGTAAACTAATGCAGGTCTCGCAGGAGTAGCTTAAACCACAAACGCGTAGAAGATTCACTCTTCTTGTACTTAAGTTGGCATTGTGCTTTTGCATTCAATCCCGATGCAATTTCTGTGTTTCATGTTCAATGTGAAGGTCCAAGGGCCACAGTAAACCTGCTCTGGTGCATCGGAATCTAATACTGGTCTTCCAGGAGCTGCTGAAAACACAAACTCTTAGAAGATTCACTCTTCTTGTATTTAAGTCGGCATTGTGCCTTTTGTATTCAATCCCGATGCAATTTCAGTGCTTCATGGTCAATGTGAAGGTCCAAGGGATACAGTAAACCTGCACTGGTGCATCGGAATCTATTATTGGTCTCGCACGAGCCGCTCAATGCACAAACTCTTAGAAGATTCACCCTTCTTGCACGTAAGTCGGCATTGTGCGTTTTGTATTCAATCGCGATGCAATTTCTTTGTTTCATGTTCAATGTAAAGGTCCAAGGGATACAGTAAACCTGCACTGGTGCATCGGAATCTAATAATGGTTTCCCAGGAACCTCTCAAAGCTCAACTCTTAGACGATTCACTGCTCTTGTACTTAAGTCGGCATTGTGCATTTTGTATCCAATCCGTATACAATTTCTGTGTTTCATGGTCAATGTGAATGTCCAAGAGATACAGTAAACCTGCACTGGTGCATCGGAATCCAATACTGGTCTCCCAGGAGCGCTCAAAGCACAAACTCTTAGAAGATTCACTCTTCTTGTACTTAAGTTAGCATTGTCCCTTTTGTGTTTAATCCCGATGCAATTTCTGTGATTCATGGTCAATGTGAAGGCCCAAGGGTTACAGTAAACCTGCACTGGTGCATCAGAATCTAATGCTGGTCCCCCAGGAATCGCTCAGAGCACAAACACTTAGGAGATTCACTCTTCTTGTACTTAAGTAGGTTTTAACCCTTTTGTAATCAATCCCGATGCAATTCCTGTGTTTCATGGTAAATATAAAGGTCCAAGGGATACAGTAAACCTGCACTGGTGCATCGGAATCTACTACTGGTCTCCCAGGAGCCGCTCATAAAACAAACTCTTAGAAGATTCACTCTTCTTGTACCTTAGTCGGCATTGTGCATTTTGTAATCGATCCCGATGCAATTTCTGTGTTAAATGGTCAAGCTGAAGGTCCCAGGTATACAGTAAAACTTCACTGGTGCATCGGAATCTATGAAAGGTCTCCCAGGAGCCGCTCAAAGCACTAATTCTTAGAAGATTCACTCTTCTTGTACTTAAGTCGGCATTGTCCCTTTTAATTCAAACCCGATGCAATATCTATGTTTCATGGTCAATATGAAGGTCCAAGGGATACAGTAAACCTGCACCGGTGCATCGGAATGTAATACTGGTGTCCCAAGGAGTCGCACAAAGCACAAACTCTTAGAAGATCCACTCTTCTTGTACTTAAGTCGGCATTGTGCCTTTTGTAATCGATCCCGATGCAATTTCTTTGTTTCTTGGTCAATGTAATGGTCCAAGGGATACAGTAAACCTGCAGTGGTGCATCGGAATCTAATACTGGTCTGCCAGGAGCCTCTCAAATCTCTTACTCTTAGAAGTTTCACTGTTCTTGTTCTTAAGTCGGCATTGTCCCAATTGTATTCATTCTCGATGCAATTTCTGTGTTTCATGGTCAATGTGAAGGTCCTAGAGATACAGTAAAACAGAACTGGTGCATCGGAATCCAATACTGGTCTCCCTGCAGCCGCTCAAAGCACAAACTCTCAGAAGATTCACTTTTATTGTACTTAAGTACTCATTGTGCATTTTGTACTCAATCCCGATGCAATTCAGTGTTTCATGGTCAATGTGAAGGTCCAAGGGATACAATAAACCTGCACTGTTGCATCGGAATCAAATACTGGCATCCCAGGAGTCGCTCAAATAACAAACTCATAGAAGATTTACTCTTCTTGTGCTTAAGTCGGCATTGTCAATTTTGTATTCAATCCCGATGCAATTTCTGTGTTTCATGGTCAATGTGAAGGTCAAATGGATACAGTTAACGTGAACTGGTGCCTCGTAAACTAATACAGGTCTCCCAGGAGCAGCTTAAACCACAAATTCGTAGAAGATTCACTCTTCTTGTACTTAAGTTGGCATTGTGCCTTTTGCATTCAATCCCGATGCAATTTCTGTGTTTCATGGTCAATGTGAAGGTCCAAGGGATACAGTAAACCTGCTCTGGTGCATGGGAATCTAATACTGGTCTTCCAGGAGCTGCTGAAAGCACAAACTCTTAGAAGATTCACTCGTCTTGTATTTAAGTCGGCATTGTGCCTTTTGTAGTCAATCCCGATGCAATTTCAGTGCTTCATGGTCAATGTGAAGGTCCAAAGGATACAGTAAACCTGCACTGGTGCATCGGAATCTATTACTGGTCTCCCAGGAGCCGCTCAATGCACAAACTTATAGAAGATTCACCCTTCTTGCACGTAAGTCGGCATTGTGCGTTTTGTATTCAATCGCGATGCAATTTCTTTGTTTCATATTCAATGTGAAGGTCCAAGGGATACAGTAAACCTGCACTGGTGCATCAGAATCTAATAATGGTCTCCCAGGAATCTCTCAAAACTCAAACTCTTAGACGATTCACTGCTCTTGTACTTATGTCGGCATTGTGCATTTTGTATCCAATCCGTATACAATTTCTGTGTTTCATGGTCAATGTGAATGTCCAAGGGATACAGTAAGCCCGCACTGGTGCATCGGAATCCAATACTGATCTCCCAGGAGCGCCCAAAGCACAAACTCTTAGAAGATTCACTCTTCTTGTACTTAAGTTAGCATTGTCCCTTTGGTGTTTAATCCCGATGCAATTTCTGTGATTCATGGTCAATGTGAAGGCCCAAGGGATACAGTAAACCTGCACTGGTGCATCGGAATTTACTACTGGTCTCCCAGGAGCCGCTCAAAGCACAAACTCTTAGAAGATTCACTCTTCTTGTACTTAAGTCGGCATTGTGCATTTTGTATCCAATCCCGATGTAATTTCTATGTTTCATGGTCAATAAGAAGGGCCAAAGAATACAGTGAACTTGCACTGGTGCATCGGAATCTCATAGTGGTCTCCCAAGAGCCGCTCAAAGCACAATCTCGTAGAGGATTCACTCTACTTGTACTTAAGTCGGCATTGTGCATTTTTTATTCAATCCCGATGCAATTTCTTTGTTTCATGGTCAATGTGAATGTCCAAGGAATACAGTAAACCTTCACTGGTGCATCGGAATCCAATACTGGTCTCCCAGGAGCCGCTCAAAAGCACAAACTCTTAGAAGAATCACTCTTCTTGTACTTAAGTTGGCATTGTCCCTTTGATATTCAATGCCGATGCAATTTCTGTGATTCATGGTCTATGTGAATTTCCAAGGGTTACAGTAAACCTCCACTGGTGCATCGGAATCTAATACTGTTCTGCCAGGAGCCTCTCAAAACTCAATCTCCTAGATGATTCACCGTTCTTGTACTTAATTCGACATTGTGCGTTTTGTATCCAATACCAATACAATTTCTTTGTTTCATGGTCAATGTGATGTCCCAAGAGATACAGTAAACCTGCACTGGTGCAGCGGAATCTAGTACTGGTCTCCCAGGAGCCGCTCAAAGCACAAACTCTAAGAAGATACACTGTTCTTGTACTTAACTGCGCATTGCACCTTTTGATTTCATTCCCGATGAATTTCTGTCTTTAATTGTCAATGTGAAGGTCCAAGGGATACGGTAAACCTGCACTAGTTCATCGGAATCTAATACTGGTCTCCCAGGGGCCGCTCAAAGCACCAACTCTTTGAAGATTCACTCGTCTTGTTCTTAAGTCGGCATTGTCTAAATTGTATTCAATCTCGATGCAATTTCTGTGTTTCATGGTCAATGTGAAGGTCCTAGAGATACGGTAAAACTGTACTGTTGCGTCGGAATCTAATACTGGTCTCCCTGCAGCCGCTCAAAGCACAAACTCTTAGAAGATTCACTTTTATTGTACTTAAGTACTCATTGTGCGTTTTGTATTCAATCGCGATACAATTTCTGTGTTTCATGGTCAATGTGAATGTCCAAGGGATACAGTAAACCTGCACTGGTGCATCGGAATCCAATACTGGTCTCCCAGGAGCCGCTTAAATCACAATCTCTTAGAAGATTCATTCTTTTTGTACTTATGTTAGCATTGTCCCTTTTGGGTTTAGTGCCGATGCAATTTCTGTGATTCATGGTCAGTGTGAAGGCCCAAGGGTTACAGTAAACCAGCACTGGTGCATCAGAATCTAATACTGGTCCCCGAGGAATCGCTCAGAGCAAAAATACTTAGGAGATTCACTCTTCTTGTACTTAAGTCGGCATTGTGCGTTTTCTATTCAATCCCGATGCAATTTCTGTGCTTCATGGTCGTTGTGAAGGTCCAAGGGTTGCAGTCAACCTGCACTGGTGCATCGGAATCTAATACTGGTCTGCCAGGAGCCTCTCAAATCTCTTACTCTTAGAAGATTCACTGTTCTTGTTCTTAAGTCGGCATTGTCCCAATTGTATTCATTCTCGATGCAATTTCTGTGTTTCATGGTCAATGTGAAGGTCCTAGAGATACAGTAAAACAGAACTGGTGCATCGGAATCCAATACTGGTCTCCCTGCAGCCGCTCAAAGCACAAACTCTCAGAAGATTCACTTTTATTGTACTTAAGTACTCATTGTGCATTTTGTACTCAATCCCGATGCAATTCAGTGTTTCATGGTCAATGTGAAGGTCCAAGGGATACAATAAACCTGCACTGTTGCATCGGAATCAAATACTGGCATCCCAGGAGTCGCTCAAATAACAAACTCATAGAAGATTTACTCTTCTTGTGCTTAAGTCGGCATTGTCAATTTTGTATTCAATCCCGATGCAATTTCTGTGTTTCATGGTCAATGTGAAGGTCAAATGGATACAGTTAACGTGAACTGGTGCCTCGTAAACTAATACAGGTCTCCCAGGAGCAGCTTAAACCACAAATTCGTAGAAGATTCACTCTTCTTGTACTTAAGTTGGCATTGTGCCTTTTGCATTCAATCCCGATGCAATTTCTGTGTTTCATGGTCAATGTGAAGGTCCAAGGGATACAGTAAACCTGCTCTGGTGCATGGGAATCTAATACTGGTCTTCCAGGAGCTGCTGAAAGCACAAACTCTTAGAAGATTCACTCGTCTTGTATTTAAGTCGGCATTGTGCCTTTTGTAGTCAATCCCGATGCAATTTCAGTGCTTCATGGTCAATGTGAAGGTCCAAAGGATACAGTAAACCTGCACTGGTGCATCGGAATCTATTACTGGTCTCCCAGGTGCCGCTCAATGCACAAACTTATAGAAGATTCACCCTTCTTGCACGTAAGTCGGCATTGTGCGTTTTGTATTCAATCGCGATGCAATTTCTTTGTTTCATATTCAATGTGAAGGTCCAAGGGATACAGTAAACCTGCACTGGTGCATCAGAATCTAATAATGGTCTCCCAGGAATCTCTCAAAACTCAAACTCTTAGACGATTCACTGCTCTTGTACTTATGTCGGCATTGTGCATTTTGTATCCAATCCGTATACAATTTCTGTGTTTCATGGTCAATGTGAATGTCCAAGGGATACAGTAAGCCCGCACTGGTGCATCGGAATCCAATACTGATCTCCCAGGAGCGCCCAAAGCACAAACTCTTAGAAGATTCACTCTTCTTGTACTTAAGTTAGCATTGTCCCTTTGGTGTTTAATCCCGATGCAATTTCTGTGATTCATGGTCAATGTGAAGGCCCAAGGGATACAGTAAACCTGCACTGGTGCATCGGAATTTACTACTGGTCTCCCAGGAGCCGCTCAAAGCACAAACTCTTAGAAGATTCACTCTTCTTGTACTTAAGTCGGCATTGTGCATTTTGTATCCAATCCCGATGTAATTTCTATGTTTCATGGTCAATAAGAAGGGCCAAAGAATACAGTGAACTTGCACTGGTGCATCGGAATCTCATAGTGGTCTCCCAAGAGCCGCTCAAAGCACAATCTCGTAGAGGATTCACTCTACTTGTACTTAAGTCGGCATTGTGCATTTTTTATTCAATCCCGATGCAATTTCTTTGTTTCATGGTCAATGTGAATGTCCAAGGAATACAGTAAACCTTCACTGGTGCATCGGAATCCAATACTGGTCTCCCAGGAGCCGCTCAAAAGCACAAACTCTTAGAAGAATCACTCTTCTTGTACTTAAGTTGGCATTGTCCCTTTGATATTCAATGCCGATGCAATTTCTGTGATTCATGGTCTATGTGAATTTCCAAGGGTTACAGTAAACCTCCACTGGTGCATCGGAATCTAATACTGTTCTGCCAGGAGCCTCTCAAAACTCAATCTCCTAGATGATTCACCGTTCTTGTACTTAATTCGACATTGTGCGTTTTGTATCCAATACCAATACAATTTCTTTGTTTCATGGTCAATGTGATGTCCCAAGAGATACAGTAAACCTGCACTGGTGCAGCGGAATCTAGTACTGGTCTCCCAGGAGCCGCTCAAAGCACAAACTCTAAGAAGATACTCTGTTCTTGTACTTAACTGCGCATTGCACCTTTTGATTTCATTCCAGATGAATTTCTGTCTTTAATTGTCAATGTGAAGGTCCAAGGGATACGGTAAACCTGCACTAGTTCATCGGAATCTAATACTGGTCTCCCAGGGGCCGCTCAAAGCACCAACTCTTTGAAGATTCACTCGTCTTGTTCTTAAGTCGGCATTGTCTAAATTGTATTCAATCTCGATGCAATTTCTGTGTTTCATGGTCAATGTGAAGGTCCTAGAGATACGGTAAAACTGTACTGTTGCGTCGGAATCTAATACTGGTCTCCCTGCAGCCGCTCAAAGCACAAACTCTTAGAAGATTCACTTTTATTGTACTTAAGTACTCATTGTGCGTTTTGTATTCAATCGCGATACAATTTCTGTGTTTCATGGTCAATGTGAATGTCCAAGGGATACAGTAAACCTGCACTGGTGCATCGGAATCCAATACTGGTCTCCCAGGAGCCGCTTAAATCACAATCTCTTAGAAGATTCATTCTTTTTGTACTTATGTTAGCATTGTCCCTTTTGTGTTTAGTGCCGATGCAATTTCTGTGATTCATGGTCAGTGTGAAGGCCCAAGGGTTACAGTAAACCAGCACTGGTGCATCAGAATCTAATACTGGTCCCCGAGGAATCGCTCAGAGCAAAAATACTTAGGAGATTCACTCTTCTTGTACTTAAGTCGGCATTGTGCGTTTTCTATTCAATCCCGATGCAATTTCTGTGCTTCATGGTCGTTGTGAAGGTCCAAGGGTTGCAGTCAACCTGCACTGGTGCATCGGAATCTAATACTGGTGTCCCAATTAGCCGCTCAAAGCACAAACTCATAGAAGATCCACTCTTCTAGTACTTAGGTCGGCGTTGTCTTTTGTAATCTATCCCCATGCAATTTCTGTGTTTCACGGTCAATGTAAAGGTCCAAGTGATTCAGTATACCTGCACTGGTGCATCTGAATCTACTACCGGTCTCCCAGGAGCCGCTCATAGAATAAACTCTTAGAAGATTCACTCTTCTTGTACCTTAGTCGTCATTGTGCATTTGTAATGGATCCCAATGCAATTTCTGTGTTTCATGGTCAAGCTGAAGGTCCAAGGGATACAGAAAACCTGCGCTGGTGCATCGGACTCTATGACTGGTCTCCCAGGAGCCGCTCAAAGCACTAATTCTTAGAAGATTCACTCTTCTTGTACTTAAGTCGGCATTGTCCCTTTTCATTCAAACCCGATGCAATTTCTATCTTTCATGGTCAAGATGAAGGTCCAAGGGATACAGTAAACCTGCACTGGTGCATCGGAATCCAATACTGGTCTCCCAGGAGCCGCTCAAAGCACAAACTCTTAGAAGATTCATTCTTCTTGTACTTAAGTCGGCGTTGTGCAATTTGAATTCAATCCCGATGCAATTTCTTTGTTTCAAGGTCAATGTAAAGGCCAAGTGATTCAGTATACCTGCACTGGTGCATCGGAATCTAATACTGGTCTGCCAGGAACCTCTCAAACCTGAAACTCTTAGACGATTCACTGTTCTTGTAGTTAAGTCGGCATTGTGCATTTTGTATCCAATCCGGATACAATTTCTGTGTTTCATGGTCAATGTGAATGTCCAAGGGATACAGTAAACCTGCACTGTTGCTTCGGAATCCATTACTGGTCTCCCAGGAGCCGCTCAAAGCACAATCTCTTAGAAGATTCACTCTTCTTGTACTTAAGTAAGCATTGTCCCTTTTGTGTTTAATGCCGATGCAATTTCTGTAATTCATGGTCAGTGTGAAGGCCCAAGGGTTACGGTAAACCAGCACTGGTGCATCAGAATCTAATACTGATCCCCGAGGAATCACTCAGGAAACAAACACTTAGGAGATTCACTTTTCTTGTACTTAAGTAGGCGTTAGCCCTTTTGTAATCAATCCCGATGCAATTTCTGTGCTTCATGGTCAATATAAAGGTCCAAGTGATACAGTAAACCTGCACTGGTGCATCGGAATCTACTACTGGTCTCCCAGGAGCCGCTCATAGAACAAACTCTTAGAAGATTCACTCTTCTTGTACTTAAGTCCGCATTGTGCATTTTGTATTTAATCCCGCTGCAATATCTGTGTTCCATGGTCAAAGTGAATGTCCAAGCCATACAGTAAACCTGCACTGGTGCATCGGAATCTAATACTGGTCTCCAAAGAGCCACTCAAAGTACAAACTCTTAGAAGATTCGCTCTTCTTGTACTTAAGTCGCCATTGTGCCTTTTGTATTCAATCCCGATGCAATATCTGTGCTTTATGGACAATTTAAAGGTCCAAGGGGTACAGTAAACCTGCACTGGTGCATCGGTATCTATTACTGGTGTCCCAAGGAGCCGCTCAAAGCACAAACTCTTAGAAGATTCACTCTTCTTGTACTTGAGTCGGCATTGTGCGTTTTCTATTCAATCCCGATGCAATTTCTGTGCTTCATGGTCATTGTGAAGGTCCAAGGATTACAGTCAACCTGCACTGGTGCATCGGAATCTAATACTGGTATCCCAATTAGCCGCTCAAAGCACTTTGACCATGGAACACAGATATTGCATCGGGATTAAATACAAAATGCACAATGCGGACTTAAGTACAAGAAGAGTGAATCTTCTAAGAGTTTGTTCTATGAGCGGCACCTGGGAGACCAGTAGTAGATTCCGATGCACCAGTGCAGCTTTACTGTATCACTTGGACCTTTATATTGACCATGAAACACAGAATTTGCATCGGGATTGATTACAAAAGGGTTAACGCCTACTTAAGTACAAGAAAAGTGAATTTCCTAAGTGTTTGTGCTCTGAGCGATTCCTCGGGGACCAGTATTAGATTCTGATGCACCAGTGCTGGTTTACCGTAACCCTTGGGCCTTCACACTCACCATGAATCACAGAAATTGCATCGGCATTAAACACAAAAGGGACATTGCTAACTTAAGTCCAAGAAGAGTGAATCTTCTAAGAGATTGTGCTTTGAGCGGCTCCTGGGAGACCAGTATAGGATTCCCATGCACCAGTGCAGGTTTACTGTATCCCTTGGACATTCACATTGACCATGAAACACAGAAATTGTATCCGGATTGGATACAAAATGCACAATGCCGACTTAAGTACAAGAACAGTGAATCGTCAAAGAGTTTCAGTTTTGAGAGGTTCCTGGCAGACCAGTATTAGATTCCGATGCACCAGTGCAGGTTTACTGTATCCCTTGGACCTTGACATTGACCTTGAAACAAAGAAATTGCATCGGGATTGAATACAAATTGCACAACGCCGACTTAAGTACAAGAAGAGTGAATCTTCTAAGAGTTTGTGCTTTGAGCGGCTCCTGGGAGACCAGTATTAGATTCCGATGCACCAGTGCAGGTTTACTGTATCCCTTGGACCTTCATATTGACCATGTGCTTCATGGACAATGTAAAGGTCCAAGGGGTACAGTAAACCTGCACTGGTGCATCGGAATCTAATACTGGTGTCCCAATTAGCCGCTCAAAGCACAAACTCTTAGAAGATCCACTCTTCTTGTACTTAAGTCGGCGTTGTCCCTTTTGTAATCTATCCCGATGCAATTTCTGTGTTTCATGGTCAATGTAAAGGTCCAAGTGATTCAGTATACCTGCACTGGTGCATCGGAATCTACTTCTGGTCCCCCAGGAGCCGCTCATAGAATAAACTCTTAGAAGATTCACTCATCTAGTACCTTAGTCGGCATTGTGCATTTTGTGATCGATCCCGATGCAATTTCTGTGTTTCATGGTCAAGCTGAAGGTTCAAGGGATACAGTAAACCTGCACTGGTGCATCGGACTCTATGACTGGTCTCCCAGGAGCCGCTCAAAGCACTAATTCTTAGAAGATTCACTCTTCTTGTACTTAAGACGGCATTGTCCCTTTTCATTCAAAGACGATGCAATATCTATGTTTCATGGTCAATATGAAGGTCCAAGGGATACAGTAAACCTGCACTGGTGCATGTGAATCTAATAGTGGTGTCCCAAGGAGCCGCTCAAAGCACAAACTCTTAGAAGATCCAATCCTCTTGTACTTAAGTCGGCATTGTGCCTTTTGTAATCGATCCCGATGCAATTTCTGTGTTTCATGGTCAAGCTGAAGGTCCAACTGATACAGTAAACCTGCACTGGTACATCGGAATCTAATACTGGTCTCCCAGGGGCCGCTCAAACCACAAACTCTTAGAAAATTCACTCTTCTTGTACTTAAGTCGGCGTTGTGTAATTTGTATTCAATTCCGATGCAATTTCTTTGTTTCAAGGTCAATGTAAAGGTAAAAGGGATACAGTAAACCTGCACTGGTGCATCGGAATCTAATACCGGTGTGCCAGGAGCCTCTCAAATCTCTAACTCTTAGAAGATTCACTCTTCTTGCACTTCAGCCGGCATTGTGCATTTTATATCCAATCCCAACACAATTTCTGTGTTTCATGGTCAATGTGAATGTCCAAGGGATACAGTAAACCTGCACTGGTGCATCGGAATCCAATGCTGGTCTCCCAGGAGCCGCTCAAAACACAATCTCTTAGAAGATTCACTCTTCTTGGACTTAAGATAGCATTGTCCCTTTTGTGTTTAATGCCGATGCAATTTCTGTGATTCATGGTCAGTGTGAAGGCCCAAGGGTTACGGTAAACCAGCACTGGTGCATCAGAATCTAATACTGGTCCCCGAGGAATCGCTCATAGCACAAACACTTAGGAGATTCACTTTTCTTATACTTAAGTAGGCGTTAACACTATTGTAATCAATCCCAATGCAATTTATGTGTTTCATGGTCAATATAAAGGTCCAAGTGATACAGTAAACCTGCACTGGTGCATCGGAATCTACTACTGGTCTCCCAGGAGCCGCTCTTAGAACAAACTCTTAGAAGATTCACTCTTCTTGACTTAAGTCCGCATTGTGCATTTTGTATTTAATCCCGATGCAATATCTGTGTTCCATGGTCAAAGTGACTGTCCAAGCGATACAGTAAACCTGCACTGGTGCATCGGAATCTAATACTGGTCTCCAAAGAGCCGCTCAAAGTACAAACTCTTAGAAGATTAACTCTTCTTGTACTTAAGTCGCCATTGTGAATTTTGTATTCAATCCCGATGCAATATCTGTGCTTCATGGAAAGTGTAAAGGTCCAAGGGGTACAGTAAACCTGCACTGGTGCATCGGTATCTCATACTGGTGTCCCAAGGAGCCGCTCAAAGCACAAACTCTTAGAAGATTCACTCTTCTTGCACTTAAGTCGGCATTGTGCGTTATCTATTCAATCCCGATGCAATTTCTGTGCTTCATGGTCATTGTGAAGGTCCAAGGTTTACAGTCAACCTGCACTGGTCCATCGGAATCTAATACTGGTGTCCCAATTAGCCGCTCAAAGCACAAACTCTTAGAAGATCCACTCTTCTAGTACTTAAGTCGGCGTTGTCCCTTTTGTAATCTATCCCAATGCAATTTCTGTGTTTCATGGTCAATGTAAAGGTACAAGTGATTCAGTATACCTGCACTGGTGCATCGTAATCTACTACTGGTCTCCCAGGAGCAGCTCATAGAATAAACTCTTAGAAGATTCACTCTTCTAGTACCTTAGTCGGCATTGTGCATTTTGTAATCGATCCCGATGCAATTTCTGTGTTTCATGGTCAAGCTGAAGGTCCAAGGGATACAGTAAACCTGCACTGGTGCATCGGACTCTATGACTGGTCTCCCAGGAGCCGCTCAAAGCACTAATTCTTAGAAGATTCAGTCTTCTTGTACTTAAGGCGGCATTGTCCCTTTTCATTCAAACCCGATGCAATATCTATGTTTCATGGTCAATATGAAGGTCCAAGGGATACACTAAACCAGCACTGGTGCATCGGAATCAAATACTGGTCTCCCAGGAGCCGCTCAAATCACAAACTCTTAGAAGATTCACTCTTCTTGTACTTAAGTCGGCGTTGTGCAATTTGTGTTCAATCCCGATGCAATTTCTTGGTTTCAAGGTCAATGTAAAGGTCCAAGGGATACAGTAAACCTCCACTGGTGCATCGGAATTTAATACCGGTGTGCCAGGACCCTCTCAAATCTCTAACTCTTAGAAGATTCACTCTTCTTGCACTTAAGCCGGAATTGTGCATTTTGTATCCAATCCCGATACAATTTCTGTGTTTCATGGTTAATGTGAATGTCCAAGGGATACAATAAACCTGCACTGGTGCATCGGAATCCAATACTGGTCTCCCAGGAGCCGCTCAAAGCACAAACTCTTAGAAGACTCACTCTTCTTGTACTTAAGTTGGCATTGTCCCTTTTGTATTCAATCCCGATGCAATTTCTGTGATTCATGGTCAATGTGAAGGTCGAAGGGTTACAGTAAACCAGCACTGGTGCATCAGAATCTAGTACTGGTAACCCAGGAGCCGCTCAAAGTTCAAGCTCTTAGAAGATTCACTCGTCTTGTACTTAAGAAAGCTTTGTGCCTTTTGTATTCAATCCCGATGCAATATCTATGTTTCATGGTCACTATGAAGGTCCAAGGGATACAGTAAATTTGCACTGGTGCATCGGAATCTAATACTGGGCTCCCAGGAGCCTCTCAAAACTCAAACTCTTAGAAGGTTCACTGTTCTTGTACTTAAGTCGGCATTGTGCATTCTGTATCCAATCCCGATACCATTTCCGTGTTTCATGGTCATTGTGAATGTCCAAGGGATACAGTTAACCTGCACTGGTGCATCGGAATGTAATAGTGGACTCTCAGGAGCCGCTCAAAGCACAAACACTTAGAAAATTCACTCTTCTTGTACTTAGGTTGGCATTGGCCCTTTTGTATTCAATCCCGATGCAATGCCTGTGATTCATGGTCAATGTGAAGGTCCAAGGGTTACAGTAAACCTGCACTGGTGTATCAGAATCTAATACTGGTGTCCTAGGAGCCGCTCAAAGCACAAACTCTTTGAAGATTCACTCGACTTGTACTGAAGACGGCATTGTGCCTTTTGTATCCAATCCCGATGCAATTTCTATGTTTCATGGTCAATGTGAAGTTCCAAGGAATACAGTAAACCTGCACTGGTGCTTCGGAATCTAATACTGGTGTCTCAAGGAGCCGCTCAAAGCACAAACTCTTAGAAAAATCACTCTCCTTGTACTTAAGTCGGCATTGTGCCTTTTGTATTCGATCCCGATCTAATTTCTGTGTTTCATGGTCAAGTTGAATGTCCAAGGGATACAGTAAACCTTCACTGCTGCATCGGAATCTATGACTGGTCTCCCAGGAACCGCTCAAAGTAGAAATTCTTAGAAGATTTACTCTTCTTGCACTTAAGTCGTCAGTGTCCCTTTCAATTCAATCCCGATGCAGTTTCTGAGGTACATGGTCAATGTGAAGGTCCAATGGATACAGTAAATGAGCACTGGTACATTGGAATCTAATACTGGTCTCCCAGGAGCCGCTCAAACCCCAAACTCTTAGAAAATTCACTCTTCTTGTACTAATGTCGGCATTGTGCATTTTGTAATCGATCCCGATGCAATTTCTGTGTTTCATGGTCAAGCTGAAGGTCCAAGGGATACAGTAAACCTGAACTGGTGCATCGGAATCTATGACTGGTCCCCCTGGAGCCGCTCAAAGCACAAATTCTTAGAAGATTCTCTCTTTTTGTACTTAAGTCGGCATTGTGCATTTTGTATTCAATCCCGATGCAATATCTGTGCTTCATGGTCGATGTGAAGGTCCAAGGGGTACAGTAAACCTGCACTGGTGCGTCGGAATCAAATACTGGTGTCCCAAGGAGCCGCTCAAATCACAAACTCTTAGAAGATTCACTGTTCTTGTACTTAAGTCGGCATTGCGCGTTTTCTATTCAATCGCGATTCAATTGCTGTGCTTCATGGTCAATGTGACGGTCCAAGGGATACAGTAAACCTGCAATGGTGCATCGGATTCTAATACCGGTGTGCCAGGAGCCTCTCAAATATTTAACTCTTAGAAGATTCATTCTTCTTGCACTTAGGCCGGCATTGTGCATTTTGTATCAAATCCCGATACAATTTCTGTGTTTCATGGTCAATGTGAATGTCCAAGGGATACAGTAAACCTGCACTGGTGCATCGGAATCCAATACTTGTCTCCCTGGAGGCGCTAGAAGCACAAACTCCTAGAAGACTCACTGTTCTTGTACTTAAGTTGGCATTGTCCCTTTTGTATTCAATCCCGATGCAATTTCTGTGATTCATGGTCGATGTGAACGTCCAAGGGTTACAGTAAACCTGCACTGGTGTATCAGAATCTAATCCTGGTCCCCAGGAGCCTCTCAAAGCACAAACTCTTAGACGATTCACTCTTCTAGTACTTAAGACGGCATTGTGCCTTTTGTATTCAATCCCGATGCAATTTCAATTTTTCATGGTCAATGTGAAGGTCCAAGGAATACAGTAAACTTGCACTGGTGCAT
This sequence comes from Schistocerca piceifrons, assembly GCF_021461385.2. Lineage (NCBI taxonomy): Eukaryota > Metazoa > Arthropoda > Insecta > Orthoptera > Acrididae > Schistocerca > Schistocerca piceifrons. Next base: position 963,238,115 of record NC_060149.1, read on the forward strand.
CGGAATCTAATACTGGTATGCCAGGAGCTTCTCAAGCCTCAAACTCTTAGAAGATTTATTCTTCTTGTACTTAAGTCGGCATTGTGCATTTTGTATCCAATCCCGATACAATTTCTGTGTTTCATGGTCAACGTGAATGTCAAAGGGATACAGTAAACCTGCACTGGTGCATCGGAATCCAATACTGGTCTCCCAGGAGCCGCTCAAAGCACAAACTCTTAGAAGATTCACTCTTCTAGTACCTAAGACGGCATTGTGCTTTTGTATTCAATCCCGATGCAATTTCTATGTTTCATGGTCAATGTGAAGGTCCAAGGAATACAGTAAACCTGCACTGGTGCATCGGAATCTAATACTGGTGTACCAAGGAGACGCTCAAAGCACAAACTGTTAGAAAAATCACTCTTCTTGTACTTAAGTCGGCATTGTGCTTTTGTATTCAATCCTGATGCAATATCTGTGCTTCATGGTCGATGTAAAGATCCAAGGGGTACAGTAAACCTGCACTGGTGCATCGGAATCTAATACTGCTATCCCAAGGAGCCGCTCAAATCACAAACTCTTAGAAGACCCACTTTTCTTGTACTTAAGTTGGCATTGTCCCTTTTGTATTCAATCCCGATGCAATATCTGTGCTTCATGGTCGATGTGAAGGTCCAAGGGGTACAGTGAACCTGCACTGGTGCATCGGAATCTAATACTGGTGTCCCAAGAAGCCGCTCAAATCACAAACTCTTAGAAGATTCACTGTTCTTGCACTTAAGTCCGCATTGTGCGTTTTCTATTCAATCCCGATTCAATTTCTGTGCTTCATGGTCAGTGTGAAGGTCCAAGGGATACAGTAAACCTGCAGTGGAGCATCGGAATCTAATACTGGTTTGCCAGGAGCCTCTCAAATCGCTAACTCTTAAAAAATACACTCTTCTTGCACTTAAGCTGGCATTGTGCATTTTGTATCCAATCCCGATAAAATTTCTGTGTCATGGTCAATGAGAATGTCCAAGGGGTACAGTGAACCTGCACTGCTGCATCGGAATCTATGACTGGTCTCCCAGGAACCGCTCAAAGCAGAAATTCTTAGAAGATTTACTCTTCTTGCACTTAAGTCGGCATTGTCCCTTTCAGTTCAATCCCGATGCAGTTTCTGTGGTACATGGTCAATGTGAAGGTCCAGTGGATGCAGTAAATGAGCACTGGTACATCGGAATCTAATACTGGTCTCCCAGGAGCCGCTCAAACCACAAAATCTTAGAAAATTCACTCTTCTTGTACTTATGTCGGCATTGTGCATTTTGTAATCGATCCCGATGCAATTTCTGTGTTTCATCGTCAAGCTGACGGTCCAAGGGATACAGTAAAATTGCACTGGTGCAACGGAATCAAATACTGGTGTCCCAAGCAGCCGCTCAAATCACAAACTGTTAGAAGATTCACTGTTCTTGTACTTAAGTCGGCATTGTTCGTTTTCTATTCAATCCCGATTCAATTTCTGTGCTTCATGGTCAATGTGAAGGTGCAAGGGATACAGTAAACCTGCAATGGTGCATCGGAATCTAATACCGGTGTGCCAGGAGCCTCTTAAATAGCTAACTCTTAAAAGAATCACTCTTCTTGCACTTATGCCGGCATTGTGCATTTTGTATCCAATCCCGATACAATTTCTGTGTTTCTTGGTCAATGTGAATGTCCAAGGGATACAGTAAACCTGCACTGGTGCATCGGAATCCAATACTGGTCTCCCAGGAACCGCTCAAAGCACAAACTCTTAGAAGATTCACTCTTCTAGTACTTAAGATGGCATTGTGCATTTTGTATCCAATCCCGATACAATTTCTGTGTTTCATGGTCAATGTGAATGTCCAAGGATTACAGTAAACCTTCACTGCTGCATCGTAATCTATGACCGGTCTCCCAGGAACCGCTCAAAGCACAAAATCTTAGAAGATTCACTCTTCTTGTACTTAAGTCGGCATTGTGCCTTTTGTATTTAATCCTGATGCAATATCTGTGCCTCATGGTCGATGTGAATGTCCAAGGGGTACAGTAAACCTGCACTGGTGCATCGGAATCTAATACTGGTGTCCCAAGGAGCCGCTCAAATCACAAATTCTTAGAAGATTCACTGTTCTTGTACTTAAGTCGGCATTGTGCGTTTTCTATTCAATCCCGATTCAATTTCTGTGTTTCATGGTCAATGTGAAGGTCCAAGGGATACACTAAACCAGCATTGGTGCATCGGAATCAAATACTGGTCTTCCAGGAGCCGCTCAAAGCACAAATTCTTAGAAGACTCACTCTTCTTGTACTTCAGTTGGCATTGTCCCTTTTGTATTCAATCCCGATGCAATTTCTGTGATTCATGGTCAATGTGAAGGTCCAAGGGTTACAGTGAACCCGCACTGGTGCATCGGAATCTAATACTGGTCCCCGAGGAATCGCTCAGAGCACAAACACTTAGGAGATTCACTTTTCTTGTACTTAAGTAGGCGTTAACATTTTTGTAATCAATCCCAATGCAATTTATGTGTTTCATGGTCAATATAAAGGTCCAAGTGATACAGTAAACCTGCACTGGTGCATCGGAATCTACTACTGGTCTCCCAGGAGCCGCTCATAGAACAAACTCTTAGAAGATTCACTCTTCTTGACTTAAGTCCGCATTGTGCATTTTGTATTTAATCCCGATGCAAAATCTGTATTCCATGGTCAAAGTGAATGTCCAAGCGATACAGTAAACCTGCACTGGTGCATCGGAATCTAATACTGGTCTCCAAAGAGCCGCTCAAAGTACAAACTCTTAGAAGATTCACTCTTCTTGTACTTAAGTCGCCATTGTGAATTTTGTATTCAATCCCGATGCAATATCTGTGCTTCATGGACAATGTAAAGGTCCAAGGGGTACAGTAAACCTGCACTGGTGCATCGCTATCTAATACTGGTGTCCCAAGGAGCCGCTCAAAGCACAAACTCTTAGAAGATTCACTCTTCTTGCACTTAAGTCGGCATTGTGCGTTATCTATTCAATCCCGATGCAATTTCTGCGCTTCATGGTCATTGTGAAGGTCCAAGGTTTACAGTCAACCTGCACTGGTGCATCGGAATCTAATACTGGTGTCCCAATTAGCCGCTCAAAGCACAAACTCTTAGAAGATCCACTCTTCTAGTACTTAAGTCGGCGTTGTCCCTTTTGTAACCTATCCCAATGCAATTTCTGTATTTCATGGTCAATGTAAAGGTACAAGTGATTCAGTATACCTGCACTGGTGCATCGTAATCTACTACTGGTCTCCCAGGAGCAGCTCATAAAATAAACTCTTAGAAGATTCACTCTTCTTGTACCTTAGTCGGCATTGTGCATTTTGTAATCGATCCCGATGCAATTTCTGTGTTTCATGGTCAAGCTGAAGGTCCAAGGGATACAGTAAACCTGCACTGGTGCATCGGACTCTATGACTGGTCTCCCAGGAGCCGCTGAAAGCACTAATTCTTAGAAGATTCACTCTTCTTGTACATAAGTCGGCGTTTTGCAATCCCGATGCAATTTCTTAGTTTCATCGGAATTCAATACTGGTCTCCCAGGAGCCTCTCAAAGCTCAAACTCTTAGAAGGTTCACTGTTCTTGTACTTAAGTCGGCATTGTGCATTCTGTATCCAATCCCGATACAATTTCCGTGTTTCATGGTCAATGTGAATGTCCAAGGGATACAGTTAACCTGCACTGGTGCATCGGAATGTAATAGTGGACTCTGAGGAGCCGCTCAAAGCACAAACTCTTAGAAAATTCACTCTTCTTGTACTTAGGTTGGCATTGGCCCTTTTGTATTCAATCCCGATGCAATGCCTGTGATTCATGGTCAATGTGAAGGTCCAAGGGTTACAGTAAACCTGCACTGGTGTATCAGAATCTAATACTGGTGTCCCAGGAGCCGCTCAAAGCACACACTCTTTGAAGATTCACTCGACTTGTACTGAAGACGGCATTGTGCCTTTTGTATCCAATCCAGATGCAATTTCTATGTTTCATGGTCAATGTGAAGTTCCAAGGAATACAGTAAACCTGCACTGGTGCTTCGGAATCTAATACTGGTGTCCCAAGGAGCCGCTCAAAGCACAAACTCTTAGAAAAATCACTCTCCTTGTACTTAAGTCGGCATTGTGCCTATTGTATTCGATCCCGATCTAATTTCTGTGTTTCATGGTCAAGTTGAATGTCCAAGGGATACAGTAAACCTTCACTGCTGCATCGGAATCTATGACTGGTCTCCCAGGAACCGCTCAAAGTAGAAATTCTTAGAAGATTTACTCTTCTTGCACTTAAGTCGTCAGTGTCCCTTTCAATTCAATCCCGATGCAGTTTCTGTGGTACATGGTCAATGTGAAGGTCCAATGGATACAGTAAATGAGCACTGGTACATTGGAATCTAATACTGGTCTCCCAGGAGCCGCTCAAACCACAAAATCTTAGAAAATTCACTCTTCTTGTACTAATGTCGGCATTGTGCATTTTGTAATCGATCCCGATGCAATTTCTGTGTTTCATGGTCAAGCTGAAGGTCCAAGGGATACAGTAAACCTGAACTGGTGCATCGGAATCTATGACTGGTCCCCCAGGAGCCGCTCAAAGCACAAATTCTTAGAAGATTCACTCTTTTTGTACATAAGTCGGCGTTGCGCAATTTGTATTCAATCCCGATGCAATTTCTGTGCTTCATGGTCGATGTGAAGGTGCAAGGGGTACAGTAAACCTGCACTGGTGCGTCGGAATCAAATACTGGTGTCCCAAGGAGCCGCTCAAATCACAAACTCTTAGAAGATTCACTGTTCTTGTACTTAAGTCGGCATTGCGCGTTTTCTATTCAATCGCGATTCCATTGCTGTGCTTCATGGTCAATGTGATGGTCCAAGGGATACAGTGAACCTGCAATGGTGCATCGGATTCTAATACCGGTGTGCCAGGAGCCTCTCAAATATTTAACTCTTAGAAGATTCATTCTTCTTGCACTTAGGCCGGCATTGTGCATTTTCTATTTAATCCCAATACAATTTCTGTGTTTCATGGTCAATGTGAATGTCCAAGGGATACAGTAAACCTGCACTGGTGCATCGGAATCCAATACTTGTCTCCCAGGAGCCGCTAGAAGCACAAACTCTTAGAAGACTCACTGTTCTTGTACTTAAGTTGGCATTGTCCCTTTTGTATTCAATCCCGATGCAATTTCTGTGATTCATGGTCGATGTGAACGTCCAAGGGTTACAGTAAACCTGCACTGGTGTATCAGAATCTAATCCTGGTCCCCAGGAGCCGCTCAAAGCACAAACTCTTAGACGATTCACTCTTCTAGTACTTAAGACGGCATTGTGCCTTTTGTATTCTATCCCGATGCAATTTCAATTTTTCATGGTCAATGTGAAGGTCCAAGGAATACAGTAAACTTGCACTGGTGCATCGGAACCTAATACTGGTATGCCAGGAGCTTCTCAAGCCTCAAACTCTTAGAAGATTTATTCTTCTTGCACTTAAGTCGGCATTGTGCATTTTGTATCCAATCCCGATACAATTTCTGTGTTTCATGGTCAATGTGAATGTCAAAGGGATACAGTAAATCTGCACTGGTGCATCAGAATCCAATACTGGTCTCCCAGGAGCCGCTCAAAGCACAAACTCTTAGAAGATTCACTCTTCTAGTACTTAAGACGGCACTGTGCTTTTGTATTCAACCCCGATGCAATTTCTATGTTTCATGGTCAATGTGAAGGTCCAAGAAATACAGTAAACCTGCACTGGTGCATCGGAATCTAATACTGGTGTCCCAAGGAGACGCTCAAAGCACAAACTCTTAGAAAAATCACTCTTCTTGTACTTAAGTCGGCATTTTGCTTTTGTATTCAATCCTGATGCAATATCTGTGCTTCATGGTCGATGTGAAGGTCCAAGGGGTACAGTAAACCTGCACTGGTGCATCGGAATCTAATACTGGTATCCCAAGGAGCCGCTCAAATCACAAACTCTTAGAAGACTCACTTTTCTTTTACTTAAGTTGGCATTGTCCCTTTTGTATTCAATCCCGATGCAATATCTGTGCTTCATGGTCGATGTGAAGGTCCAAGGGGTACAGTGAACCTGCACTGGTGCATCGGAATCTAATACTGGTGTCCCAAGGAGCCGCTCAAATCACAAACTCTTAGAAGATTCACTGTTCTTGCACTTAAGTTCGCATTGTGCGTTTTCTATTCAATCCCGATTCAATTTCTGTGCTTCATGGTCAGTGTGAAGGTCCAAGGGATACAGTAAACCTGCAGTGGAGCATCGGAATCTAATACTGGTTTGCCAAGAGCCTCACAAATCTCTAACTATTAACAGATACACTCTTCTTGCACTTAAGCTGGCATTGTGCATTTTGTATCCAATCCCGATAAAATTTCTGTGTCATGGTCAATGAGAATGTCCAAGGGGTACAGTGAACCTGCACTGCTGCATCGGAATCTATGACTGGTCTCCCAGGAACCGCTCAAAGCAGAAATTCTTAGAAGATTTACTCTTCTTGCACTTCAGTCGGCATTGTCCCTTTCAGTTCAATCCTGATCGAATTTCTGTGTTTCATCGTCAAGCTGACGGTCCAAGGGATACAGTAAAATTGCACTGGTGCATCGGAATCTATGACTGGTCCCCCAGGGGCCGCTCAAAACACAAATTCTTAAAAGATTCACTCTTCTTGTACTTAAGTCGGCATTGTTCGTTTTCTATTCAATCCCGATTCAATTTCTGTGTTTCATGGTCAATGTGAAGTTCCAAGGGGTACAGTAAACTTGCACTGATGCATCGGAATCAAATACTGGTGTCCCAAGGAGCCGCTTAAATCACAAACAGCTAGAAGATTCACTGTTCTTGTACTTAAGTCGGCATTGTTCGTTTTCTATTCAATCCCGATTCAATTTCTGTGCTTCATGGTCAATGTGAAGGTCCAAGGGATGCAGTAAACCTGCAATGGTGCATCGGAATCTAATACCGGTGTGCCAGGAGCCTCTTAAATATCTAACTCTTAGAAGAATCACTCTTCTTGCACTTATGCCGGCATTGTGCATTTTGTATCCAATCCCGATACAATTTCTGTGTTTCTTGGTCAATGTGGATGTCCAAGGGATACAGTAAACCTGCACTGGTGCATCGGAATCCAATACTGGTCTCCCAGGAACCGCTCAAAGCACAAACTCTTAGAAGATTCACTCTTCTAGTACTTAAGACGGCATTGTGCATTTTGTATCCAATCCCGATACAATTTCTGTGTTTCATGGTCAATGTGAATGTCCAAGGATTACAGTAAACCTTCACTGCTGCATCGTAATCTATGACCGGTCTCCCAGGAACCGCTCAAAGCACAAATTCTTAGAAGATTCACTGTCCTTGTACTTAAGTCGGCATTGTGCGTTTTCTATTCACTCCCGATTAAATTTCTGTGTTTCATGGTCAATGTGAAGGTCCAAGGGATACAGTAAACCTGCACTGGTGCATCGGAATCTATGACTGGTCTCCCAGGAGCCGCTCAAAGCACAAATTCGTAAAAGATTCACTCTTCTTGTACTTAAGTCGGCATTGTCCCTTTTAATTCAATCCCGACGCAATTTCTATGTTTCATGGTCAATATGAAGGTCCAAGGGATACAGTAAACCTGCAGTGGTGTATCGGAATGTAATACTGTTGTCCCAAGGAGCCGCTCAAAGCCAAACTCTTAGAAGATCCACTCTTCTTGTACTTAAGTCGGCATTGTGCCTTTTGTAATCGATCCTGATGCAATTTCTGTGTTTCATGGTCATGCTGAAGGTCCATGGGATACAGTAATACTCCACTGGTACATCGGAATCTAATACTGGTCTCCCAGGAGTCGCTCAAACCACAAACTCTTAGAAAAATCACCTTTTTTGTACTTAAGTCGGCATTGTCCGTTTTGTATTCAATACTGATACAATTTCAGTGTTTCATTGTCAGTGTGAAGATCCAAGGGATACACTAAACCAGCACTGGTGCATCGGAATCAAATACTGGTCTCCCAGGAGCCGCTCAAAGTACAAATTCTTAGAAGACTCACTCTTCTTGTACTTCAGTTGGCATTGTCCCTTTTGTATTCAATCCCGATGCAATTTCTGTGATTCATGGTCAATGTGAAGGTCCAAGGGTTACAGTGAACCCGCACTGGTGCATCGGAATCTAATACTGGTGTGCCAGGAGCGTCTCAAATCTCTAACTCTTAGAAGATTCACTCTTCTTGCACTTAAGCTGGCATTGTGCATTTTGTATCCAATCCCGATACAATTTCTGTGTTTCATGGTCAATGAGAATGTCCAAGGGATACAGTTAACCTGCACTGGTGCATCGGAATCTACTACTGGTCTCCCAGGAGCCGCTCATAGAACAAACTCTTAGAAGATTCACTCTTCTTCACTTAAGTCCGCATTGTGCATTTTGTATTTAATCCCGATGCCATATCTGTGTTCCATGGTCAAGGTGAATGTGCAAGCGATACAGTAAACCTGCACTGGTGCATCGGAATCTAATACTGGTCTCCAAAGAGCCGCTCAAAGCACAAACTCTTAGAAGATTCACTCTTCTTGCACTTAAGTCGGCATTGTGCGTTATCTATTCAATCCCGATGCAATTTCTGTGCTTCATGGTTATTGTGAAGGTCCAAGGTTTACAGTCAACCTGCACTGGTGCATCGGAATCTAATACTGGTGTCCCAATTAGCCGCTCAAAGCACAAACTCTTAGAAGATCCACTCTTCTAGTACTTAAGTCGGCGTTGTCCCTTTTGTAATCTATCCCAATGCAATTTCTGTGTTTCATGGTCAATGTAAAGGTACAAGTGATTCAGTATACCTGCACTGGTGCATCGGAATCTACTACTGGTCTCCCAGGAGCCGCTCATAGAATAAACTCTTAGAAGATTCACTCTTCTTGTACCTTAGTCGGCATTGTGCATTTTGTAATCGATCCCGATGCAATTTCTGTGTTTCATGGTCAAGCTGAAGGTCCAAGGGATACAGTAAACCTACACTGGTGCATCGGACTCTCTGACTGGTCTCCCAGGAGCCGCTCAAAGCACTAATTCTTAGGAGATTTACTCTTCTTGTACTTAAGACGGCATTGTCACTTTTCATTCAAACCCGATGCAATATCTATGTTTCATGGTCAATATGAAGATCCAAGGGATACACTAAACCAGCACTGGTGCATCGGAATCAAATACTGGTCTCCCAGGAGCCGCTCAAAGCACAAACTCTTAGAAGATTCACTCTTCTTGTACTTAAGTCGGCGTTGTGCAATTTGTATTCAATCCCGATGCAATATCTTTGTTTCAAGGGCAATGTAAAGGTCCAAGGGATACAGTAAACCTGCACTGGTGCATCGGAATTTAATACCGGTGTGCCAGGACCCTCTCACATCTCTAACTCTTAGAAGATTCACTCTTCTTGCACTTAAGCCGGCATTGTGAATTTTGTATCCAATCCCAATACAATTTCTGTGTTTCATGGTCAATGTGAATGTCCAAGGGATACAGTAAACCTGCACTGGTGCATCGGAATCCAATACTGGTCTCCCAGCAGCCGCTCAAAGCACAAACTCTTAGAAGATTCACCCTTCTTGTACTTAAGTCGGCGTTGTGCAATTTGTATTCAATCCCGATGCAATTTCTTTGTTTCAAGGTCAATGTAAAGGGCCAAGTGATTCAGTATACCTGCACTGGTGCATCGGAATCTACTACTGGTCTCCCAGGTGCCGCTCATTGAATAAACTCTTAGAAGGTTCATTCTTCTTGTACCTTAGTCGGCATTGTGCATTTTGTAATCGATCCCGATGCAATTTCTGTGATTCATGGTCAAGCTGAAGGTCCAAGGGATACAGTAAAACTGCACTGGTGCATCGGAATCTATGACTGGTCTCCCAGGAGCCGCTCAAAGCACTAATTCTTAGAAGATTCACTCTTCTTGTACTTAAGTCGGAATTGTCCCTTTTCATTCAAACCCGATGCAATTTCTATCTTTCATGGTCAATATGAAGGTCCAAGGGATACAGTAAACCTGCACTGGTGCATCGGAATCTAATACTGGTCTCCCAGGAGCCGCTCAAAGCACAAACTCTTAGAAGATTCACTCTTCTTGTACATAAGTCGGCGTTGTGCAATTTGTATTCAATCCCGATGCAATTTCTTTGTTTCAAGGTCAATGTAAAGGTCCAAGGGATACAGTAAACCTGTACTGGTGCATCGGAATCTAATACCGGTGTGCCAGGAGCCTCTCAAATCTCTAACTCTTAGAAGATTCACTCTTCTTGCACTTAAGAAGGCATTGTGCATTTTGTATCCAATCCCGATACAATTTCTGTGTTTCATGGTTAATGTGAATGTCCAAGGGATACAGTAAACCCGCACTGGTGCATCGGAATCCAATACTGGTCTCCCAGGAGCCGCTCAAAGCACAAACTCTTTGAAGACTCACTCTTCTTGTACTTAAGTTGGCATTGTCCCTTTTGTATTCAATCCCGATGCAATTTCTGTGATTCATGGTCAATGTGAAGGTCGAAGGGTTACAGTAAACCAGCACTGGTGCATCAGAATCTAGTACTGGTAACCCAGGAGCCGCTCAAAGTTCAAACTCTTAGAAGATTCATTCGTCTTGTACTTAAGAAAGCTTTGTGCCTTTTATATTCAATCCCGATGCAATATCTATGTTTCATTGTCACTATGAAAGTCCAAGGGATACAGTAAATTTGCACTGGTGCATCGGAATCTAATACTGGGCTCCCAGGAGCCTCTCAAAACTCAAACTCTTAGAAGGTTCACTGTTCTTGTACTTAAGTCGGCATTGTGCATTCTGTATCCAATCCCGATACAATTTCCGTGTTTCATGGTCAATGTGAATGTCCAAGGGATACAGTTAACCTGCACTGGTACATCGGAATGTAATAGTGGACTCTCAGGAGCCGCTCAAAGCACAAACTCTTAGAAAATTCACTCTTATTGTACTTAGGTTGGCATTGGCCCTTTTGTATTCAATCCCGATGCAATTTCTATGATTCATGGTCAATGTGAAGGTCCAAGGGTTACAGTAAACCTGCACTTGTGTATCAGAATCTAATACTGGTGTCCCAGGAGCCGCTCAAAGCACAAACTCTTTGAAGATTCACTCGTCTTGTACTGAAGACGGCATTGTGCCTTTTGTATCCAATCCCGATGCAATTTCCATGTTTCATGGTCAATGTGAAGTTTCAAGGAATACAGTAAACCTGCACTGGTGTTTCGGAATCTAATACTGGTGTCCCAAGGAGCCGCTCAAAGCACAAACTCTTAGAAAAATCACTCTTCTTGTACTTAAGTCGGCATTGTGCCTTTTGTATTCGATCCCGATCTAATTTCTGTGTTTCATGGTCAAGTTGAATGTCCAAGGGATACAGTAAACCTTAACTGCTGCATCGGAATCTATGACTGGTCTCCCAGGAACCGCTCAAAGTAGAAATTCTTAGAAGATTTACTCTTCTTGCACTTAAGTCGTCATTGTCCCTTTCAATTCAATCCCGATGCAGTTTCTGTGGTACATGGTCAATGTGAAGGTCCAATGGATACAGTAAATGAGCACTGGTACATTGGAATCTAATACTGGTCTCCCAGGAGCCGCTCATTGAATAAACTCTTAGAAGGTTCACTCTTCTTGTACCTTAGTCGGCATTGTGTATTTTGTAATCGATCCCGATGCAATTTCTGTGTTTCATGGTCAAGCTGACGGTCCAAGGGATACAGTAAACCTGCACTGGTGCATCGGAATCTATGACTGGTCCCCCAGGAGCCGCTCAAAGCACAAATTCTTAGAAGATTCACTCTTTTTGTACTTAAGTCGGCATTGTGCATTTTGTATTCATTCCCGATGCAATATCTGTGCTTCATGGTCGATGTGAAGGTAAAAGGGGTACAGTAAACCTGCACTGGTGCGTCGGAATCAAATACTGGTGTCCCAAGGAGTCGCTCAAATCACAAACTCTTAGAAGATTCACTGTTCTTGTACTTAAGTCGGCATTGCGCGTTTTCTATTCAATCGCGATTCAATTGCTGTGCTTCATGGTCAATGTGATGGTCCAAGGGATACAGTAAACCTGCAATAGTGCATCGGATTCTAATACCGGTGTGCCAGGAGCCTCTCAAATATTTAACTCTTAGAAGATTCATTCTTCTTGCACTTAGGCCGGCATTGAGCATTTTTTATCCAATCCCGATACAATTTCTGTGTTTCATGGTCAATGTGAATGTCCAAGTGATACAGTAAACCTGCACTGGTGCATCGGAATCCAATACTTGTCTCCCAGGAGCCGCTAGAAGCACAAACTCTTAGAAGACTCACTCTTCTTGTACTTAAGTTGGCATTGTCCCTTTTGTATTCAATCCCGATGCAATTTCTGTGATTCATGGTCAATGTGAACGTCCAAGGGTTACAGTAAACCTGCACTGGTGTATCAGAATCTAATCCTGGTCCCCAGGAGCCGCTCAAAGCACAAACTCTTAGACGATTCACTCTTCTAGTACTTAAGACGGCATTGTGCCTTTTGTATTCAATCCCGATGCAATTTCAATTTTTCATGGTCAATGTGAAGGTCCAAGGAATACAGTAAACTTGCACAGGTGCATCGGAATCTAATACTGGTATGCCAGGAGCTTCTCAAGCCTCAAACTCTTAGAAGATTCATTCTTCTTGTACTTAAGTCGGCATTGTGCATTTTGTATCCAATCCCGATACAATTTCTGTGTTTCATGGTCAATGTGAATGTCAAAGGGATACAGTAAACCTGCACTGGTGCATCGGAATCCAATACTGGTCTCCCAGGAGCCGCTCAAAGCACAAACTCTTAGAAGATTCACTCTTCTAGTACTTAAGACGGCATTGTGCTTTTGTATTCAATCCCGATGCAATTTCTACGTTTCATGGTCAATGTGAAGGTCCAAGGAATACAGTAAACTTGCACTGGTGCATCGGAATCTAATACTGGTGTCCCAAGGAGACGCTCAAAGCACAAACTCTTAGAAAATTCACCCTTCTTTTACTTAAGTCGGCATTGTTCCTTTTGTATTCAATCCCGATGCAATTTCTGTGTTTCATGGTCAATGTGAAGGTCCAAGGGATACACTAAACCAGCACTGGTGCATCGGAATCAAATACTGGTCTTCCAGGAGCCGCTCAAACCACAATTTCTTAGAAGACTCATTCTTCTTGTACTTAAGTTGGCATTGTCCCTTTTGTATTCAATCCCAATGCAATTTCTGTGTTTCATGGTCAAGTTGAATGTCAAAGGGATACAGTTAACCGTCACTGCTGCATCGGAAACTATGACTGGTCTCCCAGGAACCGCTCAAAGCACAAATTCTTAGAAGATTCACTCTTCTTGTACGTAAGTCGGCATTGTGCTTTTTGTATTCAATCCTGATGCAATATCTGTGCTTCATGGTCGATGTGAAGGTCCAAGGGGTACAGTGAACCTGCACTGGTGCATCGGAATCTAATACTGGTGTCCCAAGGAGCCGCTCAAATCACAAACTCTTAGAAGATCCACTCTTCTTGTACTTAAGTCGGCATTGTGCCTTTTGTAATCGATCCCGATGCAATTTCTGTGTTTCATGGTCAATGTGAATGTCCAAGGGATACACTAAACCAGCACTGGTGCATCGGAGTCAAATACTGGTCTTCCAGGAGCCGCTCAAAGCACAAATTCTTAGAAGACTCATTCTTCTTGTACTTAAGTTGGCATTGTCCCTTTTGTATTCAATCCCGATGCAATTTCTGTGTTTCATGGTCAAGTTGAATGTCAAAGGGATACAGTTAACCGTCACTGCTGCATCGGAAACTATGACTGGTCTCCCAGGAACCGCTCAAAGCACAAATTCTTAGAAGATTCGCTCTTCTTGTACTTAAGTCGGCATTGTGCTTTTTGTATTCAATCCTGATGCAATATCTGTGCTTCATGGTCGATGTGAAAGTCCAAGGGGTACAGTGAACCTGCACTGGTGCATCGGAATCTAATACTGGTGTCCCAAGGAGCCGCTCAAATCACAAACTCTTAGAAGATCCACACTTCTTGTACTTAAGTCGGCATTGTGCCTTTTGTAATCGATCCCGATGCAATTTCTGTGTTTCATGGTCAATGTGAAGGTCCAAGGGATACACTAAACCAGCACTGGTGCATCGGAATCAAATACTGGTCTTCCAGGAGCCGCTCAAAGCACAAATTCTTAGAAGACTCACTCTTCTTGTACTTAAGTTGGCATTGTCCCCTTTGTATTCAATCCCGATGCAATTTCTGTGATTCATGGTCAATGTGAAGGTCCAAGGGTTACAGTGAACCCGCACTGGTGCATCGGAATCTAATACTGGTGTGCCAGGAGCCTCTCAAATCTCTAACTCTTAGAAGATTCAGTCTTCTTGCACTTAAGCTGGCATTGTGCATTTTGTATCCAATCCCGATACAATTTCTGTGTTTCATGGTCAATGAGAATGTCCAAGGGATACAGTAAACCTGCACTGGTGCATCGGAATCCAATACAGGTCTCCCAGGAGCCGCTCAAAGCACAAACTCTTAGAAGACTCACTCTTCTTGTACTTAAGTTGGCATTGTCCCTTTTGTATTCAATCCAGATGCAATTTCTGTGATTCATGGTCAATGTGAAGGTCCAAGGGTTACAGTAAACCTGCACTGGTGCATCAGAATCTAATACTGGTCTCCCAAGAGCCGCTCGAAGTTCAAAATCTTAGAAGATTCACTCGTCTTGTACTTAAGACGGCATTGTGCCATTTGTATTCAATCCCGATGCAATTTTTATGTTTCATGGTCAATGTGAAGGTTCAAGGAATACAGTAAACCTGCAGTGGTGCATCGGAATCTAATACTGGTCTGCCAGGAGCTTCTCAAGACTCAAACTCTTAGAAGATTCACACTTCTTGTACTTAATTCGGCATTGTGCATTTTGTATCCAATCCCGATACAATTTCTGTGCTTCATGGTCACTTAGAAGATTCAGTCTTCTTGTACTTAAGTCGGCATTGTGCCTTTTGTATTCAATCCCAATGCAATATCTGTGCTTCATGGTCGATGTGAAGGTCCAAGGGGTACAGTGAACCTGCACTGGTGCATCGGAATCTAATACTGGTGTCCCAAGAAGCCGCTCAAATCACAAACTCTTAGAAGATTCACTGTTCTTGCACTTAAGTCCGCATTTTGCGTTTTCTATTCAATCCCGATTCAATTTCTGTGATTCATGGCCAATGTGAAGGTCCAAGGGTTACAGTGAACCTGCACTGGTGCATCAGAATCTAATACTGGTCTCCCAGGAGCCGCTCCAAGTTCAAACTCTTAGAAGATTCACTCGTTTTGTACATAAGAAGGCATTTGTGCCTCTTGTATTCAATCCCGATCGAATTTCTGTGTTTCTTGGTCAATGTGAATGTCCAAGGGATACAGTAAACCTGCACTGGTGCATCGGAATCCAATACTGGTCTCCCAGGAACCGCTCAAAGCACAAACTCTTAGTAAAACCACTCTTCTTGTACTTAAGTCGACATTGTCCCTTTTGTATTCAATCCCGATGCAATATCTGTGCTTCATGGCCGATGTGAAGTTCCAAGGGGTAAAGTAAACTTGCACTGGTGCATCGGAATCAAATACTGGTGTCCCAAGGAGCCGCTCAAATCACAAACTGTTAGAAGATTCACTGTTCTTGTACTTATGTCGGCATTGTTCGTTTTCTATTCAATCCCGATTCAATTTCTGTGCTTCATGGTCAATGTGAAGGTCCAAGGGATACAGTAAACCTGCAATGGTGCATCGGAATCTAATACCGGTGTGCCAGGAGCCTCTTATATATCTAACTCTTAGAAGAATCACTCTTCTTGCACTTAGGCCGGCATTGTGCATTTTCTATCCAATCCCGATACAATTTCTGTGTTTCTTGGTCAATGTGAATGTTCAAGGGATACAGTAAACCTGCACTGGTGCATCGGAATCCAATACTGGTCTCCCAGGAACCGCTCAAAGCACAAACTCTTAGAAGATTCACTCTTCTAGTACTTAAGACGGCATTGTGCATTTTGTATCCAATCCCGATACAATTTCTGTGTTTCATGGTCAATGTGAATGTCCAAGGATTACAGTAAACCTTCACTGCTGCATCGTAATCTCTGACCGGTCTCCCAGGAACGGCTCAAAGCACAAATTCTTAGAAGATTCACTCATCTTGTACTTAAGTCGGCATTGTGCCTTTTGTATTAAATCCTGATGCAATATCTGTGCCTCATGGTCGATGTGAATGTCCAAGGGGTACAGTAAACCTGCACTGGTGCATCGGAATCTAATACTGGTGTCCCAAGGAGTCGCTCAAATCACAAATTCTTAGAAGATTCACTGTTCTTGTACTTAAGTCGGCATTGTGCGTTTTCTATTCAATCCCGATTCAATTTCTGTGTTTCATGGTCAATGTGAAGGTCCAAGGGATACACTAAACCAGCATTGGTGCATCGGAATCAAATACTGGTCTTCCAGGAGCCGCTCAAAGCACAAATTCTTAGAAGACTCATTCTTCTTGTACTTAAGTTGGCATTGTCCCTTTTGTATTCAATCCCGATGCAATTTCTGTGTTTCATGGTCAAGTTGAATGTCAAAGGGATACACTTAACCGTCACTGCTGCATCGGAAACTATGACTGGTCTCCCAGGAACCGCTCAAAGCACAAATTCTTAGAAGATTCACTCTTCTTGTACTTAAGTCGGCATTGTGCTTTTTGTATTCAATCCTGATGCAATATCTGTGCTTCATGGTCGATGTGAAGGTCCAAGGGGTACAGTGAACCTGCACTGGTGCATCGGAATCTAATACTGGTGTCCCAAGGAGCCGCTCAAATCACAAACTCTTAGAAGATCCACTCTTCTTGTACTTAAGTCGGCATTGTGCCTTTTGTAATCGATCCCGATGCAATTTCTGTGTTTCATGGTCAATGTGAAGGTCCAAGGGATACACTATACCAGCACTGGTGCATCGGAATCAAATACTGGTCTTCCAGGAGCCGCTCAAGGCACAAATTCTTAGTAGACTCACTCTTCTTGTACTTAAGTTGGCATTGTCCGTTTTGTATTCAATCCCGATGCAATTTCTGTGATTCATGGTCAATGTGAAGGACCAAGGGTTACAGTGAACCCGCACTGGTGCATCGGAATCTAATACTGGTGTGCCAGGAGCCTCTCAAATCTCTAACTCTTAGAAGATTCAGTCTTCTTGTACTTAAGCTGGCATTGTGCATTTTGTATCCAATCCCGATACAATTTCTGTGTTTCATGGTCAATGAGAATGTCCAAGGGATACAGTAAACCTGCACTGGTGCATCGGAATCCAATACTGGTCTCCCAGGAGCCGCTCAAAGCACATACTCATAGAAGACTCACTCTTCTTGTACTTAAGTTGGCATTGTCCCTTTTGTATTCAATCCAGATGCAATTTCTGTGATTCATGGTCAATGTGAAGGTCCAAGGGTTACAGTAAACCTGCACTGGTGCATCAGAATCTAATACTGGTCTCCCAAGAGCCGCTCAAAGTTCAAAATCTTAGAAGATTCACTCGTCTTGTACTTAAGACGGCATTGTGCCTTTTGTATTCATCCCGATGCAATTTTTATGTTTCATGGTCAATGTGAAGGTCCAAGGAATACAGTAAACCTGCAGTGGTTTTCGGAATCTAATACTGGTCTGCCAGGAGCTTCTCAAGACTCAAACTCTTTGAAGATTCACTCTTCTTGTACTTAATTCGGCATTGTGCATTTTGTATCCAATCCCGATACAATTTCTGTGTTTCATGGTCACTTAGAAGATTTAGTCTTCTTGTACTTAAGTCGGCATTGTGCTTTTTGTATTCAATCCTGATGCAATATCTGTGCTTCATGGTCGATGTGAAGGTCCAAGGGGTACAGTGAACCTGCACTGGTGCATCGGAATCTAATACTGGTGTCCCAAGGAGCCGCTCAAATCACAAACTCTTAGAAGATCCACACTTCTTGTACTTAAGTCGGCATTGTGCCTTTTGTAATC
The DNA here is from genome assembly GCF_021461385.2 of Schistocerca piceifrons. Taxonomy (NCBI): domain Eukaryota; kingdom Metazoa; phylum Arthropoda; class Insecta; order Orthoptera; family Acrididae; genus Schistocerca; species Schistocerca piceifrons. Next base: position 963,256,216 of record NC_060149.1, read on the forward strand.
GATCCCGATGCAATTTCTGTGTTTCATGGTCAATGTGAAGGTCCAAGGGATACACTAAACCAGCACTGGTGCATCGGAATCAAATACTGGTCTTCCAGGAGCCGCTCAAAGCACAAATTCTTAGAAGACTCACTCTTCTTGTACTTAAGTTGGCATTGTCCCCTTTGTATTCAATCCCGATGCAATTTCTGTGATTCATGGTCAATGTGAAGGTCCAAGGGTTACAGTGAACCCGCACTGGTGCATCGGAATCTAATACTGGTGTGCCAGGAGCCTCTCAAATCTCTAACTCTTAGAAGATTCAGTCTTCTTGCACTTAAGCTGGCATTGTGCATTTTGTATCCAATCCCGATACAATTTCTGTGTTTCATGGTCAATGAGAATGTCCAAGGGATACAGTAAACCTGCACTGGTGCATCGGAATCCAATACAGGTCTCCCAGGAGCCGCTCAAAGCACAAACTCTTAGAAGACTCACTCTTCTTGTACTTAAGTTGGCATTGTCCCTTTTGTATTTAATCCAGATGCAATTTCTGTGATTCATGGTCAATGTGAAGGTCCAAGGGTTACAGTAAACCTGCACTGGTGCATCAGAATCTAATACTGGTCTCCCAAGAGCCGCTCGAAGTTCAAAATCTTAGAAGATTCACTCGTCTTGTACTTAAGACGGCATTGTGCCATTTGTATTCAATCCCGATGCAATTTTTATGTTTCATGGTCAATGTGAAGGTTCAAGGAATACAGTAAACCTGCAGTGGTGCATCGGAATCTAATACTGGTCTGCCAGGAGCTTCTCAAGACTCAAACTCTTAGAAGATTCACATTTCTTGTACTTAATTCGGCATTGTGCATTTTGTATCCAATCCCGATACAATTTCTGTGCTTCATGGTCACTTAGAAGATTCAGTCTTCTTGTACTTAAGTCGGCATTGTGCCTTTTGTATTCAATCCCGATGCAATATCTGTGCTTCATGGTCGATGTGAAGGTCCAAGGGGTACAGTGAACCTGCACTGGTGCATCGGAATCTAATACTGGTGTCCCAAGAAGCCGCTCAAATCACAAACTCTTAGAAGATTCACTGTTCTTGCACTTAAGTCCGCATTTTGCGTTTTCTATTCAATCCCGATTCAATTTCTGTGATTCATGGCCAATGTGAAGGTCCAAGGGTTACAGTGAACCTGCACTGGTGCATCAGAATCTAATACTGGTCTCCCAGGAGCCGCTCCAAGTTCAAACTCTTAGAAGATTCACTCGTTTTGTACATAAGAAGGCATTTGTGCCTCTTGTATTCAATCCCGATCGAATTTCTGTTTTTCTTGGTCAATGTGAATGTCCAAGGGATACAGTAAACCTGCACTGGTGCATCGGAATCCAATACTGGTCTCCCAGGAACCGCTCAAAGCACAAACTCTTAGTAAAACCACTCTTCTTGTACTTAAGTCGACATTGTCCCTTTTGTATTCAATCCCGATGCAATATCTGTGCTTCATGGCCGATGTGAAGTTCCAAGGGGTAAAGTAAACTTGCACTGGTGCATCGGAAACAAATACTGGTGTCCCAAGGAGCCGCTCAAATCACAAACTGTTAGAAGATTCACTGTTCTTGTACTTATGTCGGCATTGTTCGTTTTCTATTCAATCCCGATTCAATTTCTGTGCTTCATGGTCAATGTGAAGGTCCAAGGGATACAGTAAACCTGCAATGGTGCATCGGAATCTAATACCGGTGTGCCAGGAGCCTCTTATATATCTAACTCTTAGAAGAATCACTCTTCTTGCACTTAGGCCGGCATTGTGCATTTTCTATCCAATCCCGATACAATTTCTGTGTTTCTTGGTCAATGTGAATGTTCAAGGGATACAGTAAACCTGCACTGGTGCATCGGAATCCAATACTGGTCTCCCAGGAACCACTCAAAGCACAAACTCTTAGAAGATTCACTCTTCTAGTACTTAAGACGGCATTGTGCATTTTGTATCCAATCCCGATACAATTTCTGTGTTTCATGGTCAATGTGAATGTCCAAGGATTACAGTAAACCTTCACTGCTGCATCGTAATCTCTGACCGGTCTCCCAGGAACGGCTCAAAGCACAAATTCTTAGAAGATTCACTCATCTTGTACTTAAGTCGGCATTGTGCCTTTTGTATTAAATCCTGATGCAATATCTGTGCCTCATGGTCGATGTGAATGTCCAAGGGGTACAGTAAACCTGCACTGGTGCATCGGAATCTAATACTGGTGTCCCAAGGAGCCGCTCAAATCACAAATTCTTAGAAGATTCACTGTTCTTGTACTTAAGTCGGCATTGTGCGTTTTCTATTCAATCCCGATTCAATTTCTGTGTTTCATGGTCAATGTGAAGGTCCAAGGGATACACTAAACCAGCATTGGTGCATCGGAATCAAATACTGGTCTTCCAGGAGCCGCTCAAAGCACAAATTCTTAGAAGACTCATTCTTCTTGTACTTAAGTTGGCATTGTCCCTTTTGTATTCAATCCCGATGCAATTTCTGTGTTTCATGGTCAAGTTGAATGTCAAAGGGATACACTTAACCGTCACTGCTGCATCGGAAACTATGACTGGTCTCCCAGGAACCGCTCAAAGCACAAATTCTTAGAAGATTCACTCTTCTTGTACTTAAGTCGGCATTGTGCTTTTTGTATTCAATCCTGATGCAATATCTGTGCTTCATGGTCGATGTGAAGGTCCAAGGGGTACAGTGAACCTGCACTGGTGCACGGAATCTAATACTGGTGTCCCAAGGAGCCGCTCAAATCACAAACTCTTAGAAGATCCACTCTTCTTGTACTTAAGTCGGCATTGTGCCTTTTGTAATCGATCCCGATGCAATTTCTGTGTTTCATGGTCAATGTGAAGGTCCAAGGGATACAGTATAGCAGCACTGGTGCATCGGAATCAAATACTGGTCTTCCAGGAGCCGCTCAAGGCACAAATTCTTAGTAGACTCACTCTTCTTGTACTTAAGTTGGCATTGTCCGTTTTGTATTCAATCCCGATGCAATTTCTGTGATTCATGGTCAATGTGAAGGACCAAGGGTTACAGTGAACCCGCACTGGTGAATCGGAATCTAATACTGGTGTGCCAGGAGCCTCTCAAATCTCTAACTCTTAGAAGATTCAGTCTTCTTGTACTTAAGCTGGCATTGTGCATTTTGTATCCAATCCCGATACAATTTCTGTGTTTCATGGTCAATGAGAATGTCCAAGGGATACAGTAAACCTGCACTGGTGCATCGGAATCCAATACTGGTCTCCCAGGATTCGCTCAAAGCACATACTCATAGAAGACTCACTCTTCTTGTACTTAAGTTGGCATTGTCCCTTTTGTATTCAATCCAGATGCAATTTCTGTGATTCATGGTCAATGTGAAGGTCCAAGGGTTACAGTAAACCTGCACTGGTGCATCAGAATCTAATACTGGTCTCCCAAGAGCCGCTCAAAGTTCAAAATCTTAGAAGATTCACTCGTCTTGTACTTAAGACGGCATTGTGCCTTTTGTATTCATCCCGATGCAATTTTTATGTTTCATGGTCAATGTGAAGGTCGAAGGAGTACAGTAAACCTGCAGTGGTTTTCGGAATCTAATACTGGTCTGCCAGGAGCTTCTCAAGACTCAAACTCTTTGAAGATTCACTCTTCTTGTACTTAATTCGGCATTGTGCATTTTGTATCCAATCCCGATACAATTTCTGTGTTTCATGGTCACTTAGAAGATTCAGTCTTCTTGTACTTAAGTCGGCATTGTGCCTTTTGTATTCAATCCCGATGCAATATCTGTGCTTCATGGTCGATGTGAAGGTCCAAGGGGTACAGTGAACCTGCACTGGTGCATCGGAGTCTAATACTGGTGTCCCAAGAAGCCGCTCAAATCACAAACTCTTAGAAGATTCACTGTTCTTGCACTTAAGTCCGCATTTTGCGTTTTCTATTCAATCCCGATTCAATTTCTGTGATTCATGGCCAATGTGAAGGTCCAAGGGTTACAGTGAACCTGCACTGGTGCATCAGAATCTAATACTGGTCTCCCAGGAGCCGCTCAAAGTTCAAACTCTTAGAAGATTCACTCGTCTTGTACTTAAGAAGGCATTTGTGCCTCTTGTATTCAATCCCGATGCAATATCTATGCTTCATGGTCAATATGAGGGTCAAGGGATACACTAAACCTGCACTGGTGCATCGGAATCTAATACTGGTGTCCCAAGGAGCCGCTCAAAGCACAAACTCTTAGAAAAACCACTCTTCTTGTACTTAAGTCGACATTGTCCCTTTTGTATTCAATACCGATGCTATATCTGTGCTTCATGGCCGATGTGAAGTTCCAAGGGGTACAGCAAACTTGCACTGGTGCATCGGAATCAAATACTGGTGTCCCAAGGAGCCGCTCAAATCACAAACTGTTAGAAGATTCACTCTTCTAGTACTTAAGTCGGCATTGTCCCTTTTAAATCAATCCCGACGCAATTTCTATGTTTCATGGTCAATATGAAGGTCCAAGGGATACAGTGAACCTGCAGTGGTGTATCGGAATCTAATACTGTTGTCTCAAGGAGCCGCTCAAAGCACAAACTCTTAGAAGATCCACTCTTCTTGTACTTAAGTCGGCATTGTGCCTTTTGTAATCGATCCTGATGCAATTTCTGTGTTTCATGGTCATGCTGAAGGTCCATAGGATACAGTAATACTGCACTGGTACATCGGAATCTAATACTGGTCTCCCAGGAGTCGCTCAAACCACAAACTCTTAGAAAATTCACCCTTTTTGTACTTAAGTCGGCATTGTCCCTTTTGTATTCAATCCTGATGCAATTTCAGTGTTTCATGGTCAGTGTGAAGGTCCAAGGGATACACTAAACCAGCACTGGTGCATCGGTATCAAATACTGGTCTCCCAGGAGCCGCTCAAAGTACAAATTCTTAGAAGACTCACTCTTCTTGCACTTCAGTTGGCATTGTCCCTTTTGTATTCAATCCCGATGCAATTTCTGTTATTCATGGTCAATGTGAAGGTCCAAGGGTTACAGTGAACCCGCACAGGTGCATCGGAATCTAATACTGGTGTGCCAGGAGCCTCTCAAATCTCTAACTCCTAGAAGATTCACTCTTCTTGCACTTAAGCTGGCATTGTGCATTTTGTATCCAATCCCGATACAATTTCTGTGTTTCATGGTCAATGAGAATGTCCAAGGGATACAGTTAACCTGCACTGGTGCATCGGAATCCAATACCGGTCTCCCAGGAGCCGCTCAAAGCACAAACTCTTAGAGGACTCACTCTTCTTGTACTGAAGTCGGCATTGTCTCTTTTGTATGCAATCCCGATGCAATTTCTGTGATTCATGGTAAATGTGGAGGTCCAAGGGTTACAGTAAACCTGCACTGGTGCCTCTTAATCTAATACAGGTCTCCCAGGAGCCGCTCAAACCACAAACTCTTGGAAGACTCACTCTTCTTGTACTTATGTTAGCATTGTGCCTTTTGCATTCAATCCCGATGGAATTTCTTTGCTTGATGGTCAATGTCAAGATCCAAGGGATACAGTAAACCTGCTCCGGTGCATCGCAATGTAATACTGGTCGTCCAGGAGCCGCTCAAAGCACAAACTCTTAGAAGATTCACGCTTCTTGTACTTAAGTCGGCATTGTCTCTTTTAATTCAATCCCGATGCAATTTCTATGTTTCATGGTCAATATGAAGGTCCAAGGTATACAGTAAACCTGCACTGGTGCATCGGAATCTAATACTGGTCTCCCGGGAGTCGCTCAAACCACAAACTCTTAGAAGATTCACACTTCTTGTACTTAAGTCGTCATTGAGCATTTTGTATTCGATCCCGATGCAATTTCTTTGTTTCATGGTCAATGTAAAGGTCCAAGGGATACAGTAAACTTGCACTGGTGCATCGGAATCTAATACTGGTGTGCCAGGAGCCTCTCAAATCTCTAACTCTTAGAGGATTCACTCTTCTTGCACTTAAGCTGGCATTGTGCATTTTGTATCCAATCCCGATACAATTTCTGTGTTTCATGGGCAATGAGAATGTCCAAGGGATAGAGTAAACCTGTACTGGTGCATCGGAATCCAATACCGGTCTCCCAGGAGCCGCTCAAAGCACAAACTCTTAGAGGACTCACTCTTCTTGTACTGAAGTCGGCATTGTCTCTTTTGTATGCAATCCCGATGCAATTTCTGTGATTCATGGTCAATGTGGAGGTCCAAGGGTTACAGTAAACCCTGCACTGGTGCCTCTTAATCTAATACAGGTCTCCCAGGAGCCGCTCAAACCGCAAACTCGTGGAAGACTCACTCTTCTTGTACTTATGTTAGCATTGTGCCTTTTGCATTCAATCCCGATGGAATTTCTTTGCTTGATGGTCAATGTGAAGGTCCAAGGGATACAGTAAACCTGCTCCGGTGCATCGCAATCTAATACTGGTCGTCCAGGAGCCGCTCAAAGCACAAACTCTTAGAAGATTCACGCTTCTTGTACTTAAGTCGGCATTGTGCCTTTTGTATTCAATCCCGATGCAATTTCTGTGCTTCATGGTCAATGTGGATGTCCAAGGGATACAGTAAACCTGCACTGATACATCGGAATCTACTACTGGTCTCCCAGCAGCCGCTCAATGCACAAACTCTTAGGAGATTCACTCTTCTTGTACTTAAGTCAGAATTGTGCATTTTTATTCAATCCCGATGCAATATCTTTGTTTCATGGTCAACGTGAAGGTCCAAGGGATACAGTAAACCTGCACTGGTGCCTCGTAATCTAATACAGGTCCCCAGGAGCCGCTCAAACCACAAACTCGTGGAAGACTCACACTTCTTGTACTTCAGTTGGCCTTGTGACTTTTGCATTCAATCCCGATGGAATTTCTTTGTTTCATGGTCAATGTGAAGGTCCAAGGGTTACAGTAAACCTGCACTGGTGCATTGGAATCTAATACTGGTCTGCCAGGAGCTTCCCAAAACTCAAACTCTTAGACGATTCTATCTTCGTGTACTTAAGTTGGCATTGTCCCTTTTGTATTCAATCCCGATGCAATTTCTATGCTTCATGGGCAATGTGATGGTTCAAGGAATACAGTAAACCTGCACTTGTGCATCGGATTCTAATACTGGTGTCCCAAGGAGCCGCTCAAAGCACAAACTCTTAGAAGATTCACTCTTCTTGTACTTAAGGCAGCATTGTGCATTTTGTATTCGATCCCGATACAATTTCAGTGTTTCATGGTCAAGTTGAATGTCCAAGGGATACAGTAAACCTTCACTGCTGCATCGGAATCTATGAATGGTCTTCCAGGAACCGCTCAAAGCACAAACTCTTAGATGATTCACTCTTCTTGTACTTAAGTCGGCATTGTCCCTTTTAATTCAGTCCCGATGCAGTTTCTGTGGTACATGGTCAATGTGAAGGTCCAATGGATACAGTAAACGAGCACTGGTACATCGGAATCTAATACTGGTCTCCCAGGAGCCGCTCAAACCACAAACTCTTAGAAAATTCACTCTTCTTGTACTTATTTCGGCATTGTCCCTTTTCTATTCAATCTCGATGCAATTTCTCTGTTGCATGGTCAATGTGAAGGACCAAGGGATACACTAAACCAGCACTGGTGCATCGGAATCTAATACTGGTCTCCCAGGAGCAGCTCAAAACACAAACTCTTAGAAGTTTCACTCTTCTTATACTTAAGGCAGCATTGTGAATTTTGTATTCAATCCCGATGCAATTTCTTTGTTTCATGATCAACGTGAAAGACCAGGATTCACTCTTCTTGTACTTAAGTCGGCATTGTGCCTTTTGTATTCATACCCGATGCAATTTCTGTGTTTCATGGTCAATGTGAAGGTCCAAGGGATACAGTAAACGTGCACTGGTGCATCGGAATCTAAAACTGCTCCCCCAGGAGCCGCTCAAAGCACAAACTCTAAGAAGAATCACTCCTCTTGTACTTAAGTCGACATTGTCCCTTTTGTATTCAATCCAGAAGCAATTTCTGTGTTTCATGGTGAATATAAAGGTCCAAGTGAAACAGTAAACCTGCACTGGTGCCTGGGAATCTACCACTGGTCTTCCAGGAGCCGCTCAAAAGCACAAACTCTTTGAAAATTCTGTCTTCTTGTACTTAAGTCGGCATTGTCCCTTTTGTATTCAATCCCGATGCAATTTCTGTGTTTCATTGTCAATGTGACGGTCCAAGGGATACAGTAAACCTGCACTGGTGCATCGTAATCTAATAGTGGTCTCCCAGGAGCCGCTCAAAGCATAAACGCTTGTAAGATTCACTCTTCTTGTACTTAAGTCAGCTTTGTGCATTTTGTATTCAATCCCAAAGCAATTTCTGTGTTTCATGGTCAATGTGAAGGTCCAAGGGATACAGTAAACCTGCTCTGGTGCTCGGAATCTAATATTGGTCTCCCAGGAGCCGCTCAAAGAACAAACTCTTAGAAAATTCACTCTTCTTGTACTTAAGTCGGCTTTGTCACTTTTGTATTCTATCTGGATGCAATTTCTATGTATCATGGTCAATGTGAAGATCAAAAAAATACAGTAAACCTGCACTGATGCATCGGAATCTCATACTGGTCTCCCAGGAGCCGCTCAAAGCACAAACTCTTAGAAGTTCCACTCTTCTTGTACTTAAGTCGGCATTGTGTGTTTTGTATTGAATCCCGATGCAATTTCTGTGTTTCATGATCAATGTAAAGGTCCAAGGGATACAGTAAACCTGCACTGGTGCATCGGTATCTAATACTGGTCTCCCAGGAGCCGCTCAAACCACAAAGTCTTACTAGATTCACTCCTCTTGTACTTAAGTCGGCATTGTGCCTTTTGTATTCATTCCCGATGCAATTTCTGTGTTTCATGGTCAATGTGAAAGGTGAAGGGATACAGTAAACCTGCTCTGGCGCATCGGAATCTAATACTGGTCTTCTAGGAGCCGCTCAAATCACAAATCCTTAGAGGAATCACTCTTCTTGTACTTAAGTCGGCCTTGTCCCTCTTGTATTCAATGCCGAAACAATTTCTATGGTTCATGGTCAATGTGAAGCCCCAAGGGATACAGTAAACCTGCACTGGTGCATCGGAATCTAATACTGGTCTCCAAGGAGCCGCTCAAAGTACACACACTTAGAAGATTCACTCTTCTTGTATGTAAGTCGCCATTGTGCCTTTTGATTTCAATCCCGATGTAATTTCTCTGCTTCATGGTCAATGTGAATGTGCAAGTCATACAGTAAACCTGCACTGGTGCATCGGAATCTAATACAGGTGTCCCAAGGAGCTGCTCAAACCACAAATTCTTAGAAGATTCACTCTTCTTGCACTTAAGTCGGCATTGTCCCTTTTGTATTCAGTCCCGAAGCAATTTCTGTGTTTCATGGACAATGTGAAGGTCCAAGTGATACAGTAAACCTGCACTGGTGCATCGGAATCTAATACTGGTCTCCCGGGATCCGCTCAAAAAACAAACTCTTAGAGCATTCACTGTTCTTGTACTGAAGTCGGCATTGTCCCTTTTGTATTCAATCCCGATGCAATATCTGGCTTTCATGGTCAATGTGAAGGTCCAATGGATACAGTAAACCTGAACTGGTGCATCGGAATCTAATACTTGTCTCCCAGGAGCCGCTGAAGCCACAAACTCTTAGAAGTGTCACTCTTCTTGTACTTACGTCGGCATTGTGCATTTTGTATTCAATCCCGATGCAATATCTGTGTTTCATGGTCAATGTGAAGGTCAAAGGGATACAGTAAACGTGCACCGGTGAGTCATAATCGAATACAGGTCTCACAGGAGCCCCTCAAACCACAAACTCGTAGAAGACTTACTCTTCTTGTACTTAAGTTGGCATTGTGCCTTTTGCTTTCACTCCCGATGGAATTTCTGTGTTTCATGGTCTATGTGAAAGTCCAAAGGATACAGTAAACCTGCTCTGGTGCATCGGAATCCAATACTGGTCTTCCAGGAGCCACTCAAAGCACAAACTATTAGAAGAATCACTCTTCTTTTACTTAAGTCGTTTTTGTCCCTTTTGTATTCAATGCCAATGCAATATCTGTGTTTCATGGTCAAGTTGAAGGTCCAAGGGATACGGTAAACCTGCGCCGGTGCTTCGGAATCTATTGCTGGTCTCCCAGGAGCCGCTCAAAGCATAAACGCTTGGAAGATTCACTCTTCTTGTACTTAAGTCAGCTTTTCGCTTTTTGTATTCAATCCCAAAGCAATTTCTGTGTTTCATGGTCAATGTGAAGGTCCAAGGGATCCAGTAAACCTGCTCGGGTGCTCGGAATCTAATACTGCTCTCCCAGGAGCCGCTCAAAGGACAAACTCTTAGAAGATTCACCCTTCTTGTACTTAAGTCGGCTTTGTCCCTTTTGTATTCAATCCGGATGGAATTTCTATGTATCATGGTCAATGTGATGGTCCAAGGGAGACAGTAAACCTGCACTGGTGCATCGGAATCTAATACTGGTCTCCCAGGAGCCGCTCAAACCACAAAGTCTTACTAGATTCACTCCTCTTGTACGTAAGTCGGCATTGTGCCTTTTGTGTTCATTCCCGATGCAATTTCTGTGTTTCATGGTCAATGTGAAAGGCGAAGGGATACAGTAAACCTGCTCTGGCGCATCGGAATCTAATACTGGTGTTCTAGGAGATGCTCAAAGCACAAATCCTTAGATGAATCACTCTTCTTGTACTTAAGTCGGCCTTGTCCCTCTTGTATTCAATGCCATAGCAATTTCTATGGTTCATGGACAATGTGAAGGACCAAGGGATACAGTAAACCTGCACTGGTGCATCGGAATCTAATACTGGTCCCCAAGGAGCCGCTCAAAGTACACACTCTTAGAAGATTCACTCTTCTTGTATGTAAGTCGGCATTGTGCCTCATGATTTCAATCCCGATGCAATTTCTGTGCTTCATGGTCAATGTGAATGTGCAAGTTATACAGTAAACCTGCACTGGTGCATCGGAATCTAATACAGGTGTCCCAAGGTCTGCTCAAAGCACACACTCTTAGAAGATGCACTCTTCTTGCACTTAAGTCGGCATTGTGCCTTTTGTATTCGATTCTGATGCAATATCTATGTTTCATGGTCAAGTTGAAGGTCCAAGGGATACAGTAAACCTGCGCTGGTGCATCGGAATCTATTACTGGTTTCCCAAGGAGCCGCTCAAATCACAAATTCTTCTAAGATTCACTCTTCTTGTACTTAAGTCGGCATTGTCCCTTTTGTATCCAATCCGGAAGCAATTTCTGTGTTTCAAGGTCAATGTAAAGGTCCAAGTGATACAGTTAACGTGCACTATTGCATCGGAATCTAATAGAGTTCCCCAGAGCCGCTCAAAGCACAAATTCTTAGAAGATTCACTCTTCTTGCACTTAAGTCGGCATTGTCCCTTTTGTATTCAGTCCCGAAGCATTTTCTGTGTATCATGGACAATGTGAAGGTCCAAGTGATACAGTAAACCTGCACTGGTGCATCGGAATCTAATTCTGGTCTCCCAGGATCCGCTCAAAAAACAAACTCTTAGAAGATTCACTCTTCTTGTACTGAAGTCGGCTTTGTCCCTTTTGTATTCAATCCCGATGCAATATCTGTCTTTCATGGTCAATGTGAAGGTCCAATGGATACAGTAAACCTGAACTGGTGCATCGGAATCTAATACTTGTCTCCCAGGAGCCGCTGAAAGCACAAACTATTAGAAGTTACACTCTTCTTGTACTTACGTCGGCATTGTGCATTTTGTATTCAATCCCGATGCAATATCTGTGTTTCATGGTCAATGTGAAGGTCAAAGGGATACAGTAAACGTGCACCGTTGAGTCATAATCTAATACAGGTCTCCCAGGAGCCGCTCAAACCACAATTTCGTAGAAGACTTACTCTTCTTGTACTTAAGGTGGCATTGTGCCTTTTTCTTTCACTCCCGATGGAATTTCTGTGATTCAGTGTCTATGTGAAAGTCCAAAGGATACAGTAAACCTGCTCTGGTGCATCGGAATCATATACTGGTCTTCCAGGAGCCACTCAAAGCACAGACTCTTAGAAGAATCACTCTTCTTTTACGTAAGTCGGTTTTGTCCCTTTTGTATTCAATGCCAATGCAATTTCTGTGTTTCATGGTCAAGTTGAAGGTCCAAGGGATACAGTAAACCTGCACCGGTGCATCAGAATCTATTACTGGTCTCCCAGGAGCCGCTCGAAGCCCAAATTCTTAGAAAATTCACTCTCCTTGTACTTATGTCGGCATTGTCCCTTTTCTATTCAATCCCGATGCAATTTCTGTGTTGCATGGTCAATGTGAATGACCAAGGGATACACTAACCCAGCACTGGTGCATCGGAATCAAATACTGGTCTGCCAGGAATCTATCAAGTCTCAACTTCTTAGAAGATTCACTGTTCCTGTACTTAAGTCGGCATTGTGCATTTTGTATCCAATCCCGATACAATTTCTGTGTTTCATGATCAATGTGACTGTCCAAGGGATACAGTAAACCTGCACTGGTGCATCGGAATCCAATACTGGTCTCCCAGGAGACGCTCAAAGCACAAATTCGTAGAGGATTCACTTTTCATGTACTTACGTCGGCATTGTGCCTTTTGTATTCATTTCCGATGCAATTTCTGTGTTTCATGATGAATGTGAAGGTCCAAGCGATACAGTAAACCAGCAATGGTGCTTCGGAATCAAATACTGGTCTGCCAGGAGTCTCTCAAATGTCAAATTCTTAGAAGATTCACTGTTCTTGTACTTAAGTCGGCATTGTGCATTTTGTATTCAATCCCTATGCAATTTCAATGTTTCATGGTCAATGTGGAAACCCAAGGAATACAGTAAACCTGCACCGGTGCATCGGAATCTATTACTGGTCTCCCAGGAGCCGCTCAAAGCCCAAATTCTTAGAAGATTCTCTCTCTTTGTACTTAAGTCGGCATTGTTCCTTTTAATTCAATCCCGATGCAGTTTCTGTGGTACATGGTCAATGTGAAGGACCAATGGATACAGTAAACGAGCACTGGTACATCGGAATCCAATACTGGTCTCCCAGGAGCCGCTCAAACCACAAACTCTTAGAAAATTCACTCTCCTTGTACTTATGTCGGCATTGTCCCTTTTCTATTCAATCCCGATGCAATTTTGTGTGTTGCATGGTCAATGTGAACGACCTAGGGATACACTAAACCAGCACTGGTGCATCGGAATCTAATACTGGTCTCCCAGGAGCAGCTCAAAGCACAAACTCTTAGAAGTTTCACTCTTCTTATACTTAAGGCAGCATTGTGCATTTTGTATTCAATCCCGATGCAATTTCTTTGTTTCATGATCAACGTGAAAGTCCAGGATTCACTCTTCTTGTACTTAAGTCGGCATTGTGCCTTTTGTATTCATACCCGATGCAATTTCTGTGTTTCATGGTCAATGTGAAGGTCCAAGGGATACAGTAAACGTGCACTGGTGCATCGGAATCTAAAACTGCTCCCCCAGGAGCCGCTCAAAGCACAAACTCTAAGAAGAATCACTCCTCTTGTACTTAAGTCGGCATTGTCCCTTTTGTATTCAATCCAGAAGCAATTTCAGTGTTTCATGGTGAATATAAAGGTCCAAGTGAAACAGTAAACCTGCACTGGTGCATGGGAATCTACCACTGGTCTTCCAGGAGCCGCTCAAAAGCACAAACTCTTTGAAAATTCTGTCTTCTTGTACTTAAGTCGGCATTGTCCCTTTTGTATTCAATCCCGATGCAATTTCTGTGTTTCATTGTCAATGTGACGGTCCAAGGGATACAGTAAACCTGCACTGGTGCATCGTAATCTAATAGTGGTCTCCCAGGAGCCGCTCAAAGCATAAACGCTTGGAAGATTCACTCTTCTTGTACTTAAGTCAGCTTTGTGCATTTTGTATTCAATCCCAAAGCAATTTCTGTGTTTCATGGTCAATGTGAAGGTCCAAGGGATACGGTAAACCTGCTCTGGTGCTCGGAATCTAATATTGGTCTCCCAGGAGCCGCTCAAAGAACAAACTCTTAGAAAATTCACTCTTCTTGTACTTAAGTCGGCTTTGTCACTTTTGTATTCTATCTGGATGCAATTTCTATGTATCAAGGTCAATGTGAAGATCAAAAAAATACAGTAAACCTGCACTGATGCATCGGAATCTCATACTGGTCTCCCAGGAGCCGCTCAAAGCACAAACTCTTAGAAGTTCCACTCTTCTTGTACTTAAGTCGGCATTGTGTGTTTTGTATTCAATCCCGATGCAATTTCTGTGTTTCATGATGAATGTAAAGGTCCAAGGGATACAGTAAACCTGCACTGGTGCATCGGTATCTAATACTGGTCTCCCAGGAGCCGCTCAAACCACAAAGTCTTACTAGATTCACTCCTCTTGTACTTAAGTCGGCATTGTGCCTTTTGTATTCATTCCCGATGCAATTTCTGTGTTTCATGGTCAATGTGAAAGGTGAAGGGATACAGTAAACCTGCTCTGGCGCATCGGAATCTAATACTGGTCTTCTAGGAGCCGCTCAAAGCACAAATCCTTAGAGGAATCACTCTTCTTGTACTTAAGTCGGCCTTGTCCCTCTTGTATTCAATGCCGAAACAATTTCTATGGTTCATGGTCAATGTGAAGCCCCAAGGGATACAGTAAACCTGCACTGGTGCATCGGAATCTAATACTGGTCTCCAAGGAGCCGCTCAAAGTACACACTCTTAGAAGATTCACTCTTCTTGTATGTAAGTCGGCATTGTGCCTTTTGATTTCAATCCCGATGTAATTTCTCTGCTTCATGGTCAATGTGAATGTGCAAGTCATACAGTAAACCTGCACTGGTGCATCAGAATCTAATACAGGTGTCCCAAGGAGCTGCTCAAAGCACACACTCTTAAAAGATGCACTCTTCTTGGACTTAAGTCGGCATTGTGCCTTTTGTATTCGATCCTGATGCAATATCTATGTTTCATGGTCAAGTGGAAGGTCCAAGGGATACAGTAAATTTGCGCTGGTGCATCGGAATCTATTGCTGGTTTCCCAGGAGCTGCTCAAATCACAAAGTCTACTAAGATTCACTCTTCTTGTACTTAAGTCGGCATTGTCCCTTTTATATTCAATCCGGAAGCAATTTCTGTGTTTCATGGTCAATGTAAAGGTCCTAGTGATACAGTAAACCTGCACTGGTGCATCGGAATCTAATACTGGTCCCCCAGGAGCCGCTAAAGTCACAAATTCTTAGAAGATTCACTCTTCTTGAACCTAAGACGGCATTGTGCATTTTGTATTCATTCCCGAAGCAATTTCTGTGTTTCAAGGTCAATGTGAAGGTCCAAGAGATACAGTTAACGTGCACTGGTGCATCGGAATCTAATAGTGTTGCCCAGGAGCCGCTCAAAGCACAAATTCTTTGAAGATTCACTCTTCTTGCACATAAGTCGGCATTGTCCCTTTTGTATTCAGTTCCGAAGCAATTTCTGTGTTTCATGGACAATGTGAAGGTCCAAGTGATACAGTAAACCTGCACTGGTGCATCGGAATCTAATACTGGTCTCCCGGGATCCGCTCAAAAAACAAACTCTTAGAGCATTCACTGTTCTAGTACTGAAGTCGGCATTGTCCCTTTTGTATTCAATCCCGATGCAATATCTGTCTTTCATGGTCAATGTGAAGGTCCAATGGATACAGTAAACCTGAACTGGTGCATCGGAATCTAATACTTGTCTCCCAGGAGCCGCTGAAAGCACAAACTCTTAGAAGTGTCACTCTTCTTGTACTTACGTCGGCATTGTGCATTTTGTATTCAATCCCGATGCAATATCTGTGTTTCATGGTCAATGTGAAGGTCAAAGGGATACAGTAAACGTGCACCGGTGAGTCATAATCGAATACAGGTCTCCCAGGAGCCCCTCAAACCACAAACTCGTAGAAGACTTACTCTTCTTGTACTTAAGTTGGCATTGTGCCTTTTGCTTTCACTCCCGATGGAATTTCTGTGTTTCATGGTCTATGTGAAAGTCCAAAGGATACAGTAAACCTGCTCTGGTGCATCGGAATCCAATACTGGTCTTCCAGGAGCCACTCAAAGCACAAACTCTTAGAAGAATCACTCTTCTTTTACTTAAGTCGTTTTTGTCCCTTTTGTATTCAATGCCAATGCAATATCTGTGTTTCATGGTCAAGTTGAAGGTCCAAGGGATACGGTAAACCTGCACCGGTGCATCGGAATCTATTACTGGTCTCCCAGGAGCCGCTCAAAGCCCAAATTCTTAGAAGATTCTCTCTATTCTGTGCTTAAGTCGGCATTGTTCCTTTTAATTCAATCCCGATGCAGTTCCTGTGGATTATGGTCAATGTAATGGTCCAAGGGATACAGTAAACGAGCACTGGTACATCGGATTCTAATACTGGTCTCCGAGGAGCCCCTCAAACCAAAAACTCACAGAAGACTTACTCTTCGTGTACTTAAGTAGGCATTGTGCCTTTTGCTTTCATTCCCGATGCAATTTCTGTGTTTCATGGTCAATGTGAAGGTCCAAGGGATACACTAACCCAGCACTGGTGCATCGGAATCAAATACTGGTCTGCCAGGAGTCTATCAAGTCTCAACTTCTTGGAAGATTCACTGTTCTTGAACTTAAGTCGGCATTGTGCATTTTGTATTCAATCCCGATACAATTTCTGTGTTTCATGATCAATGTTACTGTCCAAGGGATATAGTAAACCTGCACTGGTGCATCGGAATCCAATACTGGTCTCCCAGGAGACGCTCAAAGCACAAACTCGTAGAGGATTCACTTTTCTTGTACTTACGGCGGCATTGTGCATTTTTGTATTCATTCCCGATGCAATTTCTGTGTTTCATGATGAATGTGAAGGTCCAAGCGATACAGTAAACCAGCAATGGTGCATCGGAATCAAATACTGGTCTGCCAGGAGTCTCTCAAATCTCAAATTCTTAGAAGATTCACTGTTCTTGTACTTAAGTCGGCATTGTGCATTTTGTATTCAATCCCGATGCAATTTCAATGTTTCATGGTCAATGTGGAAATCCAAGGAATACAGTAAACCTGCACCGGTGCATCGGAATCTATTACTGGTCTCCCAGGAGCCGCTCAAAGCCCAAATTCTTAGAAGATTCTCTCTCTTTGTACTTAAGTCGGCATTGTTCCTTTTAATTCAATCCCGATGCAGTTTCTGTGGTACATGGTCAATGTGAAGGTCCAATGGATACAGTAAACGAGCACTGGTACATCGGAATCTAATACTGGTCTCCCAGGAGCCGCTCAAACCACAAACTCTTAGAAAATTCACTCTCCTTGCACTTATATCGGCATTGTAACTTTTCTATTCAATCCCGATGCAATTTCTGTGTTGCATGGTCAATGTGAACGACCTAGGGATACACTAAACCAGCACTGGTGCATCGGGATCTTATACTGGTCTCCCAGGAGCAGCTCAAAGCACAAACTCTTAGAAGTTTCACTCTTCTTATACTTAAGGCAGCATTGTGCATTTTGTATTCAATCCCGATGCAATTTCTTTGTTTCATGATCAACGTGAAACTCCAGGATTCACTCTTCTTGTACTTAAGTCGGCATTGTGCCTTTTGTATTCATACCCGATGCAATTTCTGTGTTTCATGGTCAATGTGAAGGTCCAAGGGATACAGTAAACGTGCACTGGTGCATCGGAATCTAAAACTGCTCCCCCAGGAGCCGCTCAAAGCACAAACTCTAAGAAGAATCACTCCTCTTGTACTTAAGTCGGCATTGTCCCTTTTGTATTCAATCCAGAAGCAATTTCTGTGTTTCATGGTCAATATAAAGGTCCAAGTGAAACAGTTAACCTGCACTGGTGCATGGGAATCTACAACTGGTCTTCCAGGAGCCGCTCAAAAGCACAAACTCTTTGAAAATTCAGTCTTCTTGTACTTAAGTTGGCATTGTCCCTTTTGTATTCTATCCCGATGCAATCTCTGTGTTTCATTGTCAATGTGACGGTCCAAGGGATACAGTAAACCTGCACTGGTGCATCGTAATCTAATAGTGGTCTCCCAGGAGCCGCTCAAAGCATAAACGCTTGGAAGATTCACTCTTCTTGTACTTAAGTCAGCTTTGTGTATTTTGTATTCAATCCCAAAGCAATTTCTGTGTTTCATGGTCAATGTGAAGGTCCAAGGGATACAGTAAACCTGCACTGGTGCATCGGAATCTAATACTTGTCTCCCAGGAGCCACTCAAAGCACAAACTCTTAGAAGATTCACTCTTCTTGTACTTAAGTCGGCATTGTGCATTTTGTATTCAATCCCGATGCAATTTCTGTGTTTCATGGTCAATGTGAAGGTCCAAGGGATACAGTTAATCTGCTCTGGTGCATCGGAATCTAATAGAGGTCTCCCAGGAGCCTCTCAAAGAACAAACTCTTAGAAGTTTCACTCTTCTTGTACTTAAGTCGGCATTGTCCTTTTTGTATTCAATTCCGATTCAATTTCTATGTTTCATGGTCAATGTGAAAATCCAAGGAATACAGTAAACCTGCGCTGGTGCATCGGAATCTCATACCGGTCTCCCAGGAGCCGCTCAAAGCACAAGTTCGTAGTGGATTCACTTTTCTTGTACTTACGTCGGCATAGTCCCGTTTGTATTCATTCCCGATGCAATTTCTGTGTCTCATTGTCAATGTGATGGTACAAAGGGATACAGTAAACCTGCACTGGTGCATCGGAATCTGATACTGGCGTCCCAGGAGCCGCTCAAAGCACAAACTCTGAGAAGTTTCACTCTTCTTGTACTTAAGTCGTCATTGTGTGTTTTGTATTCAATCCCGATGCAATTTCTGTGTTTCATGATCAATGTAAAGGCCCAAGGGATACAGTAAACCTGCACTGGTGCATCGGAATCTAATACTGGTCGCCCAGGAGCCGCTCAAAGCACAAACTCAGAGAAGATACACTCTTCTTGTACTTCAGTTGGCATTGTCCCTTTTGTATTCAATCCCGATGCAATTTATGCGTTTCATGGTCACTGTGAATGTCCAAGGGATACAGTATACCTGAACTGGTGCATCGGAGTCCAATACTGGTCTCCCTGGAGCCGCTCAAAGCCCAAACTTTTAGAAGATTCACTCTTCTTGTACTTAAGACGGCATTGTGCCTTTTGTATTCAATCCTGATGCAATTTCTATGTTTCATGGTCAATGTTAAAGTCCAAGGAATACAGTGAACTTGCACAATTGCATCGGTATCTCATACTGGTCTCCCAGGAGCCGCTCAAAGCACAAACTCGTAGAGGGTTCACTCTTCTTGTACTTAAGTCGGAATTGTGCATTTTGTATTCATTCCCGATGCAATTTCTGTGTTACATGGTCAATGTGAATGTATAAAAGATACAGTAAACGTGCACTGGTGCTTCGGAATCTATTACTGGCCTCCCAGGAGCTGCTCGATGCACAAACTCTTAGAAGATTCACTCTTCTTGTACTTAAGTCGGCATTGTGCATTTTGTATTCAATCCCTATGCAATTTCTTTCTTTCATGGTGAATGTGAAGGTCCAATGGATACAGTAAACCTGCACTGGTGCATCGCAATGTAATACTGGTCTGTCAGGAGCCTCTCAAAGCTCAAGATCTTAGAAGATTCACTGTTCCTGTACTTAAGTCGGAATTGTGCATTTCTTATCACATCGCGATTCAATTTCTGTGTTTCTTGGTCAATATGAATGTCCAAGGGATACACTAAAAATGCACTGGTGCAGGAGCCGCTCAAAGCACAAGCTCGTAGAGGATTCACTTCTCTTGTACTTACGTCGGCATTGTCCGTTTGTATTCATTCCCGATGCAATTTCTGTGTCTCATTGTCAATGTGATGGTACAAAGGGATACAGTAAACCTGCACTGGTGCATCGGAATCTAATACTGGATTCCGAGGAGCCGCTAAAAGCACAAACTCTTAGAATATTCACTCTTCTTGTACTTAAGTCGGCATTGTCCCTATTGTATTCAATTCAGATCGGATTGCTTTCACTCCCGATGCAATTTCTGTGTTTCATGGTCAATGTGAAGGTCCAAGGGATACAGTAAACCTGCTCTGGTGCATCGGAATCTTATACTGGTCTTCCAGGAGCCACTCAAAGCACAAACTCCTAGAAGATTCACTCTTCTTTTACTTAAGTTGTTTTTGTCCCTTTTGTATTCAATGACGATGCAATTTCAGTGCTTCATGGTCAAGTTGAAGGTCCAAGGGATACAGAAAACCTGCACCGGTGCATCGGAATCTATTAATGATCTCCCAGGAGCCGCTCAAAGCCCAAATTCTTAGAAGATTCTCTCTCCTTGTACTTAAGACGGCATTGATTCTTTTAATTCAATACCGATGCAGTTTCTGTGGATCATGGTCAATGTGAAGGTCCAAGGGATACAGTAAACGAGCACTGGTACATCGGATTCTAATACTGGTCTCCCAGGAGCCCCTCAAACCACAAACTCATAGAAGACTTACTCTTCTTGTACTTAAGTTGCCAATGTGCCTTTTGCTTTCACTCCCGATGCAATTTCTGTGTTTCATGATAAATGTGGAGGTCCAAGCGATACAGTAACCCAGCACTGCTGCATCGGAATCAAGTACTGGTCTGCCAGGAGTCTCTCAAATCTCTAATTCTTAGAAGATTCACTGTTCTTGCACTTAAGTCGGCATTGTGCATTTTGTATCCAATCCCGATACAATTTATGTGTTTCATGGTCAATGTGACTGTCCAAGGGATACAGTAAACCTGCAGTGGTGCAACGGAATCCAATACTGGTCTCCCAGGAGCCGCTGAAAGCACAAACTCGTGGAGGATTCACTTTTCCTGTACTTACGTCGGCATTGTCCCGTTTGTATTCATTCCCGATGCAATTTCTGTGTCTCATTGTCAATGTGAAGGTACAAAGGGATACAGTAAACCTGCACTGGTGCATCGTAATCTAATACTGGTCTCCGAGGAGCCGCTAAAACACAAACTCTTAGAATATTCACTCTTCTTGTACTTAAGTCGGCATTGTGCCTTTTGTATTCATTCCCGATGCAATTTCTGTGTTACATGGTCAATGTGAATGTCCAAAAGATACAGTAAACGTGCACTGGTGCTTCGGAATCTATTACTGGCCTCCCAGGAGCTGCTCGATGCACAAACTCTTAGAAGATTCACTCTTCTTGTACTTAAGTCGGCATTGTGCATTTTGTATTCAATCCCTATGCAATTTCTTTCTTTCATGGTGAATGTGAAGGTCCAATGGATACAGTAAACCTGCACTGGTGCATCGCAATGTAATACTGGTCTGTCAGGAGCCTCTCAAAGCTCAAGATCTTAGAAGATTCACTGTTCCTGTACTTAAGTCGGAATTGTGCATTTCTTATCACATCGTGATTCAATTTCTGTGTTTCTTGGTCAATATGAATGTCCAAGGGATACACTAAAAATGCACTGGTGCAGGAGCCGCTCAAAGCACAAGCTCGTAGAGGATTCACTTCTCTTGTACTTACGTCGGCATTGTCCGTTTGTATTCATTCCCGATGCAATTTCTGTGTCTCATTGTCAATGTGATGGTACAAAGGGATACAGTAAACCTGCATTGGTGCATCGGAATCTAATACTGGATTCCGAGGAGCCGCTAAAAGCACAAACTCTTAGAATATTCACTCTTCTTGTACTTAAGTCGGCATTGTCCCTATTGTATTCAATCCAGATCGGATTGCTTTCACTCCCGATGCAATTTCTGTGTTTCATGGTCAATGTGAAGGTCCAAGGGATACAGTAAACCTGCTCTGGTGCATCGGAATCTAATACTGGTCTTCCAGGAGCCACTCAAAGCACAAACTCCTAGAAGATTCACTCTTCTTTTACTTAAGTTGTTTTTGTCCCTTTTGTATTCAATGCCGATGCAATTTCAGTGCTTCATGGTCAAGTTGAAGGTCCAAGGGATACAGTAAACCTGCACCGGTGCATCGGAATCTATTACTGATCTCCCAGGAGCCGCTCAAAGCCCAAATTCTTAGAAGATTCTCTCTCCTTGTACATAAGACGGCATTGTTTCTTTTAATTCAATCCCGATGCAGTTTCTGTGGATCATGGTCAATGTGAAGGTCCAAGGGATACAGTAAACGAGCACTGGTACATCGGATTCTAATACTGGTCTCCCAGGAGCCCCTCAAACCACAAACTCATAGAAGACTTACTCTTCTTGTACTTAAGTTGCCAATGTGCCTTTTGCTTTCACTCCCGATGCAATTTCTGTGTTTCATGATAAATGTGAAGGTCCAAGCGATACAGTAACCCAGCACTGGTGCATCGGAATCAAGTACTGGTCTGCCAGGAGTCTCTCAAATCCCAAATTCTTAGAAGATTCACTGTTCTTGTACTTAAGTCGGCATTGTGCAGTTTGTATCTAATCCCGATACAATTTCTGTGTTTCATGGTCAATGTGACTGTCCAAGGGATACAGTAAACCTGCAGTGGTGCAACGGAATCCAATACTGGTCTCCCAGGAGCCGCTCAAAGCACAAACTCGTGGAGGATTCACTTTTCCTGTACTTACGTCGGCATTGTCCCGTTTGTATTCATTCCCGATGCAATTTCTGTGTCTCATTGTCAATGTGAAGGTACAAAGGGATACAGTAAACCTGCACTGGTGCATCGTAATCTAATACTGGTCTCCGAGGAGCCGCTAAAACACAAACTCTTAGAATATTCACTCTTCTTGTACTTAAGTCGGCATTGTCCTTTTTGTATTCAATCCAGATGGGATTACTGTGTTTCATGGTCCATTTGAATGTCACAGTGATATAATAAACCTGCACTGGTGCATCGGATTCTAATACTGGTGTCCCAGGAGCCGCTCAAAGCACAAACTCTTAGAAGTTTCACTCTTCTTGTACTAAAGTCGTCATTGTGTGTTTTGTATTCAATCCCGATGCAATTTCTGTGTTTCATGATCAATGTAAAGCCCCAAGGGATACAGTAAACCTGCACCGGTGCATCGGAATCTAATACTGGTCGCCCAGGAGCCGCTCAAAGCACAAACTCAGAGAAGATACACTCTTCTTGTACTTCAGTTGGCATTGTCCCTTTTGTATTCAATCCCGATGCAATTTATGCGTTTCATGGTCACTGTGAATGTCCAAGGGATACAGTATACCTGAACTGGTGCATCGGAGTCCAATACTGGTCTCCCTGGAGCCGCTCAAAGCCCAAACTTTTAGAAGATTCACTCTTCTTGTACTTAAGACGGCATTGTGCCTTTTGTATTCAATCCTGATGCAATTTCTATGTTTCATGGTCAATGTTAAAGTCCAAGGAATACAGTGAACTTGCACAATTGCATCGGTATCTCATACTGGTCTCCCAGGAGCCGCTCAAAGCACAAACTCGTAGAGGGTTCACTCTTCTTGTACTTAAGTCGGAATTGTGCATTTTGTATTCATTCCCGATGCAATTTCTGTGTTACATGGTCAATGTGAATGTATAAAAGATACAGTAAACGTGCACTGGTGCTTCGGAATCTATTACTGGCCTCCCAGGAGCTGCTCGATGCACAAACTCTTAGAAGATTCACTCTTCTTGTACTTAAGTCGGCATTGTGCATTTTGTATTCAATCCCTATGCAATTTCTTTCTTTCATGGTGAATGTGAAGGTCCAATGGATACAGTAAACCTGCACTGGTGCATCGCAATGTAATACTGGTCTGTCAGGAGCCTCTCAAAGCTCAAGATCTTAGAAGATTCACTGTTCCTGTACTTAAGTCGGAATTGTGCATTTCTTATCACATCGCGATTCAATTTCTGTGTTTCTTGGTCAATATGAATGTCCAAGGGATACACTAAAAATGCACTGGTGCAGGAGCCGCTCAAAGCACAAGCTCGTAGAGGATTCACTTCTCTTGTACTTACGTCGGCATTGTCCGTTTGTATTCATTCCCGATGCAATTTCTGTGTCTCATTGTCAATGTGATGGTACAAAGGGATACAGTAAACCTGCACTGGTGCATCGGAATCTAATACTGGATTCCGAGGAGCCGCTAAAAGCACAAACTCTTAGAATATTCACTCTTCTTGTACTTAAGTCGGCATTGTCCCTATTGTATTCAATTCAGATCGGATTGCTTTCACTCCCGATGCAATTTCTGTGTTTCATGGTCAATGTGAAGGTCCAAGGGATACAGTAAACCTGCTCTGGTGCATCGGAATCTTATACTGGTCTTCCAGGAGCCACTCAAAGCACAAACTCCTAGAAGATTCACTCTTCTTTTACTTAAGTTGTTTTTGTCCCTTTTGTATTCAATGACGATGCAATTTCAGTGCTTCATGGTCAAGTTGAAGGTCCAAGGGATACAGAAAACCTGCACCGGTGCATCGGAATCTATTAATGATCTCCCAGGAGCCGCTCAAAGCCCAAATTCTTAGAAGATTCTCTCTCCTTGTACTTAAGACGGCATTGATTCTTTTAATTCAATACCGATGCAGTTTCTGTGGATCATGGTCAATGTGAAGGTCCAAGGGATACAGTAAACGAGCACTGGTACATCGGATTCTAATACTGGTCTCCCAGGAGCCCCTCAAACCACAAACTCATAGAAGACTTACTCTTCTTGTACTTAAGTTGCCAATGTGCCTTTTGCTTTCACTCCCGATGCAATTTCTGTGTTTCATGATAAATGTGGAGGTCCAAGCGATACAGTAACCCAGCACTGCTGCATCGGAATCAAGTACTGGTCTGCCAGGAGTCTCTCAAATCTCTAATTCTTAGAAGATTCACTGTTCTTGCACTTAAGTCGGCATTGTGCATTTTGTATCCAATCCCGATACAATTTATGTGTTTCATGGTCAATGTGACTGTCCAAGGGATACAGTAAACCTGCAGTGGTGCAACGGAATCCAATACTGGTCTCCCAGGAGCCGCTGAAAGCACAAACTCGTGGAGGATTCACTTTTCCTGTACTTACGTCGGCATTGTCCCGTTTGTATTCATTCCCGATGCAATTTCTGTGTCTCATTGTCAATGTGAAGGTACAAAGGGATACAGTAAACCTGCACTGGTGCATCGTAATCTAATACTGGTCTCCGAGGAGCCGCTAAAACACAAACTCTTAGAATATTCACTCTTCTTGTACTTAAGTCGGCATTGTGCCTTTTGTATTCATTCCCGATGCAATTTCTGTGTTACATGGTCAATGTGAATGTCCAAAAGATACAGTAAACGTGCACTGGTGCTTCGGAATCTATTACTGGCCTCCCAGGAGCTGCTCGATGCACAAACTCTTAGAAGATTCACTCTTCTTGTACTTAAGTCGGCATTGTGCATTTTGTATTCAATCCCTATGCAATTTCTTTCTTTCATGGTGAATGTGAAGGTCCAATGGATACAGTAAACCTGCACTGGTGCATCGCAATGTAATACTGGTCTGTCAGGAGCCTCTCAAAGCTCAAGATCTTAGAAGATTCACTGTTCCTGTACTTAAGTCGGAATTGTGCATTTCTTATCACATCGTGATTCAATTTCTGTGTTTCTTGGTCAATATGAATGTCCAAGGGATACACTAAAAATGCACTGGTGCAGGAGCCGCTCAAAGCACAAGCTCGTAGAGGATTCACTTCTCTTGTACTTACGTCGGCATTGTCCGTTTGT
Organism: Schistocerca piceifrons; assembly: GCF_021461385.2. Lineage (NCBI taxonomy): Eukaryota > Metazoa > Arthropoda > Insecta > Orthoptera > Acrididae > Schistocerca > Schistocerca piceifrons. The sequence goes on from NC_060149.1 coordinate 963,281,909, forward strand.
ATTCATTCCCGATGCAATTTCTGTGTCTCATTGTCAATGTGATGGTACAAAGGGATACAGTAAACCTGCATTGGTGCATCGGAATCTAATACTGGATTCCGAGGAGCCGCTAAAAGCACAAACTCTTAGAATATTCACTCTTCTTGTACTTAAGTCGGCATTGTCCCTATTGTATTCAATCCAGATCGGATTGCTTTCACTCCCGATGCAATTTCTGTGTTTCATGGTCAATGTGAAGGTCCAAGGGATACAGTAAACCTGCTCTGGTGCATCGGAATCTAATACTGGTCTTCCAGGAGCCACTCAAAGCACAAACTCCTAGAAGATTCACTCTTCTTTTACTTAAGTTGTTTTTGTCCCTTTTGTATTCAATGCCGATGCAATTTCAGTGCTTCATGGTCAAGTTGAAGGTCCAAGGGATACAGTAAACCTGCACCGGTGCATCGGAATCTATTACTGATCTCCCAGGAGCCGCTCAAAGCCCAAATTCTTAGAAGATTCTCTCTCCTTGTACATAAGACGGCATTGTTTCTTTTAATTCAATCCCGATGCAGTTTCTGTGGATCATGGTCAATGTGAAGGTCCAAGGGATACAGTAAACGAGCACTGGTACATCGGATTCTAATACTGGTCTCCCAGGAGCCCCTCAAACCACAAACTCATAGAAGACTTACTCTTCTTGTACTTAAGTTGCCAATGTGCCTTTTGCTTTCACTCCCGATGCAATTTCTGTGTTTCATGATAAATGTGAAGGTCCAAGCGATACAGTAACCCAGCACTGGTGCATCGGAATCAAGTACTGGTCTGCCAGGAGTCTCTCAAATCCCAAATTCTTAGAAGATTCACTGTTCTTGTACTTAAGTCGGCATTGTGCAGTTTGTATCTAATCCCGATACAATTTCTGTGTTTCATGGTCAATGTGACTGTCCAAGGGATACAGTAAACCTGCAGTGGTGCAACGGAATCCAATACTGGTCTCCCAGGAGCCGCTCAAAGCACAAACTCGTGGAGGATTCACTTTTCCTGTACTTACGTCGGCATTGTCCCGTTTGTATTCATTCCCGATGCAATTTCTGTGTCTCATTGTCAATGTGAAGGTACAAAGGGATACAGTAAACCTGCACTGGTGCATCGTAATCTAATACTGGTCTCCGAGGAGCCGCTAAAACACAAACTCTTAGAATATTCACTCTTCTTGTACTTAAGTCGGCATTGTCCTTTTTGTATTCAATCCAGATGGGATTACTGTGTTTCATGGTCCATTTGAATGTCACAGTGATATAATAAACCTGCACTGGTGCATCGGATTCTAATACTGGTGTCCCAGGAGCCGCTCAAAGCACAAACTCTTAGAAGTTTCACTCTTCTTGTACTAAAGTCGTCATTGTGTGTTTTGTATTCAATCCCGATGCAATTTCTGTGTTTCATGATCAATGTAAAGCCCCAAGGGATACAGTAAACCTGCACCGGTGCATCGGAATCTAATACTGGTCTCCCAGGAGCCGCTCAAAGCACAAACTCTTAGAAGATTCACTCTTCTTGTACTTAAGTCGGCATTGTCCCTTTTGTATTCAATCCAAATGGGATTACTGTGCTTCATGGTCCATTTGAATGTCACAGTGATACAGTAAACCTGCAGTGGTGCATCGGAATCTAATACTGGCGTCCCAAGAGCCGCTCAAAGCACAAACTCTTAGAAGTTTCACTCTTCTTATACTTAAGTCGTCATTGTGTGTTTTGTATTCAATCCCGATGCAATTTCTGTGTTTCATGATCAATGTTAAAGTCCAAGGAATACAGTGAACTTGCACAATTGCATCGGTATCTCATACTGGTCTCCCAGGAGCCGCTCAAAGCACAAACTCGTAGAGGGTTCACTCTTCTTGTACTTAAGTCGGAATTGTGCATTTTGTATTCATTCCCGATGCAATTTCTGTGTTACATGGTCAATGTGAATGTATAAAAGATACAGTAAACGTGCACTGGTGCTTCGGAATCTATTACTGGCCTCCCAGGAGCTGCTCGATGCACAAACTCTTAGAAGATTCACTCTTCTTGTACTTAAGTCGGCATTGTGCATTTTGTATTCAATCCCTATGCAATTTCTTTCTTTCATGGTGAATGTGAAGGTCCAATGGATACAGTAAACCTGCACTGGTGCATCGCAATGTAATACTGGTCTGTCAGGAGCCTCTCAAAGCTCAAGATCTTAGAAGATTCACTGTTCCTGTACTTAAGTCGGAATTGTGCATTTCTTATCACATCGCGATTCAATTTCTGTGTTTCTTGGTCAATATGAATGTCCAAGGGATACACTAAAAATGCACTGGTGCAGGAGCCGCTCAAAGCACAAGCTCGTAGAGGATTCACTTCTCTTGTACTTACGTCGGCATTGTCCGTTTGTATTCATTCCCGATGCAATTTCTGTGTCTCATTGTCAATGTGATGGTACAAAGGGATACAGTAAACCTGCACTGGTGCATCGGAATCTAATACTGGATTCCGAGGAGCCGCTAAAAGCACAAACTCTTAGAATATTCACTCTTCTTGTACTTAAGTCGGCATTGTCCCTATTGTATTCAATTCAGATCGGATTGCTTTCACTCCCGATGCAATTTCTGTGTTTCATGGTCAATGTGAAGGTCCAAGGGATACAGTAAACCTGCTCTGGTGCATCGGAATCTTATACTGGTCTTCCAGGAGCCACTCAAAGCACAAACTCCTAGAAGATTCACTCTTCTTTTACTTAAGTTGTTTTTGTCCCTTTTGTATTCAATGACGATGCAATTTCAGTGCTTCATGGTCAAGTTGAAGGTCCAAGGGATACAGAAAACCTGCACCGGTGCATCGGAATCTATTAATGATCTCCCAGGAGCCGCTCAAAGCCCAAATTCTTAGAAGATTCTCTCTCCTTGTACTTAAGACGGCATTGATTCTTTTAATTCAATACCGATGCAGTTTCTGTGGATCATGGTCAATGTGAAGGTCCAAGGGATACAGTAAACGAGCACTGGTACATCGGATTCTAATACTGGTCTCCCAGGAGCCCCTCAAACCACAAACTCATAGAAGACTTACTCTTCTTGTACTTAAGTTGCCAATGTGCCTTTTGCTTTCACTCCCGATGCAATTTCTGTGTTTCATGATAAATGTGGAGGTCCAAGCGATACAGTAACCCAGCACTGCTGCATCGGAATCAAGTACTGGTCTGCCAGGAGTCTCTCAAATCTCTAATTCTTAGAAGATTCACTGTTCTTGCACTTAAGTCGGCATTGTGCATTTTGTATCCAATCCCGATACAATTTATGTGTTTCATGGTCAATGTGACTGTCCAAGGGATACAGTAAACCTGCAGTGGTGCAACGGAATCCAATACTGGTCTCCCAGGAGCCGCTGAAAGCACAAACTCGTGGAGGATTCACTTTTCCTGTACTTACGTCGGCATTGTCCCGTTTGTATTCATTCCCGATGCAATTTCTGTGTCTCATTGTCAATGTGAAGGTACAAAGGGATACAGTAAACCTGCACTGGTGCATCGTAATCTAATACTGGTCTCCGAGGAGCCGCTAAAACACAAACTCTTAGAATATTCACTCTTCTTGTACTTAAGTCGGCATTGTGCCTTTTGTATTCATTCCCGATGCAATTTCTGTGTTACATGGTCAATGTGAATGTCCAAAAGATACAGTAAACGTGCACTGGTGCTTCGGAATCTATTACTGGCCTCCCAGGAGCTGCTCGATGCACAAACTCTTAGAAGATTCACTCTTCTTGTACTTAAGTCGGCATTGTGCATTTTGTATTCAATCCCTATGCAATTTCTTTCTTTCATGGTGAATGTGAAGGTCCAATGGATACAGTAAACCTGCACTGGTGCATCGCAATGTAATACTGGTCTGTCAGGAGCCTCTCAAAGCTCAAGATCTTAGAAGATTCACTGTTCCTGTACTTAAGTCGGAATTGTGCATTTCTTATCACATCGTGATTCAATTTCTGTGTTTCTTGGTCAATATGAATGTCCAAGGGATACACTAAAAATGCACTGGTGCAGGAGCCGCTCAAAGCACAAGCTCGTAGAGGATTCACTTCTCTTGTACTTACGTCGGCATTGTCCGTTTGTATTCATTCCCGATGCAATTTCTGTGTCTCATTGTCAATGTGATGGTACAAAGGGATACAGTAAACCTGCATTGGTGCATCGGAATCTAATACTGGATTCCGAGGAGCCGCTAAAAGCACAAACTCTTAGAATATTCACTCTTCTTGTACTTAAGTCGGCATTGTCCCTATTGTATTCAATCCAGATCGGATTGCTTTCACTCCCGATGCAATTTCTGTGTTTCATGGTCAATGTGAAGGTCCAAGGGATACAGTAAACCTGCTCTGGTGCATCGGAATCTAATACTGGTCTTCCAGGAGCCACTCAAAGCACAAACTCCTAGAAGATTCACTCTTCTTTTACTTAAGTTGTTTTTGTCCCTTTTGTATTCAATGCCGATGCAATTTCAGTGCTTCATGGTCAAGTTGAAGGTCCAAGGGATACAGTAAACCTGCACCGGTGCATCGGAATCTATTACTGATCTCCCAGGAGCCGCTCAAAGCCCAAATTCTTAGAAGATTCTCTCTCCTTGTACATAAGACGGCATTGTTTCTTTTAATTCAATCCCGATGCAGTTTCTGTGGATCATGGTCAATGTGAAGGTCCAAGGGATACAGTAAACGAGCACTGGTACATCGGATTCTAATACTGGTCTCCCAGGAGCCCCTCAAACCACAAACTCATAGAAGACTTACTCTTCTTGTACTTAAGTTGCCAATGTGCCTTTTGCTTTCACTCCCGATGCAATTTCTGTGTTTCATGATAAATGTGAAGGTCCAAGCGATACAGTAACCCAGCACTGGTGCATCGGAATCAAGTACTGGTCTGCCAGGAGTCTCTCAAATCCCAAATTCTTAGAAGATTCACTGTTCTTGTACTTAAGTCGGCATTGTGCAGTTTGTATCTAATCCCGATACAATTTCTGTGTTTCATGGTCAATGTGACTGTCCAAGGGATACAGTAAACCTGCAGTGGTGCAACGGAATCCAATACTGGTCTCCCAGGAGCCGCTCAAAGCACAAACTCGTGGAGGATTCACTTTTCCTGTACTTACGTCGGCATTGTCCCGTTTGTATTCATTCCCGATGCAATTTCTGTGTCTCATTGTCAATGTGAAGGTACAAAGGGATACAGTAAACCTGCACTGGTGCATCGTAATCTAATACTGGTCTCCGAGGAGCCGCTAAAACACAAACTCTTAAAATATTCACTCTTCTTGTACTTAAGTCGGCATTGTCCTTTTTGTATTCAATCCAGATGGGATTACTGTGTTTCATGGTCCATTTGAATGTCACAGTGATATAATAAACCTGCACTGGTGCATCGGATTCTAATACTGGTGTCCCAGGAGCCGCTCAAAGCACAAACTCTTAGAAGTTTCACTCTTCTTGTACTAAAGTCGTCATTGTGTGTTTTGTATTCAATCCCGATGCAATTTCTGTGTTTCATGATCAATGTAAAGCCCCAAGGGATACAGTAAACCTGCACCGGTGAATCGGAATCTAATACTGGTCTCCCAGGAGCCGCTCAAAGCACAAACTCTTAGAAGATTCACTCTTCTTGTACTTAAGTCGGCATTGTCCCTTTTGTATTCAATCCAAATGGGATTACTGTGCTTCATGGTCCATTTGAATGTCACAGTGATACAGTAAACCTGCAGTGGTGCATCGGAATCTAATACTGGCGTCCCAAGAGCCGCTCAAAGCACAAACTCTTAGAAGTTTCACTCTTCTTATACTTAAGTCGTCATTGTGTGTTTTGTATTCAATCCCGATGCAATTTCTGTGTTTCATGATCAATGTAAAGGCCCAAGGGATACAGTAAACCTGCACTGGTGCATCGGAATCTAATACTGGTCGCCCAGGAGCCGCTCAAAGCACAAACTCAGAGAAGATTCACTCTTCTTGTACTTCAGTTGGCATTGTCCCTTTTGTATTCAATCCAGATGCAATTTATGCGTTTCATGGTCACTGTGAATGTCCAAGGGATACAGTATACCTGCACTGGTGCATCGGAGTCCAATACTGGTCTCCCAGGAGCCGCTCAAAGCCCAAACTCTTAGAAGATTCACTCTTCTTGTACTTAAGACGGCATTGTGCCTTTTGTATTCAATCCTGATGCAATTCCTATGTTTCATGGTCAATGTGAAAGTCCAAGGAATACAGTGAACTTGCACAATTGCATCAGAATCTCATACTGGTCTCCCAGGAGCTGCTCAAAGCACAAACTCGTAGAGGTTTCACTCTTCTTGTACTTAAGTCGGCGTTGTGCCTTTTGTATTCATTCCCGATGCAATTTCTGTGTTACATGGTCAATGTGAATGTCCAAAAGATACAGTAAACGTGCACTGGTGCTTCGGAATCTATTACTGGCCTCCCAGGAGCTGCTCGATGCACAAACCCTTAGAAGATTCACTCTTCTTGTACTTAAGTCGGCATTGTGCATTTTGTATTCAATCCCTATGCAATTTCTTTCTTTCATGGTCAATGTGAATGTCCAATGGATACAGGATACCTGCACCCATGCATCGGAATCTAATACTGGTCTGTCAGGAGCCTCTCAAAGCTCAAGATCTTAGAAGATTAACTGTTCCTGTACTTAAGTCGGAATTGTGCATTTTCTATCACATCGTGATTCAATTTCTGTGTTTCATCGTCAATATGAATGTCCAAGGGATACACTAAAAATGCACTGGTGCAGGAGCCGCACAAAGCACAAGCTCGTAGAGGATTCACTTCTCTTGTACTTACGTCGGCATTGTCCCGTTTGTATTCATTCCCGATGCAATTTCTGTGTCTCATTGTCAATGTGATGGTACAAAGGGATACAGTAAACCTGCACTGGTGCATCGGAATCTCATACTCGATTCCGAGGAGCCGCTAAAAGCACAAACCCTTAGAATATTCACTCTTCTTGTACTTAAGTCGGCATTTTTCATTTTGTATTCAATCCCTATGCAATTTCTTTGTCTCATGGTCAATGTGAAGGTCGAATGGATACAGTAGAGCGGCACTGGTGCATCGGAATTAAATACTGGTCTTCCAGGAGCCGCTCAAAGCACAAACTCTTAGAAGATTCACTCTTCTTGTATTTAAGTTGGCAATGTCCCGTTAGAATTAAATTCCGATGCAATTTCTATGTGTCATGGTCAATGCTAAGGTCGAAGGAATACAGTGAACTTGCACTGGTGCATCGGAATCTCATACTGGTCTGCCAGGAGCCGCTCAAAGTACAAACTCGTAGAGGATTCACTCTTCTTGTACTTAAGTCGGCATTGTGCCTTTTGTATTCATTCCTGAAGCAATTTATGTGTTTCATGGTCAATGTAAAGGTCCAAGGGATGCATTAAACGTGCACTGGTGCATCGGAATCTAATACTGTTCCCCAGGAGCCGCTCAAAGCACAAAATCTTAGAAGATTCACTCTTCTTGTACATAAGTCGGTATTGTCCCTTTTGTATTCAATCCCGAAGCAATTTCTGCGTTTCATGGTCATTGTAAAGGTCCAAGCAATACAGTAAACCTGCACTGGTACATCGGAATCTAATACTGGTCTCCCAGGAGCCGCTCAAAGAACAAACTCTTAGAAGATTCACTCTTCTTGTACTTAAGTTGGCATTGTCCCTTTTGTATTGAATCCCGATACAATATCTATGTTTCATGGTCAATGTGAATGTCCAAGGGATACAGTTAACCTGCTCTGGAGCATCGGGATCTAATATTGGTCTTCCAGGAGCCACTCAAAGCACAAACCTCTTAGAAGATTCACTCTTCTTGTACTTAAGTCGGCTTTGTCCATTTTGTATTCAATGCCAATGCAATTTCTGTGTTTCATGGTCAACGTGGAGGTCCAAGGGATACAGTGAACCTCCACTCATTCATCGGAATCTAATACTGGTCTCCAAGGAGCCGCTCAAAGTACAAACGTTTAGAAGATTCACTCTTCTTGTACTTAAGTCGGCATTGTGCATTTTGTATTCAATCCCGATGCAATTTCTGTGTTTCATGGTCAACGTGAAGGTCCAAGGGATACAGTTAATCTGCTCTGGTGCATCGGAATCTAATACAGGTCTCCCAGGGGCCTCTCAAAGAACAAACTCTTAGAAGATTCACTCTTCTTGTACTTAATTCGGCATTGTCCCTTTTGTATTCAATCCCGATGGAATGTCTGTGTGTCATGGTCAATGTGATGGTCCAAGTGATACAGTAAACCTGCACTGGTGCATCGGAATCTAATACTTGTCTCCCAGGAGCCGCTCAAAGCACAAACTCTTAGAAGATTCACTCTTCTTGTACTTAAGTCGGCACTGTGCATTTTCTATTCAATCCCGATGCAATTTCAGTGTTTCATGGTCAATGTGAAAGTCCAAGGGATACAGTTAATCTGCTCTGGTGCATCGGAATCTACTACAGGTCTCCCAGGAGCCTCTCAAAGAACAAACTCTTAGAAGATTGACTCTTCTTGTACTTAAGTCGGCATTGTGCCTTTTGTATTCATTCCCGATGCAATTTCTGTGTTACATGGTCAATGTGAATGTCCAAAAGATACAGTAAACGTGCACTGGTGCTTCGGAATCTATTACTGGCCTCCCAGGAGCTGCTCGATGCACAAACTCTTAGAAGATTCACTCTTCTTGTACTTAAGTCGGCATTGTGCATTTTGTATTCAATCCCTATGCAATTTCTTTCTTTCATGGTCAATGTGAAGGTCCAATGGATACAGTATACCTGCACTGGTGCATCGGAATCTAATACTGGTCTGTCAGGAGCCTCTCAAAGCTCAAGATCTTAGAAGATTAACTGTTCCTGTACTTAAGTCGGAATTGTGCATTTTTTATCACATCGTGATTCAATTTCTGTGTTTCATGGTCAATATGAATGTAAATGGGATACACTAAAAATGCACTGGTGCAGGAGCCGCTCAAAGCACAAGCTCGTAGAGGATTCACTTCTCTTGTACTTACGTCGGCATTGTCCCGTTTGTATTCATTCCCGATGCAATTTCTGTGTCTCATTGTCAATGTGATGGTACAAAGGGATACAGTAAACCTGCACTGGTGCATCGGAATCTCATACTCGATTCCGAGGAGCCGCTAAAATCACAAACCCTTAGAATATTCACTCTTCTTGTACTTAAGTCGGCATTGTCCCTATTGTATTCAATCCAGATTGGATTGCATCGACTCCCGATGCAATTTCTGTGTTTCATGGTCAATGTGAAGGTCCAAGGGATACAGTAAACCTGCTCTGGTGCATCGGAATCTAATACTGGTCTTCCAGGAGCCACTCAAAGCACAAACTCCAAGAAGATTCACTCTTCTTTTACTTAAGTTGTTTTTGTCCCTTTTGTATTCAATGCCGATGCAATTTCAGTGCTTCATGGTCAAGTTGAAGGTCCAAGGGATACAGTAAACCTGCACCGGTGCATCGGAATCTATTACTGATCTCCCAGGAGCCGCTCAAAGCCCAAATTCTTAGAAGATTCTCTCTCCTTGTACTTAAGACGGCTTTGTTTCTTTTAATTCAATCCCGATGCAGTTTCTGTGGATCATGGTCAATGTGAAGGTCCAAGGGATACAGTAAACGAGCACTGGTACATCGGATTCTAATACTGGTCTCCCAGAAGCCCCTCAAACCACAAACTCATAGAAGACTTACTCTTCTTGTACTTAAGTTGCCAATGTGCCTTTTGCTTTCACTAGCGATGCAATTTCTGTGTTTCATGATAAATGTGAAGGTCCAAGCGATACAGTAAACCAGCACTGGTGCATCGGAATCAAGTACTGGTCTGCCAGGAGTCTCTCAAATCTCAAATTCTTAGAAGATTCACTGTTCTTGTACTTAAGTCGGCATTGTGCATTTTGTATCCAATCCCGATACAATTTCTGTGTTTCATGGTCAATGTGACTGTCCAAGGGATACAGTAAACCTGCAGTGGTGCAACGGAATCCAATACTGGTCTCCCAGGAGCCGCTCAAAGCACAAACTCGTGGAGGATTCACTTTTCCTGTACTTACGTCGGCATTGTCCCGTTTGTATTCATTCCCGATGCAATTTCTGTGTCTCATTGTCAATGTGAAGGTACAAAGGGATACAGTAAACCTGCACTGGTGCATCGTAATCTAATACTGGTCTCCGAAGAGCCGCTAAAACTCAAACTCTTAGAATATTCACTCTTCTTGTACTTAAGTCGGCATTGTTCCTTTTGTATTCAATCCAGATGGGATTACTGTGTTTCATGGTCCATTTGAATCTCACAGTGATACAGTAAACCTGCACTGGTGCATCGGAATCTAATACTGGTGTCCCAGGAGCCGCTCAAAGCACAAACTCTTAGAAGTTTCACTCTTCTTGTACTAAAGTCGTCATTTTGTGTTTTGTATTCAATCCCGATGCAATTTCTGTGTTTCATGATCAATGTAAAGGCCCAAGGGATACAGTAAACCTGCACCCGTGCATCGGAATCTAATACTGGTCTCCCAGGAGCCGCTCAAAGCACAAACTCTTAGAAGATTCACTCTTCTTGTACTTAAGTCGGCATTTTTCATTTTGTATTCAATCCCTATGCAATTTCTTTGTCTCATGGTCAATGTGAAGGTCCAATGGATACAGTAGAGCGGCACTGGTGCATCGGAATTAAATACTGGTCTCCCAGGAGCCGCTCAAAGCACAAACTCTTAGAAGATTCACTCTTCTTGTACTTAAGTTGGCAATGTCCCTTTTGAATTAAATTCCGATGCAATTTCTATGTTTCATGGTCAATGCTAAGGTCGAAGGAATACAGTGAACTTGCACTGGTGCATCGGAATCTCATACTGGTCTGCCAGGAGCCGCTCAAAGCACAAACTCGTAGAGGATTCACTCTTCTTGCACTTAAGTCGGCATTGTGGCTTTTGTATTCATTCCCGATGCAATTTATGTGTTTCATGGTCAATGTAAAGGTCCAAGGGATGCATTAAACGTGCACTGGTGCATCGGAATCTAATACTGTTCCCCAGGAGCCGCTCAAAGCACAAAATCTTAGAAGATTCACTCTTCTTGTACATAAGTCGGTAATGTCCCTGTTGTATTCAATCCCGAAGCAATTTCTGCGTTTCGTGGTCAATGTAAAGGTCCAAGCAATACAGTAAACCTGCACTGGTACATCGGAATCTAATACTGGTCTCCCAGGAGCCGCTCAAAGAACAAACTCTTAGAAGATTCACTCTTCTTGTACTTAAGTTGGCATTGTCCCTTTTGTATTGAATCCCGATACAATATCTATGTTTCATGGTCAATGTGAATGTCCAAGGGATACAGTTAACCTGCTCTGGAGCATCGGGATCTAATATTGGTCTTCCAGGAGCCACTCAAACCACAACCTCTTAGAAGATTCACTCTTCTTGTACTTAAGTCGGCTTTGTCCATTTTGTATTCAATGCCAATGCAATTTCTGTGTTTCATGGTCAACGTGGAGGTCCAAGTGATACAGTGAACCTCCACTCATTCATCGGAATCTAATACTGGTCTCCAAGGAGCCGCTCAAAGTACAAACGTTTAGAAGATTCACTCTTCTTGTACTTAAGTCGGCATTGTGCATTTTGTATTCAATCCCGATGCAATTTCTGTGTTTCATGGTCAACGTGAAGGTCCAAGGGATACAGTTAATCTGCTCTGGTGCATCGGAATCTAATACAGGTCTCCCAGGGGCCTCTCAAAGAACAAACTCTTAGAAGATTCACTCTTCTTGTACTTAATTCGGCATTGTCCCTTTTGTATTCAATCCCGATGGAATGTCTGTGTGTCATGGTCAATGTGATGGTCCAAGTGATACAGTAAACCTGCGCTGGTGCATCGGAATCTAATACTTGTCTCCCAGGAGCCGCTCAAAGCACAAACTCTTAGAAGATTCACTCTTCTTGTACTTAAGTCGGCACTGTGCATTTTCTATTCAATCCCGATGCAATTTCAGTGTTTCATGGTCAATGTGAAAGTCCAAGGGATACAGTTAATCTGCTCTGGTGCATCGGAATCTAATACAGGTCTCCCAGGAGCCTCTCAAAGAACAAACTCTTAGAAGATTGACTCTTCTTGTACTTCAGTCGGCATTGTCGCTTTTATATTCAATCCCGATGCAATTTCTATGTTTCATGGTCAATGTGAAAATCCAAGGAATACAGTAAACCTGCGCTGGTGCATCGGAATCTCGTACTGGTCTCCCAGGAGCCGCTCAAAGCACAAGCTCGTAGAGGATTCACTTTACTTGTACTTACGTCGGCATTGTCCCGTTTGTAATCATTCCCGATGCGATTTCTGTGTCTCATTGTCAATGTGAAGGTACAAAGGGATACAGTAAACCTGCACTGGTGCATCGGAATCTAATACTGGTCTCCGAGGAGCCGCTAAATGCACAAACTCTTAGAATATTCACTCTTCTTGTACTTAAGTCGGCATTGTCCTATTTGTATTCAATCCAGAGGGGATTAACGCTTTTCATGGTCCATTTGCATGTCAAAGTAATACAGTAAACCTGCACTGGTGCATCGGAATCTAGTACGGGACTCCCAGGAGCCGCTCAAAGCACAAACTCTTAGAAGATTCACTCCTCTTGTACTTCAGTTGGCATTGTCCCTATTGAATTCAATCCCTATGCAATTTTTGTGATTCATGGTCAATGTGAAGGTCCACGGGTTACAGTAAACCTGCACTGGTGCATCGGATCTAATACTGGCCTGCCAGGAACATCTCAAAACTCAAACACCTATAAGATTCACTGTTCTTATGTCGCCATTGTGCATTTTGTATCCAATCCCGATATAATATCTGTTTTACATGGTCAATGTGAATGTTCAAGAGATACAGTAAACCTGCACTGGTGTATCGGAATCCAATACACGTCTCCCAGGGGCCGCTCAAAGCACAAACTCTTAGACGATTCAATCTTCTTGTACTTAAGTTGGCATTGTCCCTTTTGTATTCAATTCCGATGCAATTTCAGTGATTCTTGGTCAAGTTGAAGGTCCAAGGGATACATGAAACGTGCACTGGTGCATCGGAATCTAATACTGTTCCCCTGGAGCTGCTTAAAGCACAAAATCTTAGAAGATTCACTCTTCTTGTACATATGTCGGCATTGTCCCTTTTGTATTCAATCCCGAAGCAATATCTGCGTTTCATGGTCAATGTAAAGGTCCAAGTGATACAGTAAACCTGCATTGGTACATCGGAATCTAATACAGGTCTCCCAGGATCCGCTGAAAGTACAAATTTTTAGAAGATTCACTCTTCTTGTACTTAAGTTGCCATTGTCCCTTTTGTATTCAATCCCGATACAATATCTATGTTTCATGATCGATGTGAAGGTCCAAGGGATACAGTAAACCTGCTCTGGTGCATCGGAATCTATAACTGGTCTTCCAGGAGCCACTCAAATCACAAACTCTTAGAAGATTCACTCTTCTTGTACTTAAGTCAGCATTGTGCCTTTTGTATTCAATCCTGATGCAATTTCTGTGTTTCTTGGTCAATGTGAAGGTCCAAGGTATACAGTAAACCAGCACCGGTGCATCGGAATCTAATACTGGTGTCCCAAGGAGCCGCTCAAAGCACAAACTCTTAGAAGATTCATTCTTCTTGTACTTAAGTCAGCATTGTGCCTTTTGTATTCGATCACGATGCAATTTCTGTGTTTCATGGACAAGTTGACGGTCCAGGGGATACAGTAAACCTGCACTGGTGCATCGGAATCTATGACTGGTCTCCCAGGAGCCGCTCAAAGCCCAAATTCTCAAAAGATTCTCTCTTCTTGTACTTAAGTTGGCATTGTCTCTATTAATTCAATCCCGATGCAGTTTCTGTGGTGTAAGGTCATTGTGAAGGTGCAAGGGATACAGTAAACCTGCTCTGGTGCGACGGAATCTAATACTGGTCTCCCAGGAGCCTCTCAAATCTCAAATTCTTAGAAGATTCACTGTTCTTGTACTTAAGTCGGCATTGTGCATTTTGTATCCAATCCCGATATAGTTTCTGTGTTTCATGGTCAATGTGACAGTCCAAGGGATATAGTAAACCTGCAATGGTGCATCGGAATCCAATATTGGTCTCCCAGGAGCCGCTCAAAGCACAAACTCGTAGAGGATTCACTTTTCTTGTACTTACGTCGGCATTGTGCCTTTTGTATTCATTAACGATGCAATTTCTGTGTTTCATGGTCAATCTGAAGGTCCAAGGGACAGAGTAAAGCTGCAGTAGTGCATCGGAATCTAATACTGATCTCCCAGGAAACGCTCAAACAAACCACGAACAATGTGAAGATTTACTATTCTTGTACTTATGTCGGCATTGTGCCTTTTGTATTAAATCCCGACGCAATTTCTGAGTTTCATCGTCAATGTGAAGGTCCTAGGGATAGAGTAAAGCTGCAGTAGTGCATCGGACTCTAAAGCTGATCTCCCAGGAAACGCTCAAAGCAAACCATGAACAATGAGAAGATTTACTCTTCTTGTACTTAAGACGGCATTGAGCCTTTTCTATTACATCAAGACGCAATTTCTGTGTTTCAACGTCAATGTGAAAGTCCAAGGAATAGAATAAAGCTGCAGAAGTGCATCGGAAACTAATACTGATCTCCCAGGGCACGCTCAAAGCTAACCACAAACAATGAGATGATGTAACCTTACTTTACTTATGTCGCCATTGTGCCTTTTGTATTAAATCCCGACGCAATTTCTGTGTTTCACCGTCAATGTGAGGGTCCAAGGGATAGAGTAAAGCTGCAGTAGTGCATCGGAGTCTAGTACTAATGTCCCAGGAAACGCTCAAAGCAAACCAACAACAATGAGAACATTGACTCATTTTCTACTTCAGTCGTCCATGTGCTTTTTGTATTAAATAATGACGCATATTTCTGTGTTTCATCGTCAATGTGAAGGTCCAAGGGATAGAGTAAAGATGCAGTAGTGCAATGGAATCTAGTATGATCTCCCAGGAAACGCTCAGAACAAACCACAAAACAATGAGAGGATTTATTCTTCTTGTACTTAAGTCGGCATTGTGCCTTTTGTGTTAAATCCCGACGCAATATCTGTGTTTCATCATCAATGTGAGGCTCCAAGGATAGAGTAAAGCTGCAGTAGTGCATTGAAATCTAATACTAAGCTCCCTGGAAACGCTCAAAGCATACTACAAACAATGAGTAGATTTACTTTTCTTGTACTTAAGTCGGCATTGTGCCTTTTGTTTTAAATCCCGACGCAATTTCTGCGTTTCATCGTCAATGTGAAGGTCCAAGGGAATGAGTAAAGCTGCAGTAGTGCATCAGAATCTAATACTGAACTCACTAGAAACGCTCAAAGCAAACCACAAACAATGAGAGGATTATTCTTCTTGTACTTAAGTCGCGATTGTGCTTTTGTAATAAATCCCGACGGTATCTCTGTGTTTCATCGTCAATGTGAAGGTCCAAGGGATAGAGTAAAGCTGCAGTAGTGCATCGGAATCTAATGCTGATCTCCCAGGAAACGCTCAAAGCAAACCATGAACAATGAGAAGATTTACTCTTCTTGTACTTAAGACGGCATTGAGCCTTTTCTATTACATCAAGACGCAATTTCTGTGTTTCAACGTCAATGTGAAAGTCCAAGGAATAGAATAAAGCTGCAGAAGTGCATCGGAAACTAATACTGATCTCCCAGGGCACGCTCAAAGCTAACCACAAACAATGAGATGATGTAACCTTACTTTACTTATGTCGCCATTGTGCCTTTTGTATTAAATCCCGACGCAAGTTCTGTGTCTCATCGTCAATGTGAAGGTCCAAGGGAATGAGTAAAGCTGCAGTAGTGCATCGGAATCTAATACTGATCTCCCAGGAAACGCTTAAAGCAAACCACTAACTAGAAGAATATTTACTCTTCTTGAACTTAGGACGGCAATGTGCCCTTTGTAATAAATCCCGACTCTATTTCTGAGTTTCATCGTCTATGTGAATGTTCAAGGCATAGAGTAAAGCTGCAGTTGTGCATCGGAATCTAATACTGATCTCCCAGGAAACGCTCAAACAAACCACGAGCAATGAGAAGCTTTACTATTCTTGTACTTAAGTCGGCATTGTGCCTTTTACATTTAATCGCGACGCAATTTCTGTGTTTCATCGTCAATCTGAAGGCCCAAGGAAATGAATAAAGCTGCAGAAGTGCGTCGGAATCTAATTCTGATCTCCCAGGAAACGCACAAAGCAAACCACAAACAATCAGAAGATTTAACCTTATTGTACTTAAATCGGCACTGTGTCATTTGTATTAAATCCCGACGCAAATTCTGTGTTTCATCGTCAAAGTGAAGGTCCAAGGGATAGAGTAAAGCAGCAGTAGTGCAATGGAATTTAGTACTGATCTCCCAGGAAACGCTCAGAGCAAACCACAAAACGATGAGAAGATTTACTCTTCTTGTATTTAAGTCGGCATTGTGCCTTTTGTATTAAATCCCGACGCAGTTCCTGTGTTTCATCGTCAATGTGAGGGTACAAGGTATAGAGTAATGCAGTAGTAGTGCATCGGAATCTAGTACTGAGGTCCCAGGAAACGCTCAAACCAAACCGCAAACAACAAGAAGATTTACTGTTCTTGTACTAAAGTCTGCATTGTGCCTTTTGGGTTAAATCCCGACGCAATTTCTGTGTTTCATCGTCAATGTGAAAGTCCAAGGGATAGAGTAGAGCTGCAGTAGTGCATCGGTATCTAATACCAATCTCCGAGGAAACGCTCAAAGCAAACTACAAACAATGAGATGATTTACTCTTCTTGTACGAGTACCTAAGTCGGCATTGTGCCATTTGTATTAAATGCCGACGCAATTTCTATGTTTCATCGTCAATGCGAAGGTCCAAGGGATTGAGTAATGCTGCTGTGGTGCATCGGAATCTAATACTGATCTCCCAGGAAACGGCAAAAGCAAACCACAATCAATGACAAGATTTCCTCTTCTTGTACTTAAGTCGGCATTGTGCCATTAGTATTAAATTCCGACGCATATTTCTGAGTTTGATCGTCAATGTGAAGGTACAGGGAATGGAATGGGGCTGCAGTAGTGCAACGGAGTCTAATGCTGATCTCCCACGAAACGCTCAAAGCAAACCACAAACAATGAGTAGAATGACTCTTTTTGTGCTTCAGTCAGCCTTGCGCCTTTTGCATTAAATCCCGACGCAATCTCTGTGTTTCATCGTCTATGTTCAGGTCCTAGGGATAAAGTAAAGCTGCAGTAGTGCATCGGAATCTAATACCGATCTCCCAGGAAACGCTCAAAGCAAACCTCAAACTATGAGAAGATTTACTCTTCTTGTACTTAAGGCGCCATTGTGCCGTTTGTTTTAAATCCCGTCACAATGTCTGTCTTTCATCGTCAATCTGAAGGTCCTAGGGAAAGAGTAAAGCTGCAGTAGTGCATCGGAATCTAATACAGATCTCCCACGAAACGCTCAAAGCAAAATAGAAATAATTAGAAGATTTACTCTTCTTGAACTTATGTCGGCATTGTGCCTTTTGTATTAAATCCCGACGCAATTTCTGTTTATTATCGTCAATCTCAAGGACCACTGGATAATGTAAAGCTGAAGTATTCCATCGGAATCTAATACTGATCTCCCAGGTAACACTCAAAGCAAACCACAAACAATGAGAAGGTTGACTCTTCATGAACGTAATTCTCCATTGTGACTTTTGTAATAAATCCTGACGGTATCGCTGTGTTTCATCGTCAATGTGAAGGTCCATGGGATAGAGTAAAGCTGCAGTAGTGCATCGGATACTAATACAGATTTCCCAGGAAACGCTCAAACAAACCACAAACAATGATCAGATTTACTATTCTTGTAATTAAGTCGGCATTGTGCCTTTTACATTAAATCGCGACTCGATTTCTGTGTTTCATCGTCAATGTGAAGGTCCAAGGGAATGAGTAAAGCTGCAGTAGTGTATCGGAATCTAATACTGATCTCCCAGGAAACGCTGAAAGCAAACCACAAACTAAAAGGATATTTACTCTTCTTGTACTTAAGCCGGCAATGTGCCTTTTGTATTAAATGCCGACGCAATTTCTGAGTTTCATCGTCAATGTGAAGGTTCAAGGGATAGAGTAAAGCTGCAGTAGCGCATCGGAATCAAATGCTGATTTCCCGGGAAACGCTCAAAGCAAACCATGAACAATGAGAAGATTTACCCTTCTTGTACTTAAGACGGCATTGTGCATTTTGTATTAAATCCCGACGCAATTTCTATGTTTCATCGTCTATGTAAAGGTCCAAGGGATAGAGTAAAGCTGCAGAAGTGCATCGGAATCTAATACTGATCACCCAGGAAACGCTCAAAGCTAACCACAAACAATGAGAGGATTTCTTCTTCTTGTACTTAAGTCGGCATTGTGCTTTTTGTATTAAATCCCGACGCAATTTCTGAGTTTCATCGTCAATGTGAAGGTTCGGGGCATAGAGTATGGCAGCAGTAGTGCAACGGAGTCTAATGCTGATCTCCCACGAAGCGCTCAAAGCACACCACAAACAATGAGAAGATTGACTCTTTTTGTGCTTCAGTCGGCCTTGTGCCTTTTGAATTAAATCCCGACGCAATCACTGTGTTTCATCGTCAATGTGAAGGTCCAAGGGATAGAGTAAAGCTGCAATAGTGAATCGGAATCTAATACTGATCTCCCAGAAAACGCTCAAAGCAAACCACAAAAAATGAGAAGATTTACTCTTCTTGTACTTAAGTCGCCATTGAGACTTTTGTTTTATATCCCTACGCAATTTCTGTGTTTCATCGTCAATCTGAAGATCCAATGGATAGAGTAAAACAGCAGTAGTGCACCGGAATGTAATACTGATCTCCCAGGAAACACTCAAAGCAAACCAGAAACAATGAGAAGTTTTACTCTTCTTGAACTTAAGTCGGCATTGTGCCTTTTGTACTAAATCCTGACGCAATCTCAGTGTTTCATCGTCAATGTGTTGGTCCTAGTGTCAGAGTAAAGCTGCAGTAGTGCATCGGAATCAAATACTGATCTCCCACGAAACGCTTAAAGCAAACCACGAACAATGAGAAGATTTAGTCTTGTTGTACTTATGTCGGCATTGTGCCTTATGTATTAAATCCCGACGCAATTTCTGTGTTTCATCGTCAATATGAAGATCCAAGGGATAGAGTAAAGCTGCAGTAGTGTATCGCAATCTAATTCTGATCTCCCAGGAAACGCTCAAAGCAAACCACAAACAAATAGAACATTTACTCATCTTTTACTTAAGTCGGCATTGTTCCATTTGTATTAAATCCCGACGCAATTTCTGTGTTTCATCGTCAATGTAAAGGTCCAAGGGAAAGAGTAAAGCTGCAGAAGTGCATCGGAATCTAATACTGATCAGCCAGGAAACGCTCAAAGCTAACCACAAACAATGAGAGGATTTCCTCTTCTTGTACTTAAGTCGGCATTGTGCTTTTTGTATTAAATCCCGACGCAATTTCTGAGTTTCATCGTCAATGTGAAGGTTCGAGGCATAGAGTATAGCTGCAGTAGTGTATCGGAATCTAATGCTGATCTCCCAGGAAACGCTCAAAGCAAACCACGAACAATGAGAAGATTGACTCCTTTTGTATTTCAGTCGGCCTTGTGCCTTTTGTATTAAATCCCGACGCATATTGCAGTGTTTCATCGTCAATGTGAAGGACCAAGTGATAGAGTAAAGCTGCAGTAGTGCAATGGAATCTAGTACTGATCTCCCAGGAAACGCTCAGAGCAAACCACAAACAATGAAAAGATTTAATCTTCTTATACTTAAGTCGGCATTGCGCCTTTTGTATTAAATCTCGACGCAATATCTGTGTTTCATCGCCAATGTGAGGGTCCAAGGGATAAAGTAAAGCTGCAGTAGTCCTTCGGAATCTAGTACTGATATCCCAGGAAACCTTCAAAGGAAACCACAAACAATGAGGAGATTTATTCTTCTTGTACTTAAGTCGGCATTGTGCCTTTTGTATTAAATCCTGACGCCATTTCTGTGCTTCTTCGACAATGTGAAGGTCCTAGGAATAGAGTAAAGCTGCAGTAGTGCTTCGGAATCTAGTACTGATCTCCCTCGAAGCGCTCAAAGCGAACCACAAACAATCAGAAGATTTACTCTTCTTGTACTTAAGTCGGCATTGTGCCTTTTGTATTACATCCCGACGCAATTTCTATGGTTCTTCGTCAATGTGAAGGTCCAAGGGATAGAGTAATGCTGCAGTAGTACATCGGAATCTAATTCCTATCCCCCAGGAAACGCTAAAAGCAAACCACAAACTATTAGAAGATTTACTCTTCTTGTACTTATGTTGGCATTGTCCCTTTTGTATTAAATACCGACGCAATTTCTTAGTTTCATCGTCAATGTGAAGGTTCAAGGGATTGAGTACAGCTGCGGTAGTGCATCGGAATCTAATGCTGATCTCCCAGGAAACGCTCAACGCAAACCTCAAACGATCAGAAGACCGACTCTATTTGTACTTCCATCCTCCTTGTGCCTTTTGTATAAATCCCGACGAATATTCCTGTGTTTCATCGTGAATGTGAAGGAGTAGGGATAGATTAAAGCTGCAGTAGTGCACTGGAATCTAGTACTGAACTCCAAGGAAACGCTCAGATCAAAACCACAAACAATGAAAAGATTTACTCTTCCAGTACTTATGTCGGCATTGTGCCTTTAGTATTACATCCCGACGCCATTTCTGTGTTTCATCGTCATTATGACGGTGCAAGGTATAGAGTAAAGCTGCAGTAGTGCATTGGAAACTAATACTGATCTCCGAGGAACCGCTGAAAGCAAACCACAAACAACGAGAAGATATACTCTTCTTGTACTTAAGTCGGCATTGTGCCTTTTGTATAAAATCCCGACGCAATTTCTGTGTTTCATCGTCAATGTGAAGGTCCAAGGTATGGAGTAAAGCGGCAGTAGTGCATCGGAATCTAGTACTGATCTCCCAGGAAACGCTCGAAGCAAATCGCGAACAATGAGGAGATTCACTCTTCTTGTACTTAAGTTGGCATTGTGCCTTTTGTATTAAATCCCGACGCTATTTCTGTGTTTCATCGTCAATGTGAAGGTCCAAGGGATAGAGTAATGCTGCAATAGTGCATCGGAATCTAATTCTGATCTCCCAGGAAACGCTCAAAGCAAACCAGAAACAATGAGAAAGTTAACTCTTCTTGAACTTAATTCGGCATTGTGCCTTTAGTATTATATCCCGACGCAATCTCTGTGTTTCATTGTCAATGTGAAGGTCCAAGGGATAGAGAAAAGCTGCAGTAGTCCATCGGAATATATTGCTGATCTACCAGGAAACGCTCAAAGCAAACCACGAACAATGAGAAGATTTACTCTTCTAGTACTGAATTCGGCATTTTGCCTTTTTTATTAAATCCCGACTCAATCTCTGTGTTTCATCGTCAATGTGAATGTTCCAAGGGATAGAGTGAACCTGCACTAGTGCATTCGAGTCTAATACTAAACTCCCAGGAAACGCTCAAAGTAAACCAATAACAAGAAAATATTTACTCTTCTTGTACTTAAGTCGACATTGTGCCTTTTGTATAAAATCCCGACGCAATTTCTGTGTTTCATCGTAAATGTCAAGGTCCAAGGTATAGAATAAAGCTGCTATAGTGCATCGGAATCTAGTGCTGATCTCCCAGGAAACGCTCGAAGCAAACCACGAACAATGAGAAGATTTACTCTTCTTGTACTTAAGTCGGCATTGTGCCTTTTGTATTAAATTGCGACGCGATTTCTTTGTTTCATCGTCAATGTGAAGGTCCAAGGGATAGAGTAACGCTGCAGTAGCGTACCGGAAACTAATACTGATCTCCCAGGAAACGCTGAAAGCCAACCACAATCAATGAGAGGAAACCTTCAAAGGAAACCACAAACAATGAGGAGATTTATTCTTCTTGTACTTAAGTCGGCATTGTGCCTTTTGTATTAAATCCTGACGCCATTTCTGTGCTTCTTCGACAATGTGAAGGTCCTAGGAATAGAGTAAAGCTGCAGTAGTGCTTCGGAATCTAGTACTGATCTCCCTCGAAACGCTCGAAGCAAACCACGAACAATGAGAAGATTTACTCTTCTTGTACTTTAGTCGGCATTGTGCCTTTTGTATTACATCCCGACGCCATTTCTGTGTTTCATCGTCAATGTGAAGGTCCTAGTGATAGAGTAAAGCTGCAGTAGTGCTTCGGAATCTGGTACTGATCTCCCAGGAAATCTTCAAAGGAAACCACAAACAATGAGAAGAGTTACTCTTCTTGTACTTTAGTCGCATTGTGCATTTTGTATTAAATCCCGACGCAATTTCTCTCTTTCATCGTGAAGGAGAAGGTCCAGGAGATAGAGTAAAGCTGCAGTAGTGCATCGGAATGTAATACTGATGTCCCAGGAAACGCCCAAACCAAACCA
The DNA here is from genome assembly GCF_021461385.2 of Schistocerca piceifrons. Classification (NCBI taxonomy): domain Eukaryota; kingdom Metazoa; phylum Arthropoda; class Insecta; order Orthoptera; family Acrididae; genus Schistocerca; species Schistocerca piceifrons. Next base: position 963,304,464 of record NC_060149.1, read on the forward strand.
CAAACAATGAGAAGATTTAGCCTTCTTGTACTTAAGTCGGCATTGTGCCTTTAGTATTACATCCCGACGCCATTTCTGTGTTTCATCGTCATTGTGAAGGTGCAAGGTATAGAGTAAAGCTGCAGTAGTGCATCGGAATCTAATACTGATACCCGAGGAAACGCTGAAAACAAACCACAAACAACGAGAAGATATACTCTTCTTGTACTTAAGTCGGCATTGTGCCTTTTGTATTAAATCCCGAAGCAATTTCTGTGTTTCATCATCACAGTGAAGGTCCAAGGGATAGAGTAAAGCTGCAGTAGTGCATCGGAATCTAATACTGATCTCCCAGGAAACGCTCAAAGCAATCCACGAACAATTAGAAGATTTACTCCTCTAGTACTTAATTCGGCATTTTGCCTTTTATATTAAATCCCGACTCAATCTCTGTGTTTCATCGTCAATGTGAAGGTCCAAGGGATAGAGGAAAGCTGACCTAGTGCATCCGAGTCTAATACTGATCTCAAAGGAAACGCTCAAAGTAAACCACAAACAAAATAATATTTACTCTTCTTGTACTTAAGTCGACATTGTGCCTTTTGTATAAAATCCCGACGCAATTTCTGTGTTTCATTGTCAATGTGAAGGTCCAAGGTATAGAGTAAAGCTGCAGTAGTGCGTCGGAATCTAGTACTGATCTCCCAGGAAACGCTCGAAGCAAACCACGAACAATGAGTAGATTTACTCTTCTTGTACTTAAATCGGCATTGTGCCTTTTGTATTGAATCCCGACGCAATTTCTGTGTTTCATTGTCAATGTGATGGTCCAAGGGATAGAGTAAAGCTGCAGTAGTGCATCGGAATCTAATACTGATCTCCCAGGAACGCTCAAATCAAACCACATTCAATGAGAATATTTACTCTACTTGTACTTAAGTCCGCATTGTGCCCTTTGTATTAAATCGCGACGCAATTTCTGTCTTTCTTCGTCAATGTGAAAGTCCATGGGGTAGAGTAAAGCTGCATTAGTGCTTCGGAATCTAGTACTGATCTCCCAGGGAGCGCTCAAAGGAAACCACAAACAATAAGAAGATTGACTCTTCTTGTACATAAGTCGGCATTGTGCCTTTTGTATTAAATCCCGATGCAATTTCTGTGTTTCATCGTCAGTGTGAAGGACCTAGGGATAGAGTGAAGCTGCAGTAGTGCTTCCGAATCTAGTACTGATCTCCCAGGAAACCTTCAAAAGAAACCTCAAACAATGGGAAAATTTACCCTTATTGTACTTAAGTCGGCATGGTGCACTTTGTATTAAATCCTGACGCAATTTCTCTGTTTCATAGTTAAGGAGAAGGTCCAGCGGATAGAGTACAGCTGCAGTAGTGCATCGGATTATAATACTGATGTCCCAGGAAACGCCCAAACCCAACCACAAACAATGAGAAGATTTAGTAATCTTGTACTTAAGTCGGCATTGTGCCCTTTGGGTTAATTCCCGACGCAATTTCTGTGTTTTTTCGTCAATGTGAAGGTCCAAAGGATGGAGTAAAGCTGCAGTAGTGCACTGGAATCTAGTACTGATCTCCCAGGTAACGCTCAAAGCAAACCACAAACAATCAGTAGATTTACTCTTCTTGTACTTAATTCGGCATTGTGCCTTTTGTATTAAATCCCGACGTAAGTTCTAAGTTTCATCGTCAATGTGAAGGTCCAAGGGATAGAGTAAAGCTGCAGTAGTGCATCGGAATCTAATACTGATCTCCCAGGAAACGCTCAAAGCAAACAACAAACAAAGAGATGATTGACACCTTTCGTACTTAACTCGGCATGGTACATTTTGTATTAAATTCCGACGCAATTTCTGTGTTTCATCGTCAGTGTGAGGGTCTAAGAGAAAGAGAAAATCTGCAGTAGTGCATCGTAATCTAATACTCATCTCCCAGGACACGCTCAAAGCAAACCACAAACAATGAGTACATTTACTCTTCTTGTACTTAAGTCGGCATTGTGCCTTTTGCATTATATCCCGACGCAATCTCTGTGTTTCATCGTCAATGTGAAGGTGCATGGGATAGAGTAAAGCTGCACTAGTGCATCCGAGTCAAATACTATAATCCCAGGAAACGCTCAAAGTAAACCACAAAACCACGAACAAAAAGAAAATTTTCCCTCTTCGTGTACTTAAGTCGACATTGTGCCTTTTGTATTAAATCCCGACGCAATTTCTCTCTTTCATCGTCAATGTGAAGGTCCATGGGATAGAGTAAAACTGCAGTAGTGCATCGGAATCTAATACTGATCTCCCAGGAAACGCTCAAAGCAAACCACAGTCAGACGACTTACTCTTCTTGTACTTAAGTCGGCATTGTGCCTTTTGAATTAAATCCCGACGCAATTTCTGCGTTTCATCGTCAATGTGAAGGCCCCAGGTGTTAGAGTAAAGCTGCAGTAGTGCATCGGAATCCAATACTGATCTCCCAGGAAACGCTCAAAGCAGACCACAAACAATGAGAAGGTATACTCTTCTTGTACTTATGACGGCACTGTGCCTTTTGTTTTAAATCCCGACGCAATTTCTGTGTTTTATCGTCAATCAGAAGGTCTAAGGGATAGAGTAAATCTGCAGTAGTCTATCTGAATCTAATACTGTTCTCCCAGGAAACGCTCCAAGCAAACCACGAACAATGAGAGGATTTACTCTTCTTGTACTTAAGTCGGTATTGTGCGTTTTAGATTAAATCCCGACGCGTTTTCTGTGTTTCATCGTCATTGTGAAGATCCAAGGGATAGAGTAAAGCTGCAGTAGTGCATCGGAAACTAATACTGGTCTCGCAGTAAACGCTCAAAGCAAACCACAACCAATGAGAAGATTTAACCTTCTTGTACTTAAGTCGGCATTGTGCCCTTTGTATTAAATCCCGACGCAATTTCTGTGTTTCGTCGGAATGTGAATGTCCAAGGGATAGAGTAAAGCTGCAGTAGGGCATCGGAATCTAATACTGATCTCCCAGGAAACGCTCATAGCAAACCACGAACAATGTGAAGATTGACTATTCTTGTACTTGAGTCGGCATTGTGCCTCATATATTAAATGCCGACGCAATTTCAGTGTTTCATCGTCAATGTGAAGGTCGAAGGGATAGAGTAATGCTGCAGTGCATTGGAATCTAATACTGACCTCCCAGGCAACGCTCAAAGCAAACCACAAGCAATGAGAAGATTTACTCTTCTTGTACTTAAGTCGGCATTGAGTATCTGGTATTGAAACCCGACGCAATTTCATGTTTCATCGTCAATGTGGAGGTCCAGGGGATAGAGTAAATCTGCAGTAGTGCATCAGAATCCAATACTGATCTCCCAGAAAACGCTCATAGCAAACCACAAACAATGAGAAGATTTACTCTTCTTGTACTTAAGTCGGCATTGTGTCTATTGTATTACATTCCGACGCGATTTCTGTGTTTCATCGGCAGTGTTAAGGTCCAAGGTATAGGGTAAAGCTACAGCAGTGCATCGGAAACTAATACTGATCTCCCAGGAAACGCTCAAAGCAAACCACTAACAATGAGAAGGTTTACTCTTTTTGTACTTATGTCGGTATTGTGCCTTTTGGATTAAATCCCGACGCGTTTTCTGTCTTTCATCGTCATTGTGAAGGTCCAAGGCATAGAGTAAAGCTGCAGTAGTGCATCGGAAACTAATACTGGTCTCGCAGGAGACGCTCAAAGCAAACCACAAACAATGAGAAGATTTAACCTTCTTGTACTTAAGTCGGCATTGTGCACTTCGTATTAAATCCCGACGCAATTTCTGTGTTTCGTCGTGAATGTGAAGGTCCATGTGATAGAGTAAAGCTGCAGTAGTGCATGGGAATCTGATACAGATCTCCCTGGAAATGCTCACAGCAAACCACAAACAATGAGAAGATTTCCTCTTCTTGTAGTTAAGTCGGCATTGTGCCTTTTGGATTAAATCCCGACGCGATTTCTGTGTTTCATCGTCATTGTGAAGGTCCAAGGGATAGAATAAAGCTGTAGTAGTACATCGGAAACTAATACTGATCTCGCAGGAAACGCTCAAAGCAAACCACAAACAATGAGACACAAACAATGAGAATATTTACCCTCCTTCTACTTAAGTCGGCATTGTGTCTTTTGTATTAAATTCCGACGCAATTTCTGTGTTTCATCATCAATGTGAAGCTCCAATGGATAGAGTAAAGCTGCATTAGTGCATCGGAATCAAATACTGATCTCCCAGGAAACGCTCAAAGTGCACCACGAACAATGAGAGGATTTACTGTTCTTGTACTTAAGTCTTCATTGTGCCTTTTATGTTAAATCCCGACGCAATTTCTGTGTTTCATCGTCAATGTGAACGTCCAAGGGATAGAGTAAAGCTGCAGTAGTGCATCGGAATCTCATACTGATCTCCCATTAAACGCTCCAAGCAAACCACAAACAATGAGACGATTTACTCTTCTTGTACTTAAGCTGGCATTGTGCTTTTGTAATTAATCGCGACGCCAAATCTGTGTTTGAACGTCAACGTGAAGGTCCAAATGATAGAGTAAAGCTGCAGTAGTGAATCGGAATCTAGTAATGATCCCAGAGGAAACGCTCGAAGGAAACCACAAACAATGAGACGATTTACTCTTCTTGTACTTAAATCGGCATTGTGCTTTTGTAATTAATCCCGACGCAATATCTGTGTATCATCGTCAATGTGAAGGTCCAAATGATAGAGTAAAGCTGCAGTAGTGTATCGGAGTCTAATACTGATATCCCATGAAACGCTCAAAGCAAACCACAAACAATGAGAAAATATACTCTTCTTGTACTTAAGTCGGTATTGTGCCTTTTGTATTAAATCCCGACGCAATTTCTGTATATCATCGTCAATGTTAAGGTCCAAATGATAGAGTAAAGCTGCAGTAGTGCATCGGAATCTAATACTGATCTCCCAGGAAACGCTCCTAGAAAACCACAAACTACGAGAAAATTAACTATTCTGGTACTTAAGTCGGCATTGTGCCTTATGTATTAAATCCCGACACAATTTCTGTGCTTCATCGTCAATGTGAAGGTCCAATAGATGGAGTAAAGCTACTGTAGTGCATCGGATTCTAATACTGATCTCCCAGGAAACGCTCAAAGCTAACCACAAAAGAAACAACATTTACTCTTCTTGTACTTAAGTCGACATTGTGTACTTTGTATTAAATCCCGACGCTATTTCTGTATTTCATCGGCAATGTGAAGGTACAAGGGATAGTGTAAAGCTGCAGTAGTGCATCGGAATCTAATACAGATCTCCCAGGACACGCTCAAAGCAAACCACCGACAAAGGGAAGATTTACTCTTCATGTACTATAGTCGGCATTCTGCCTTTTGTATTAAATCCCGACGCAATTTCTGCGTTTCATCGTCAATGTGAAGGTACAAGGGATGGAGTAAAGCCACAGTAGTGCATCGCAATCTAATACTGATCCCCCAGGAAACGCTCAAAACAAAACACAAACATTAAGATGATTTACCCTTTTTGTAATTTAGTAGGCATTGTGCCTTTTGCATTAAATCCCGACGCAATTTCGTCGTTTCATCGCCAATGTGAATCTCCAAGAGATAGAGTAAAGCTGCAGTAGTGCATCGCAATCTAATACTGATCTCCCAGGAAACGCTCAAATGAAACCACAAACAAAAAGAAGATTTACCTTTCTTGTACTTAAGTCGACATTGTGCCTTTCGTATTAAATCCCGACGCAATTTATGTGTTTCATCGTCACTGTGAAGGACCAAGGGATAGAGTAAAGGCGCAATAATGATCGGAATCTTATACTGATCCCAGAGGAAACGCCCAAAGCAAGCCACAAACAATGAGACGATTTACTCTTCTTGTACTTATGTTGGCATTGTGCTTTTGTAATTAATCCCGACGCAATATCTGTGTTTCATCGTCATTGTGAAGTTCCAAATGATAGAGTAAAGCTGCAGTAGTGCATCGCAATCTAATACTGATCTCCCAGGAAACGCTCAAATGAAACCACAAACAAAAAGAAGATTTACCTTTCTTGTACTTAAGTCGACATTGTGCCTTTTGTATTAAATCCCGACGCTATTTCTATATTTCATTGTCAATGTGAAGGACAAAAGGATAGCGTAAAGCTGCAGTATTGCATCGGAGACTAATACTGATCCACCAGGAAACGCTCAAAACAAACCTCAAACAATGAGAAGATTTACTCTTCTTTTACTTGAGTCGGCATTGTGCCTTTTTTGTTTTGAATCCCGACGCAAAGTCTTTGTTTCATCGTCAATCTGAAGATCCAAGGGATAGAGTAAGGCTGCAGTAGTGCATCGGAATCTAATACTGATCTCCCAGGAAACGCTCAAAGCTAACCACAAAAGAAACAACATTTACTCTTCTTGTACTTAAATCGACATTGTGTCCTTTGTATTAAATCCCGACGCTATTTCTGTGTCTCATCGTCAATGTGAAGGTACAAGGGATGGAGTAAGCTACAGTAGTGCATCGGAATCTAATACTGATCTCGCAGGAAACGCTCAATCAAGCCACAAACAATGAGACGATTTATTCTTCTTGTACTCACGACGGCATTGTGCCTTTTGCATTATATCCCGACGCAATTTCTGTGTATCATCGTTAATGTGAAGGTCCAGGGGATAGAGTAAAGCTGCAGTGGTGCATCGGAATCTAATACTGATCTCCCTGGGAATGCTCAAAAGCATACCACAAACAATGAGAAAATTTACTCTTCTTGTACTTAAGTCGGCATTGTTCCTTCTGTATTTATTCCCCACGCAATTTCTGTGTTTCATCGTCAATGTGAAGGTCCAAGGGATAGAGTAAAGCTGCAGTAGTGCATCGCAATCTAATACTGATCTCCCAGGAAACGCTCAAAGCAAACCACAAACAATAAAAAGAAATACTCTTTTTGTAATTAAGCAGGCATTGTGCGTTTTGCATTAAATCCCGACGCAATTTCGCCGCTTCATCGTCAATGTGAATGTCCAAGGGATAGAGTAAAGCTGTAGCAGTGCATCGGAATCTATTAGTGATCTCCCAGGAAACGCTCAAAGCAAACTACAAACAATGAGAATATTTACTCTACTTGTACTTAAGTCGGCATTGTGTCTTTTGTATTAAATTCCGACGCAATTTCTGTGTTTCATCGTTAATGTGAAGTTCCAAGAGATAGAGTAAAGCTGCAGTACTGCATCGGAATGTAATACTGATCTCCCAGGAAACGCTCAAAGCAAACCACAACAATGAGAAGATATACTTATCTAATACATTAGTCGGCATTTTGCCATTTGTTTTAAATCCCGACGCAATTTCTATGTTTCATCGTCAATCTGAAGATCCAAGGGATAGAGTAAAACTGCAGTGGTGCATCGGAATCTAATACTGATCTCCCAGAAAACACTCAAAGCAAACCTCAAACAATGAGAAGATTTTCTCTTCTTGTACTTAAGTCGGCATTGTGCCTTTTGTATTAAATCCCGACGCAATTTCTGTGTTTCACCGTCAATGTGAAGGTCCAAGGGATAGAGTAAAGCTGCAGTAGTGCATCGCAATCTAATACTGATATCGCAGGAAACGCTCAAAGCAACCACAAACAATGACAAGATTTACTCTTTTTGTACTTAAGTCGGCATTGTGCCTTTTGTATTAAGAGCGACGAAATATTTGAGCATCATCGTCAATGTGAAGGTCCAAGGGATAGGGTAAAGCTGCAGTAGTGCATCGGAATATAATACTGATCTCCCAGGAAACGCTCAAATCAAACCACAAACAAAAAGAAAATTTACCTTTCTTGTACTTAAGTCGAAATTGTGGCTTTCGTATTAAATCCCGACGCAATTTCTGTGTTTCATCGTCACTGTGAAGGTCCAAGGGATAGAGTAAAGGCGCAATAGTGCATCGGAATCTAATACTGATCACAGAGGAAACGCCCAAAGCAAACCACAAACAATGAGACGATTTGCTCTTCTTGTACTTATGTTGGCATTGTGCTTTTGTAATTAATCCCGACGCAATATCTGTGTTTCATCGTCAATGTGAAGTTCCAAATGATAGAGTAAAACTGCAGTTGTTAATCGGAATCTAATACTGATCTCCCAGGAAACGCTCAAAGCAAACCACAAACAAAGAGAAGAAATACTCTTCTTGTACTTAAGTGGGTATTGCGCCTTTTGTATTAAATCCCGACGCAATTTCTGTGTTTCATCGTCAATGTGAAGGTCCAAAGGATAGCGTAAAGCTGCAGTATTGCATCGGAGACTAATACTGATCTACCAGGAAACGCTCAAAGGAAACTACAAACAATGAGAAGATTTACTCTTCGTTTACTTGAGTCGGCATTGTGCCTTTTAATTTTGAATCCCGACGCAATTTCAGTGTTTCATCGTCAATCTGAAGGTCCAAGGGATAGAGTAAGGCTGCAGTAGTGCATCGGAATCTAATACTGATCTCCCAGGAAACGCTCAAAGCAAACCACAAACAATGAGAAGACTTTCTCTTCTTCTACTTAAGTCGGCATTCTGCCTTATGTATTACATGCCGACGCAATTTCTGTGTCTCATCGTCAATGTGAAGGTACAAGGGATGGAGTAAAGCTACATTAGTGCATTGGAATCTTATACTGTTCTCGCAGGATATGCTCAAAGCAAGCCACAAACAATGAGAAGATTTACTTTTCTTGTACGTATGTAGGCATTGCGCCTTTTGCATTAAATCCCGACGCAATTTCGTCGTTTCATCGTCAATGTTAATCTCCAAGAGATAGAGTAAAGCTGTAGTAGTGCAACGGAATCTATTACTAATCTCCCAGGAAACGCTGAAAGCAAACAACAAATAATGAGTATATTTACTCTACTTGTACTTAGGTCGGCATTGTGTCTTTTGTATTAAATTCCGACGCAATTTCTGTGTTTCATCGTCAATGTGAAGGTCCAAGGGATAGAGTAAAGCTGCAGTAGTGCATCGCAATCTAATACTGATCTCCCAGGAAACGCTCAAATAAAACCACAAACAAAAAGAATATTTACCTTTCTTGTACTTAAGTCGACATTGTGCCTTTCGTATTAAATCCCGACGTAATTTATGTGTTTCGTCGTCACTGTGGAGGATCAAGGGATAGAGTAAAGGCGCAATAATGATCGGAATCGTATACTGATCGCAGAGGAAACGCCCAAAGCAAACCACAAACAATGAGACGATTTACTCTTCTTGTACTTATGTTGGCATTGTGCTTTTGTAATAAATCCCGACGCAATATCTGTGTTTCATCGTCATTGTGAAGTTCCAAATGATAGAGTAAAACTGCAGTAGTTCATCGGAATCTAATACTGATCTCCCAGGAAACGCTCAAAGCAAACCACAAACAATGAGAAGATATACTCTTCTTGTACTTAAGTCGGTATTGTGCCTTTTGTATTAAATCCCGACGCTATTTCTGTGTTTCATTGTCAATGTGAAGGACCAAAGGATAGCGTAAAGCTGCAGTATTGCATCGGAGACTAATACTAATCCACCAGGAAACGCTCAAAACAAACCTCAAACAATGAGAAGATTTACTCTTCTTTTACTTGAGTCGGCATTGTGCCTTTTTTGTTTTGAATCCCGACGCAAATTCTTTGTTTCATCGTCAATCTGAAGATCCAAGGGATAGAGTAAGGCTGCAGTAGTGCGTCGGAATCTAATACTGATCTCCCAGGAAACGCTCAAAGCTAAACACAAAAGAAACAACATTTACTCTTCTTGTACATAAGTCGACATTGTGTCCTTTGTATTAAATCCCGACGCTATTTCTGTGTCTCATCGTCAATGTGAAGGTACAAGGGATGGAGTAAAACTACAGTAGTGCATCGGAATCTAATACTGATCTCGCAGGAAACGCTCAAACAAGCCACAAACAATGAGACGATTTATTCTTCTTGTACTCACGTCGGCATTGTGCCTTTTGCATTATATCCCGACGCAATTTCTTTGTTTCATCGTCAATGTGAAGGTCCAGGGGATAGAGTAAAGCTGCAGTGGTGCATCGGAATCTAATACTGATCTCCCTGGGAATGCTCAAAGCATACCACAAACAATGAGAAAATTTACTCTTCTTGTACTTAAGTCGGCATTGTTCCTTCTGTATTAATTCCCGACGCAATTTCTGTGTTTAATCGTCAATGTGAAGGTCCAAGGGATAGAGTAAAGCTGCAGTAGTGCATCGCAATCTAATACTGATCTCCCAGGAAACGCTCAAAGCAAACCACAAACAATAAAAAGAAATACTCTTTTTGTAATTAAGCAGGCATTGTGCGTTTTGCATTAAATCCAGACGCAATTTCGTCGCTTCATCGTCAATGTGAATGTCCAAGGGATACAGTAAAGCTGTAGTAGTGCATCGGAATCTATTACTGATCTCCCAGGAAACGCTCAAAGCAAACTACAAACAATGAGAATATTTACTCTACTTGTACTTAAGTCGGCATTGTGTCTTTTGTATTAAATTCCGTGGCAATTTCTGTGTTTCATCGTCAATGTGAAGTTCCAAGAGATAGAGTAAAGCTGCAGTACTGCATCGGAATCTAATACTGATCTCCCAGGTAACGCTCAAAGCAAACCTCAAACAATGAGAAGATTTTCTCTTCTTGTACTTAAGTGGGTATTGCGCCTTTTGTATTAAATCCCGACGCTATTTCTGTGTTTCATCGTCACTGTGAAGGTCCAAGGGATAGAGTAAGGCGCAATAGTGCATTGGAATCTAATACTGATCACAGAGGAAACGCCCAAAGCAAACCACAAACAATGATACGATTTACTCTTCTTGTACTTATGTTGGCATTGTGCTTTTGTAATTAATCCCGACGCAATATCTGTGTTTTTCATCGTCAATGTGAAGTTCCAAATGATAGAGTAAAACTGCAGTAGTTCATCGGAATCTAATACTGATCTCCCAGGAAACGCTCAAAGCAAACCACAAACAAAGAGAAGAAATACTCTTCTTGTACTTAAGTGGGTATTGCGCCTTTTGTATTAAATCCCGACGCAATTTCTGTGTTTCATCGTCAATGCGAAGGTCCAAAGGATAGCGTAAAGCAGCAGTATTGCATCGGAAACTAATACTGATCTACCAGGAAACGCTCAAAACAAACCTAAAACAATGAGAAGATTTACTCTTCATCTACTGAAGTCGGCATTGTGCCTTTTAATTTTGAATCCCGACGCAATTTCAGTGTTTCATCGTCAATCTGAAGGTCCAAGGGATAGAGTAAGGCTGCAGTAGTGCATCGGAATCTAATACTGATCTCCCAGGAAACGCTTAAATCAAACCACAAACAATGCGAAGATTTACTCTTCTTGTAAATAAGTCAGCATTGTGCCTTTTGTATTAAATCCCGACGCAATTTCTGTGTCTCATCGTCAATGTGAACGTACAAGGGCTGGAGTAAAGTTACAGTAGTGCATCGGAATCTTATACTGTTCTCGCAGGAAACGCTCAAAGCAAGCCACAAACAATGAGAAGATTATTTTTCTTGTACGTATGTAGGCATTGCGCCTTTTGCATTAAATCCCGACGCGATTTCGTCGTTTCATCGTCAATGTGAAGGTCCAAGGGATAGAGTAAAGCTGAAGTAGTGCATCGGAATCTATTACTGATCGCCAAGGAAACGCTCAAAGCAAGCCACGAACAATGAGGGTATTTACTCTACTTGTACTTAAGTCGGCATTGTGTCTCTTGTATTTATATCGGACGCAATATCTGTGTGTCATCGTCAATGTGAAGTTCCAAGGGATAGAGTAAAGCTGCAGTAGTGCATCGGAATCTAACACTCATCTCCCAGGAAAAGCTCGAAGCAAACCACAAACAATGAGAAGATTTACTCTTCTTGTACTTAAGTCGGCATTGTGCCTTTTGTATTAAATACCGACGAAATTTCTGTGCTTCATCGTCAATGAGAGGGTCCATGGGATAGAGTGACGCTGCAGTAGTGCATCGGAATTTAATACTGATCTCCCAGGAAACGCTCAAAGCACACCACGAACAATGAGAGGATTTACTATTCTTGTACATATGCCGGCATTGTGCCCTTTATATTAAATACCGACGCAATATCTGTGTTTCATCGTCAATGTGAAGGCCCAAGGGATAGGTTAATGCTGCATTTGTGCATCGGAATCTAACACAGATCTCCCAGGAAACGCTCAAAGCAAACCACAATCAAAACGATTATTTACTTTCCTTTTACTTCGGTCGTCATTTTGCCTTTTGTATAAAATCCAGATGCAATTTCTGTGTTTCATCGTCAATGTGGAGGTCCAAGTGATAGAGTAATGCTGCAGTAGTGCATCGGAATCTAATACTTATCCCACAGGAAACGCTCAAAGCAAAACACAAACAATGAGAAAATTTACTCTTCTTGTACTGAAGCCGGCATGGTGCCTTTTGTAATTAATACCGAAGAAATGTCTGTGTTTCATCGACAATGTGAAGGTGCAAGGGATAGAGTAAAGCCGCAGTAGTGCATCGCAATCTAATACTGATCTCCCAGGAAACGCTTAAAGCAAACCACAAACAATGAGATGATTTACTCTTCTTGTACATAAGTCAGCATTGTGCCTTTTGTATTAATTCCCGTCGCAATTTCTGTGTTTCATCGTGAATGCTAAGGTCCAAGGGATAGCGTAAAGGTGCGGTAGTGCATGGGAGTCTAATACTGAACTCCGAGGAAACGCTCAAAGCAAACCACAAACTATGAGATGATTTACTCTTCTTGTACTTAAGTTGGCATTGTGACATTTGTATTAAATCCCGACGCAATTTCTGTGTTTCGTCGTCAATGGGAAGGTCCAAGCAATAGAGTAAAGCAGCAGTAGTGCATCGGATTCTGATAATGATCTCCCAGGAAACGCTCAAAGCAAATCACAAAAATTGAGAGGATTTACTCTTCTTGTACTCAATTTGCCATTCTGCCTTTTGTATTAAATCGCGACGCAATTTCTGTGTTTCATCGACAATGTGATAGTCAAAGTGATAGAGTAAAGCTGCTGTAGTGCATCGGAATCTTATTCTGATCTCCAAGGTAACACTGTAAGCAAACCATAAAGAATGGCTAGATTTACTCTTCTTGTACTTAAGTAGGCATTGTGCCTTTTGTATTAAATACCTACGCAATATCTGTGTTTCATCGTCAATGTGAAGGGCCAAGGGATAGGGTAAAGCTGCTGTAGTGCATCGGAATCTAATACTGATCTCCCAGGAAACTCTCAAAGCAAACCACAATCAAAACGAATATTTACTTTTCTTGTACTTCAGTGGACATTGTGCCTTTTGTATTAAATACAGACGCTATTTCTGTGTTTCATCGTCAATGTGAAGGTGCAGGGGAGAGAGTAAAGCCGCAGTAGTGCATCGGAATCCAATACTGATCTCCCAGGAAACGCTGAAACAAACCACAAACAATGAGAAGATGTACTCTTCTTGTACATCAGTCAGCATTGTGCCTCTTGTATTAAATCCCGAAGCAATTTCTGTGTTTCATCGTCAATGTGAAGGTCCAAGGGATACAGTAATGCTACAGTAGTGCATCGGAAACTAAAACTGATCTCCCAGGAAACGCTTAAAGCAGACCACAAACAATGAGAAGATTTACTCTTCTTGTACTTAAGTCGGTATTGTGCCCTTTGTATTAAATCCCGACGCAATTTCTGAGCTTCATCAACAGTGTGAAGGTTCAAGAGATAGGGTAAAGCTGCAGTAGTGCATCTGAATCTAATACTGATCTCCCAGGAAACGCTCAAAGCAAACCGCAAACAATGAGAAGATTTACGCTTCTTGTACTTAAGTCGGCATTCTGCCTTTTGTATTAAATCCCGACGCAATTTCTGTGTTTCATCGTCAATGTGACGGTACAAGGGATGGAGCAAAGCTACAGTAGTGCATCGGAATCTAACACTCATTTCCCAGGAAAAGCTCGAAGCAATCCACAAACAATGAGAAGACTTACTCTTCTTGTACTTAAGTCGGCATTGTGCCTTTTGTATTAAATACCGACGAAATTTCTGTGCTTCATCGTCAAGGAGAGGGTCCATGGGATAGAGTGACGCTGCAGTAGTGCATCGGAATTTAATACTGATCTCCCAGGAAACGCTCAAAGCACACCACGAACAATGAGAGGATTTACTATTCTTGTACATATGCCGGCATTGTGCCCTTTATATTAAATACCGACGCAATATCTGAGTTTCATCGTCAATGTGAAGGCCCAAGGGATAGGTTAAAGCTGCATTAGTGCATCGGAATCTAACACTGATCTCCCAGGAAACGCTCAAAGCAAACCACAATCAAAACGATTATTTACTTTCCTTTTACTTCGGTCGTCATTTTGCCTTTTGTATAAAATCCAGATGCGATTTCTGTGTTTCATCGTCAATGTGGAGGTCCAAGTGATAGAGTAATGCTGCAGTAGTGCATCGGAATCTAATACTTATCCCACAGGAAACGCTCAAAGCAAAGCACAAACAATGAGAATATTTACTCTTCTTGTACTGAAGCCGGCATTGTGCTTTTTGTTATTAATACCGAAGGAATGTCTGTGTTTCATCGACAATGTGAAGGTGCAAGGGATAGAGTAAAGCCGCAGTAGTGCATCGGAATCTAATACTGATCTCGCAGGAAACGCTCGAAGCAAGCCACAAACAATGAGAAGATTTACTCTTATTGTACTTACGTCGGCATTGTGCATTTTGCATTATATCCCGACGCAATTTCTGTGTTTCATCGTCAATGTGAAGGTCCAGGGGATAGAGTAAATCTGCAGTGGTGCGTCAGAATCTAATACTGATCTCCCAGGGAATGCTCAAAGCGAACCACAAACAATGAGAAGATTTACCCTTCTTGTACTTAAGTCGGCATTGTTCCTTCTCTATTAATTCCCGACGCAAATTCTGCGTTTCATCGTCAATGTGAAGGTCCAAGGGATAGAGTAAAGCAGCAGTAATGTATCCCAATCTAATACTGATCTCCCAGGAAACGCTAAAAGCACACCACGAACAATGAGAGGATTTACTATTCTTGTACATAAGCCGGCATTGTGCCCTTTATATTAAATACCGACGCAATATCTGTGTTTCATCGTCAATGTGAAGGCCCAAGGGATAGGGTAAAGCTGATGTAGTGCATCGGAATCTAATACTGATCTCCCAGGAAACGCTCAAAGCAAACCACAATCAAAACGAATATTTAGTTTTCTCGTACTTCAGTCGACATTGTGCCATTTGTATTAAATACAGACGCAATTTCTGTGTTTCATCGTCAATGTGGAGGTCCAAGGGATAGAGTAATGCTGCAGTAGTGCATCGGAATCTAATACTGATCCCACAGGAAACGCTCAAAGCAAACCACAAACAATGAGAAGATTTACTCTTCTTGTACTTAAGTCGGCATTGTGCTTTTGTATTGAATACCGTCGCAATTTCTGTGTGTCATCGACAATGTGAAGGTGCAAGGGATAGAGTAAAGCCGCAGTAGTGCATCGGAATCCAATACTGATCTCCCAGGAAACGCTGAAAGCAAACCGCAAACAATGAGAAGATTTACTCTTCTTGTACATAAGTCAGCATTTTGCCTCTTGTATTAAATCCCGAAGCAATTTCTGTGTTTGATCGTCAATTTGAAGGTCCAAGGGATACAGTAATGCTACAGTAGTGCATCGGAAACTATAACTGATCTCCCAGGAAACGCTTAAAGCAGACCACAAACAATGAAAAGATTTACTCTTCTTGCACTTAAGTCGGTATTGTGCCATTTGTATTAAATCACGACGCAATTTCTGAGCTTCATCATCAGTGCGAAGGTTCAAGTGATAGGGTAAAGCTGCAGTAGTGCATCGGAATCTATTACTGATCTCCCGGGAAACGCTCAAAGCAAACTACAAACAATGAGAAGATATACTTATCTAATACATAAGTCGGCAATTTGCCATTTGTTTTAAATCCCGACGCAATTTCTGTGTTTCAACGGCAACGTGAAGGTACAAGGGATGGAGCAAAGCTACAGTAGTGCATCGGAATCTAACAGTGATCTCGCCGGAAACGCTCAAAGCAAGCCACAAACAATGAGAAGATTTACTCTTCTTCTACTTACGTCGGCATTGTGCATTTTGCATTATATCCCGACGCAATTTCTGTGTTTCATCGTCAATGTGAAGGTCCAGGGGATAGAGTAAATCTGCAGTGGTGCATCGGAATCTAATACTGATCTCCCAGGGAATGCTCAAAGCGAACCACAAACAATGAGAAGATTTACTCTTCTTGTACTTAAGTCGGCATTGTTCCATCTCTATTAATTCCCGACGCAATTTCTGCGTTTCATCGTCAATGTGAAGGTCCAAGGGATAGAATAAAGCAGCAGCAATGCATCGCAATCTAATACTGATCTCCCAGGAAACGCTCAAAGCAAACCACAAACAATGAGAAGATTTACTCTTTTTGTACTTAAGTGGGCGTTGTGCCTTTTGTATTAAATCCCGACGCAATTTCGTCGTTTCATCGTCAATGTGAAGGTCCTAGGGATAGAGTAAAGCTGTAGTAGTGCATCGGAATCTATTACTGATCTCCCGGGAAACGCTCAAAGCAAACTACAAACAATGAGAATATTTACTCTACTTTTACTTAAGTCGGGATTATGTCTTTTGTATTAAATTCCGACGCAATTTCTGTGTTACATCGTCAATGTGAAGTTCCAAGGTATAGAGTAACGCTGCAGTAGTGCATCTGAATCTAATACTGATCTCCCAGAAAACGCTCAAAGCAAACCACAAACAATGAGAAGATATACTTATCTAATACATAAGTGGGCAATTTGAGATTTGTTTTAAATCCCGATGTAATTTCTGTGTTTCTTCGGCAACGTGAAGGTCCAAGGGATAGAGTAAAGCTGCAGTATTGCATCGGGGTCTAATACTGATCTAACAGGAAACGCTCAAAGCAAACCTCAAACAATGAGAAGATTTACTCCTCTTGCACTTGAGTCGGCATTGTGCCTGTTGTTTTGAATCCCGACGCAATTTCTGTGTTTCATCGTCAATCTGAACATCAAAGGGATAGAGTAAAGCTGCAGTGGTGCATCTGAATCTAATACTGATCTCCCTAAAAACGCTCAAAGCAAGCCACAAACAATGAGAAGATTTTCTCTTCTTGTACTTAAGTCGGCATTGTGCCTTTTGTATTAAATCCCGACGCAATTTCTGTGTTTCATCGTCAATGTGAAGGTCCAAGGGATAGTGTAAAGCTGCAGTAGTGCATCGAAATCTAATACTGATCTCCCAGGAAACGCTCAAAGCAAACCACAAACAATGAGAAGACATACTTTTCTTGTACTTAAGTCGGTATTGTGCCTTTTGTATTAAATCTCAAGGCCACTTCTGTGTATCATCGTCATTGTGAAGTTCCAAGGGATAGAGTTAAGCTGCAGTAGTTCATCGGAATCTAATACTGATCCCCCAGGAAACGCTCAAAGCAAACCTCAAACAATGAGAAGATATACTCTTCTTGTACTTATGTCGGTATTGTGCCTTTTGTATTAAATCCCGAAGCAATTTCTGTGTTTCATCGTCAATGTGAAGGTCCAAGGGAAAGAGTAAAGCTGCAGTAGTGCATCGCAATCTAATACTGATCTCCCTCGAAACGCTCAAAACAAACCACAAACAATGAGAAGATCTACTCTTTTTGTACTTAAGTGGGCATTGTGCCTTTTGCATTAAATCCCGACGCAATTTCGTCGTTTCATCGTCAATGTGAAGATCCAAGGGATAACGTAAAGCTGCAGTATTGCATCTGAGAATAATACTTATCCTCCAGGAAACGCTCAGAACAAACCTCAAACAATGAGAAGATTTACTCTTCTTTTACTTGAGTAGGCATTGTGCCTTTTTTGTTTTGAACCCCGACGCAAATTCTGTGTTTCATCGTCAATCTGATGATCCAAGGGATAGAGTAAAGCTGCAGTAGCGCATCGGAATCTAATACTGATCTCCCAGGAAACACTCCTAGCAAACCACAAACAATGAGAAAATTAACTCTTCTGGTACTTAAGTGGGCATTGTGCCTTTTGCATCAAATCCCGACGCAATTTCGTCGTTTCATCGTCAATGTGAAGGTCCAAGGGATAGAGTAAAGCGGTAGTAGTGCATCGGAATCTAATTCTGATCTCCCAGGGAACGCTTAAAGCAAACCACAAACAATGAGAAGATTTACTCTTCTTGTACATAAATCAGCATTGTGCCTTTTGTATTAAATCCCGACGAAATATCTGTGCTTCATCGTCAATGTGAAGGCCCAAGGGTTGGGGTAAAGCTGCCGTAGTGCATCGGAATCTAATACTGATCTCCCAGGAAAAGCTCAAGTCAAACCTCAATCAAAACGAATATTTACTTTTCTTGTACTTCAATCGAGATTGTGCCTTTTGTATTAAATCCAGACGCCATTTCTGTGTTTCATCGTCAATGTGGAGGTCCAAGGGATAGAGTAATGCTGCAGTAGTGCATCGGAAACTACTACTGATCCCACAGGAAACGCTCGAAGCATACCACAAACAATGAGAAGATTTACTCTTCTTGTACTGAAGTCGGCATTGTGCCTTTTGTAATAAATACCGAAGCTATATCGGTGTTTCATCGTCAATGTGAAGGTCCAAATGATAGAGTAAAGCTGCAGTAGTCATCGGAATCTAATACTGATCTCCCAGGGAATTCTCAAAGCAAACCACAAACAATGAGAAGATTTACTCTTCTTGTACTTAAGTCGGCATTGCTCCTTCTGTATTAATTCCCGACGCAATTTCTGTGTTTCATCGTCAATGTGAAGGTCCAAGGGAAAGAGTAAAGCTGCAGTAGTGCATCGCAATCTAATACTGATCTCCCTCGAAACGCTCAAAACAAACCACAAACAATGAGAAGATCTACTCTTTTTGTACTTAAGTGGGCATTGTGCCTTTTGCATTAAATCCCGACGCAATTTCGTCGTTTCATCGTCAATGTGAAGGTCCAAATGATAGAGTAAAGCTGTGGTAGTGCATCGGAATCTATTACTGATCTCCCAGGAAACGCTCTAAGCAAACTACAAACAATGAGGATATTTACTCTACTTGTACTTAAGTCGGCATTGTGTTTTTGTATTAAATTCCGACGCAATTTCTGTGCTTCATCGTCAATGTGAAGTTCCAAGGGATAGAGTAAAGCTGCAGTAGTGCATCGGAATCTAATTCTGATCTCCCAGGAAACGCTCAAAGCAAACCACAAACAATGAGAAGATATACTTATCTAATACATAAGTCGCATTTTGCCATTTCTTTTAAATCCCAACGCAATTTCTGTGTTTCATCGGTAATGTGAAGGTCCAAGGGTAGAGTAATGCTGCAGTATTGCACCGGAATCTAATACTGATCTAACAGGAAACGCTCAAAGCAAACCTCAAACAATGAGAAGATTTACTCTTCTTGTACTTGAGTCGGCTATGTGCCTTTTGTTTTGAATCCCGACGCAATTTCTGTGTTTCATCGTCAATCTGAGGATCCAAGGGAAAGAGAAAAGCTGCAGTGGTGCATCGGAATCTAATACTGATCTCCCAGAAAACGCTCAAAGCAAACCACAAACAATGAGAAGATTTTCTCTTCTTGTACTTAAGTCGGCATTGTGAATTTTGTATTAAATCCCGACGCAATTTCAGTGTTTCATCGTCAATGTGAAGGTCCAAGGGATAGCCTAAAGCTGCAGTAGTGCATTGCAATCTAATACTGATCTCCCGGGAAACGCTCAAAGCAAACCACAAACAATGAGAATATTTACTCTTTTTGTACATTAGTCGGCATTGTGCCTTTTGTATTAAAACCGACGAAATAGCTGTGTCCCTTCGTCAATGTCAAGGTCCAAGGGATAGAGTAAAGCCTCAGTAGTGCATCGGAATATAATACTGATCTTCCAGGAAACGCTCAAATCAATCCACAAACAAAAAGAATATTTAAATTTCTTGTACTTAAGTCGACTTTTTGCCTTTCGTATTAAATCCCGACACAATTTGTGTGTTTCATCGTTACTGTGAAGGTCCAAGGGATAGAGTAAAGGCGCAATAGTGCATCGGAATCTAATACTGATCACAGAGGAAACGCCCAAAGCAAACCACAAACAATGAGACGATTTACTCTTCTTGTACTTATGTTGGCATTGTGCTTTTGTAATTAATTCCGACGCAATATCTGTGTTTCATCGTCAATGTGAAGTTCCAAAGGATAGCGTAAAGCTGCAGTATTGCATCGGAGACTAATACTGATCTACCAGGAAACGCTCAAATCAAACTCAAAACAATGAGAAGATTTACTCTTCGTTTACTTGAGTCGGCATTGTGCCTTTTAATTTTGAATCCCGACGCAAATTCTGTGTTTCATCGTCAATCTGAAGATCCAAGGGATAGATTAAAGCTGCAGTAGTGCATCGAAATCAAATACTGATCTTCCAGGAAACGCTCCTAGCAAACCACAAACAATGAGAAAATCAACTCTTCTTGTGCTTAAGTCGGCATTGTGCCTTATGTATTAAATCCCGACGCAATTTCAGTGTTTCATCGTCAATCTGAAAGTCCAAGGGATAGAGTAAGGCTGCAGTAGTGCATCGGAATCTAATACTGATCTCCCAGGAAACGCTCAAAGCAAACCACAAATAGTGAGAAGATTTTCTCTTCTTCTACTGAAGTCGGCATTCTGCCTTATGTTTTACATGCCGACGCAATTTCTGTGTCTCATCGTCAATGTGAAGGTACAAGGGATGGAGTAAAGCTACAGTAGTGCATCGGAATCTTATACTGTTCTCGCAGGAAACGCACAAAGCAAGCCACAAACAATGTGAAGATTTACTTTTCTTGTACGTATGTAGGCATTGCGCCTTTTGCATTAAATCCCGACGCAATTTCGTCGTTTCATCGTCAATATGAAGGTCCAAGGGATAGAGTAAAGCTGAAGTAGTGCATCGGAATCTAACACTCATCTCCCAGGAAAAGCTCGAAGCAAACCACAAACAATGAGAAGATTTACTCTTCTTGTACTTAAGTCGGCATTGTGCCTTTTGTACTAAATACCGACGAAATTTCTGTTCTTCATCGTCAATGAGAGGGTCCATGGGATAGAGTGACGCTGCAGTAGTGCATCGGAATTTAATACTGATCTCCCAGGAAACGCTCAAAGCACACCACGAACAATGAGAGGATTTACTATTCTTGTACATATGCCGGCATTGTGCCCTTTATATTAAATACCGACGCAATATCTGTGTTTCATCGTCAATGTGAAGGCCCAAGGGATAGGGTCATGCTGCATTAGTGCATCGGAATCTAACAGTGATCTCCCAGGAAACGCTCAAAGCAAACCACAATCAAAACGATCATTTACTTTCCTTTTACTTCGGTCGTCATTATGCCTTTTGTATAAAATCCAGATGCAATTTCTGTGTTTCATCGTCAATGTGGAGGTCCAAGTGATAGAGTAATGCTGCAGTAGTGCATCGGAATCTAATACTTACCCCCGGGAAACACTCAAAGCAAAACACAAACAATGAGAAAATTTACTCTTCTTGTACTGAAGCCGGCATTGTGCCTTTTGTAATTAATACCGAAGGAATGTCTGTGTTTCATCGACAATTTCAAGGTGCAAGGGATAGAGTAAAGCCGCAGTAGTGCATCGGAATCTAATACTGAACTCCCAGGAAACGCTTAAAGCAAACCACAAATAATGAGATGATTTACTCTTCTTGTACATAAGTCAGCATTGTGCCTTTTGTATTAATTCCCGTCGCAATTTCTGTGTTTCATCTTCAATGTTAAGGTCCAAGGGATAGCGTAAAGCTGCGGTAGTGCATGGGAGTCTAAAACTGAACTCCGAGGAAACGCTCAAAGCAAACCACAAACTATGAGATGATTTACTCTTCTTGTACTTAAGTTGGCATTGTGACATTTGTATTATATCCCGACGCAATTTCTGTGTTTCATCATCAGTGTGAAGGTTCAATGGATAGGGTAAAGCTGCAGTAGTGCATCTGAATCTAATACTGATCTCCCAGGAAACGCTCAAAGCAAACCGCAAACAATGAGAAGATTAACTCTACTTGTACTTAAGTCGGCATTCTGCTTTTTGTATTAAATCCCGACGCAATTTCTGTGTTTCATCGTCAATGTGAAGGTACAAGGGATGGAGCAAAGCTACAGTAGTGCATCGGAATCTAACACTGATCTCGCAGGAAACGCTCAAAGCAAGCCACAAACAATGAGAAGATTTACTCTTATTGTACTTACGTCGGCATTGTGCATTTTGCATTATATCCCGACGCAATTTCTGTGTTTCATCGTCAATGTGAAGGTCCAGGGGATAGAGTAAATCTGCAGTGGTGCATCAGAATCTAATACTGATCTCCCAGGAAACGTTCAAAGCAAACCACAAACAATGAGAAGATTTACTCTTCTTGTACTTAAGTCGGCATTGTTCCTTCTCTATTAATTCCCGACGCAAATTCTGCGTTTCATCGTCAATGTGAAGGTCCAAGGGATAGAGTAAAGCAGCAGTAATGCATCGCAATCTAATACTGATCTCCCAGGAAACGCTAAAAGCACACCACGAACAATGAGAGGATTTACTATTCTTGTACATAAGCCGGCATTGTGCCCTTTATATTAAATACCGACGCAATATCTGTGTTTCATCGTCAATGTGAAGGCCCAAGGGATAGGGTAAAGCTGCTGCAGTGCATCGGAATCTAATACTGATCTCCCAGGAAACGCTCAAAGCAAACCACAAACAATGAGAAGATTTACTCTTTTTGTACGTTACTCGGCATTGTGCCTTTTGTATTAAGACCGACGAAATATTTGTGTCTCTTCGTCAATGTGAAGGTCCAAGGGATAGAGTAAAGCCGCAGTAGTGCATCGGAATATAATACTGATCTTCCAGGAAACGCTCAAATTAAACCACAAACAAAAAGAATATTTACATTTCTTGTACTTAAGTCGACTTTTTGCCTTTCGTATTAAATCCCGACACAATTTGTGTGTTTCATCGTTACTGTGAAGGTCCAAGGGATAGAGTAAAGGCGCAATAGTGCATCGGAATCTAATACTGATCCCAGAGGAAACGCTCAAAGCAAACCACAAACAATGAGACGATTTACTCTTCCTGTACTTATGTTGGCATTGTGCTTTTGTAATTAATCCCGATTCAATATCTGTGTTTCATCGTCAGTGCGAATGTCCGAATGATAGAGTAAAACTGCAGTAGTGTATCGGAATCTAATACTGATCTCCCAGGAAACGCTCAAAGCAAACCACAAACAATGAGAATATATACTTTTCTTGCACTTAAGTCGGTATTGTGCCTTTTTTATTAAATCCCAAGGCAATTTCTGTGTATCATCGTCATTGTGAAGTTCCAAGGGATAGAGTTAAGCTGCGGTAGTTCATCGGAATCTAATATTGATCTCCCAGGAAACGCACAAAGGAAACCACAAACAATGAGAAGATATACTCTTCTTGTACTTAAGTCGGTATTGTGCCTTTTGTATTAAATCCCGACGCAATTTCTGTGTTTCATCGTCGATGTGAAGGTCCAAGGGATAGCGTGAAGCTGCAGTATTGCATTAGAGAATAATACTGATCTACCAGGGAACGCTCAAAGCAAACCTCAAACAATGAGAAGATTTACTCTTCTTTTACTAGAGTCGGCATTGTGCCTTTTTCGTTTTGAATCCCGACGCAAATTCTGTGTTTCATCGTCAATCTGAAGATCCAAGCGATAGAGTAAAGCTGCAGTGTTGCATTGTAATCTAATACTGATCTCAAAGGAAACGCTCCTAGCAAACCACAAACAATGAGAAAATTAACTCTTCTGGTACTTAGGTTGGCATTGTGCCTTTTGGATTAAATCCCGACGCAATTTCGTCGTTTCATCGTCAATGTGAAGGTCCAAGGGATAGAGTAATGCTACAGTAGTGCATCGGAAACTAATACTGATCTCCCAGGAAACGCTTAAAACAGACCACAAACAATGAGAAAATTTACTCTTCTTGTACTTAAGTCGGCATTGTGTCTTTTGTATTAAATCCCGACGCAAAATCTGTGTTTCATCGTCAATGTGAAGGTCCAAGGGATAGAGTAATGCTACAGTAGTGCATCGGAAACTAATACTGATCTCCCAGGAAACGTTTAAAACAGACCACAAAGAATGAGAAGATTTACTCTTCATGTACTTAAGTCGGCATTGTGCATTTTGTATTAAATACCGACGAAATTTCTGTGCTTCATCGTCAATGAGAGGGTCCAAGGGATAGAATGACGCTGAAGTAGTGCATCGGAATCTAATAATGATCTCCCAGGAAACCCTCAAAACACGCCACGAACAATGAGAGGATTTAATATTCTTGTACATAAGTCGGCATTGTGCCTTTTATATTAAATACCGACGCAATATCTGTGTTTCATCGTCAATGTGAAGTCCCAAGGGATAGGGTAAAGCTGCAGTGGTGCATCGGAATCTAATACTGATCTCCCAGGAAACGCTCAAAGCAAACCACGATCAAAACGAATATATATACTTTTCTTGTACTTCAGTCGACATTGTGCCTTTTGTATTAAATCCAGACGCAATTTCTGTGTTTCATCGTCAATGTAAAGGTCCTAAGGATAGAGTAATGATGCACTAGTGCATCGCAATCTAATACTGATCCCCCAGGAAACGCTAAAAGCAAACCACAAAGAATGTGAAGATTTACTCTTCTTGTACTGAAGTCGGCATTGTGCTTTTTGTAATTAATACCGAAGCAATATCGGTGTTTCATCGTCAATGTGAAGGTCCAAATGATAGAGTAAAGCTGCAGTAGTGTATCGGAGTCTAATACTGATATCCCATGAAACGCTCAAAGCAAACCACAAACAATGAGATGATTTACTCTTCTTGTACTTATGTTGGTATTGTGCCTTTTGTATTAAATCCCGACGAAATATCTGTGCTTCATCGTCAATGAGATGGTCCAAGGAATATAGTGACGCTGCAGTAGAGCATCGGAATCTAATACTGATCTCCCAGGAAACGCTCAAAGCACACCACGAACAATGAGAGGATTTACTATTCTTGTACACAAGTCGGCATTGTGCCTTTTATATGAAATACCGACGCAAAATCTGTATTTCATCGTCAATGTGAAGGCCCAAGGGATAGAGTAATGCTACAGTAGTGCATCGCAAAATATAACTGATCTCCCAGGAAACGCTTAAAACAGACCACAAACAATGAGAAGATTTACTCTTCTTGTACTTAAGTCGGTATTGTGCCCTTTGTATTAAATCCCGACGCAGTTTCTGAGCTTCATCGTCAGTGTGACGGTTCAAGGGATAGAGTAAAGCTGCAGTAGTGCATCGGAATCTAATACTGATCTCCCAGGAAACGCTCAAGGCAAACCACACACAAACAGAAGATTTACTCTTCTTGTACTAAAGTCGGCATTGTTCCTTCTGTATTAATTCCCGACGCAATTTCTGTGTTTCATCATCAATGTAAAGGTCCAAGGGATAGAGTAAGGGTGCAGTAGTGCATCGCAATCCAATACTGATCTCCCAGGAAACGCTCAAAGCAAACCACAAACAATGAGAAGATTTACTCTTTTTGTACTTAAGTGGGCATTGTGCCTTTTGCATTATATCCCGACGCAATTTCGTCGTTTCATCGTCAATGTGAATGTCCAAGCGATAGAGTAAAGCTGTAGTAGTGCATCGGAATCCATTACTGATCTCCCAGGAAACGCTCAAAGCAAACTACAAACTATGAGAATATTTACTCTACTTGTACTTAAGTCGGCATTGTGTCTTTTGTATTAAATTCCGACGCATTTTCTGTGTTTCATCGTCAATGTGAAGTTCCAAGGGATAGAGTAAAGCTGCTGTAGTGCATCGGAATCTAATTTTGATCTCCCAGGAAACGCTCAAAGCAAACCACAAACAATGAGAAGATATACTTATCTAATACATAAGTCGGCACTTTGCCATTTGTTTTAAATTCCGACCCAATATCTGTGTTTCATCGGCAATGTGAAGGTCCAAGGGATAGAGTAAAGCTGCAGTATTGCATCGGAGTCTAAAACTGATCTAACAGGAAACGCTCAAAACAAAACCTCAAACAATGAGAAGATTTACTCTTCTTGTACTTGAGTCGGCATTGTGCCTTTTGTTTTGAATCCCGACGCAATTTCTGTGTTTCATCGTCAATCTGAAGATCCAAGGGATAGAGTAAAGCTGCAGTGGTACATCGGAATCTAATACTGATCTCCCAGAAAACGCTCAAAGCAAACCACAAACAATGAGAAGATTTTCTCTCCTTGTACTTACGTCGGCATTGTGCCTTTTGTATTAAATCCCGACGCAATTTCTGTGTTTCATCGACATTGTGAAGGTGCAAGGGATAGAGTAAAGCCGCAGTAGTGCATCGCAATCTAATACTGATCTCCCAGGAAACGCTTATGGCAAACCACAAACAATGAGAAGATTTACTCTTCTTGTAAATAAGTCAGCATTGTGCCTTTTGTATTAAATCCCGACGCAATTTCTGTGTTTCATCGTCAATGTGGAGGTCCAAGGGATAGAGTAAAGCTGTAGTAGTGCATCGGAATCTATTACTGATAACACAGGAAACGCTCAAAGCAAACCACAAACTATGAGATGATTTACTCTTCTTGTACTTATGTTGGTATTGTGCCTTTTGTATTAAATCCCGACGCAATTTCTGTGTTTCATCGTCAATGTGAAGGCCTAAGGGATAGGGTAAGGCTGCAGTAGTGCATCGGATTCTAATACTGATCTCCCAGGATAAGCTCAAAGCAAACCACAATGAAAACGAATATTTACTTTTACTTGTACATTAGTCAACATTGTGCATTTTGTATTAAATCCCGACGCAATCTCTGTGTTTCATTGTCAATGTGAAGGTCCAAGGGATAGAGTAATGCTACAGTAGTACATCGCAAAATATAACTGATCTCCCAGGAAACGCTTAAAACAGACCACAAACAATGAGAAGATTTACTCTTCTTGTACTTAAGTCGGTATTGTGCCCTTTGTATTAAATCCCGACGCAATTTCTGAGCTTCATCGTCAGTGTGACGGTTCAAGGGATAGAGTAAAGTTGCAGTAGTGCATCGGAATCTAATACTGATCTCCCAGGAAACGCTCAAGGCAAAACACAAACAAAGAGAAGATTTACTCTTCTTGTACTTAAGTCGGCATTGTTCCTTCTGTATTAATTCCCGACGCAATTTCTGTGTTTCATCGTCAATGTAAAGGTCCAAGGGATAGAGTAAGGGTGCAATAGTGCATCGCAATCCAATACTGATCTCCCAGGAAACGCTCAAAGCAAACCACAAAGAATGAGAAGATTTACTCTTATTGTACTTAAGTGGGCATTGTGCCTTTTGCATTATATCCCGACGCAATTTCGTCGTTTCATCGTCAATGTGAATCTCCAAGGGATAGAGTAAAGCTGTAGTAGTGCATCGGAATCTATTACTGGTCTCCCAGGAAACGCTCAAAGCAAACTACAAACTATGAGAATATTTACTCTACTTGTACTTAAGACGGCATTGTGTCTTTTGTATTAAATTCCGACGCATTTTCTGTGTTTCATCGTCAATGTGAAGTTCCAAGGGATAGAGTAAAGCTGCTGTAGTGCATCGGAATCTAATTTTGATCTCCCAGGAAACGCTCAAAGCAAACCACAAACAATGAGAAGATATACTTATCTAATACATAAGTCGGCATTTTGCCATTTGTTTTAAATCCCGACCCAATTTCTGTGTTTCATCGGCAATGTGAAGGTCCAAGGGATAGAGTAAAGCTGCAGTATTGCATCGGAGTCTAAAACTGATCTAACAGGAAACGCTCAAAACAAAACCTCAAACAATGAGAAGATTTATTCTTCTTGTACTTGAGTCGGCATTGTGCCTTTTGTTTTTTAATCCCGACGCAATTTCTGTGTTTCATCGTCAATGTGAAGGTCCAAGGGATAGAGTAAAGCTGCAGTAGTGCATCGGAATATAATACTGATCTCCCAGGAAACGCTCTAATCAAACCACAAACAAAAAGAATATTTACCTTTCTTGTACTTAAGTCGACATTTTGCCTTTCGTATTTAATCCCAATGCAATTTCTGTGTTTCATCGTTACTGCGAAGGTCCAAGGGATAGAGTAAAGTAGCAATAGTGCATCGGAATCTAATACTGATCCCAGAGGAAACGCTCAAAGCAAATCACAAACAATGAGAAGATGTACTCTTCTGGTACTTAAGTAGGCATTGTGCCTATTGCATTGAATCCCGACGCAATTTCGTCGTTTCATCGTCAATGTGATGGTCCAAAGGATAGAGTAAAGCTGTAGTAGTGCATCGGATTCCATTACTGATCACGTAGGAAACGCTCAAAGCATACCACAAACAATGTGAATATTTACTCTACTTCTACTTAAGTCGGCATTGTGTCTTTTGTAATAAATCCCGACGCATTTTCTGTGTTTCATCGTCAATGTGAAGGTCCAAGGGATAAAGTAATGCTACAGTAGTGCATCGGAAACTAATACTGATCTCCCAGGAAACGCTTAAAACAGACCACAAACAATGAGAAGATTTACTATTCTTGTACTTAAGTCGGTATTGTGCCCTTTGTATTAAATCTCGACGCAATTTCGTCGTTTCATCGTCAATGTGAAGGTCCATGGGATAGAGTAAAGCTGTAGTAGTGCATCGGAATCTATTACTGATCACCCAGGAAACGCTCAAAGCAAACCACAAACTATGAGATGATTTACTCTTCTTGTACTTATGTTGGAATTCTTCATTCTGTATTAAATCCCGACGCAATTTCTGTGTTTCTTTGTCAATGTGGTGGTCCAAGTGATAGAGTAAAGCTGCAGTAGTTCATCGGAATCTGATAATGATCTCCCAGGAAACGCTCAAAGCAAATCACAAAAATTGAGAGGATTTACCCTTCTTGTACTCAAGTGCCATTCTGCCTTTTATATTAAATCGCGACGCGATTTCTAAGTTCCATCATCAATGTGATAGTCCAAGTGTAGGAGTAAAGCTGCTGTAGTGCATCGGAATCTTATCCAGATCTCCCAGGTAACACTCTAAGCAAACCACAAAGAATGAGAAGATTTACTGTTCTTGTAATTCAGTCGGCATTGTTCATTTTGTATTAAATACCGACGAAATTTCTGTGCTTCATCGTCAATGAGAGGGTCCAAGGGATAGAGTGACGCTGCAGTAGTGCATCGGAATCCAATAATGATCTCCCAGGAAACGCTCAAAGCACACCACGAACAATGAGAGGATTTACTATTCTTGTACATAAATCGGCATTGTGCCTTTTATATTAAATACCGAAGCAATATCTGTGTTTCATCGTCAGTGTGAAGGCCCAAGGGATGGGGAAAAGCGGCAGTGGTGCATCGGAATCTAATACTGATCTCCCAGGTAACGCTCAGAGCAAACCACAATCAAAACGAATATTTACTTTTCTTGTACTTGAGTCGACATTGTGCCTTTTGTATTAAATCCAGACGCAATTTCTGTGTTTCATCGTCAATGTGGAGGTCCTAAGGATAGAGTAATGATGCAGTAGTGCATCGGAATCTAATTCTGATCCCCCAGGAAATGCTCAAAGCAAACCTCAAACAATGAGAAGATTTACCCTTCTTGTACTGAGTCGGCATTGTGCATTTTGTTTTGAATCCCGACGCAATTTCTGTGTTTCATCGTCAATCTGAAGATCCAAGGGTTAGAGTAAGGCTGCAGTAGTGCATCGGAATCTAATACTGATCTCCCAGGAAACGCTCAAAGCAAACCACAAACAATGAGATGATTTACTCTTCCTCTACTTACGTCGGCATTCTGCCTTATGTATTAAATCCCGACGCAATTTCTGTGTCTCATCGTCAATGTGAAGGTACAAGGGATTGAGTAAAGCTGCATTAGTGCATCGGAATATAATTCTGATCCCACAGGAAACGCTCAAAGCAAACCACAAACATTGAGAAGATGTACTCTTCTTTTACTTAAGTCGGCATTGTGCCTTTTGCAATTAATCACGACGCAATATCTGTGATTCAACGTCAATGTGAAGGTCCAAGGGATAGAGTAACACTGCAATAGTGTATCGGAATCGAATGCTGACCTCCCAGGAAACGCACAAAACAAACCACAAACAATGAGAAGATTTACTCTTCTTGTACTTAAGTCGGCATTGTGCCTCTTGTATAAAATCCCGACGCAATTTCCATGGTTCATCTTCAATGAGAGGGTCCAAGGGGCAGAGTAAAGCTGCAGTATTGCATCGGAGTCAAATACTGATCTACCAGGAAACGTTCAAAGCAAACGTCAAACAATGAGTAGATTTACTCCTCCTTTACTTGAGTCGGCATTGTACCTTTTTTGTTTTGAATTCCGGCGCAAATAATGTGTTTCATCGTCAACCTGAAGATCCAAGGGATAGAGTAAAGCTGCAGTAGTGCATCGGAATCTAATACTGATCTCCCAGGAAACGCTCCTAGCAAACGATAACCAATGGGAAAATTAACTCTTCTTCTACTTAAGTCGGCATTGTGACTTATGTATTAAATCCCGACGCAATTTCATTGTTTCATCGTCAACCTGAAGGTCCAAGGGTTAGAGTAAGGCTGCAGTAGTGCATCGGAATCTAATAATGATCTACCAGGAAACGCTCAAAGCAAACCACAAACAATAAGATGATTTACTCTTCCTCTACTTAAGTCGGCATTCTGAATTGTGTATTAAATCCCGACGCAAAGTCTGTGTCTCATCGTCAATTTGAAGGTACAAGGCATTGAGTAAAGCAACAGTAGTGCATCGGAATCTAATACTGTTCTCGCAGGAAACGCTCAAAGCAAGTCACAAACAAAGAGAAGATATACTTTTCTTGTACTTAAGTAGGCATTGTGCCTTTTGCATTAAATCCCGACGCTATTTCTGTGTTTCATCGGCAATGTGAAGGTCCAAGGGATGGAGTAAAGCTGCAGTAGTGCATCGGAATCTAATACTGATCTCCCAGGAAACGCTCAAAGTTAACCACAACAGAAACAGCATTAACTCTTCTTGTACTTAAGTCGACAATGTGTACTCTGTATTAAATCTCGACGCAATTTCTGTGTTTCATCGTCAATGTCTAGGTCCAAGGGATAGAGTTGAGCTGCATTAGTGCATCGGAATATAATACTGATCCCACAGGAAATGTCAATGCAAACCACAAACATTGATAAGATGTACTCTGCTTGTGCTCAAGTTGCCTTTCTGTCTTTTGTATTAAATCGCGACGCAATTTCTGTGTTTCATCGAGAATGTGATAGTCCAAGTGATAGAGTAAACCTGCTGTAGTGCATCGGAATCTAATACCGATCTCACAGGAAACGCTCAAACCAAACCACAAACAATGATAAGATATACTTATCTAATACGTAAGTCGGCATATTGCCATTTGTTTTAAATCCCGTCGCAATTTCTGTGTCTCATCGGCAATGTGAAGGTCCAAGGGATAGAGTAAAGTTGCAGTATTGCATCGGAGTCTAATACTGATCTAACAGGAAACGCTCAAAGCAAACTTCAAACAATGAGAAGATTTACTCTTCTTGTAGTTGAGTCGGCATTGTGCCTTTTGTTTTGATTCCCGACGCAATTTCTGTGTTTCATCGTCAATCGGAAGATCTAAGGGATAATTTAAAGCTGGAGTGGTGCATCGAAATCTAATACTGATCTCCCAGAAAACGCTCAAAGCAAACCACAAACAATGAGAAGATTTTCTCTTCTTGTACTTAAGTCGGCATTGTGCCTTTTGTATTAAATCCCGACGGAATTCCTGTGTTTCATCGTCAATGTGAAGGTCCAAGGGATAGAGTAAAGCTGCAGTAGTGCATCGCAATCTAATACTGATCTCCCAGGAAACGCTTAAAGTAAACCACAAACAATTAGAAGATTTACTCTTTTTGTACTTAAGTCCGCATTGTGCCTTTTGTACTAAGACCGACGAATTATTTGTGCTTCATCGTCACTGTGAAGGTCCAAGGGATAGAGTAAAGGTGCAATAGTGCATCGGAATCTAATACTGATCCCAGAGGAAACTCTCAAAGCAAACCACAAACAATGAGACGATTTACTATTCTTGTACTTATGTTGGCATTGTGCTTTTGAAATTAATCCCGGCGCAATATCTGTGTTTCATCGTCAGTGTGAAGGTCCAAATGATAGAGTAAAGCTGCAGTAGTGTATCGGAATCTAATACTGATCTCCCAGGAAACGCTCTAAGCAAACGACAAACAATGAGAAGATATACTTTTCTTGTATTTAAGTCGGTATTGTGCCTTTTGTATTAAATCCCAAGGCAACATCTGTGTATCATCGTCATTGTGAAGTTCCAAGGGATAGAGTAAAGCTGCAGTAGTTCATCGGAATCTAATACTGATCTCCCAGGAAACGCTCAAAGCAAACCACAAACAATGAGAAGATATACTCTTCCTGTACTTAAGTCGGTATTGTGCCTTTTGTATTAAATCCCGTCGCAATTTCTGTGTTTCATCGTCAATGTGAAGGTCCTAGGGATAGCGTACAGCTGCAGTATTGCATCGGAGTCTAATACTGATCTACCAGGAAACGCTCAAAACAAACCTCAAACAATGAGAAGATTTACTCTTCTTTCACTTGAGTCGGCATTGTGCCTTTTTTGTTTTGAATCCCGACGCAAATTCTGTGTTTCATCGTCAATCTGAAGATCCAAGGGATAGAGTAAAGCTGCAGTAGTGCATCGGAATCTAATACTGATCTCCCAGGAAACGCTCAAAGCTAACCACAAAAGAAACAACATTTACTCTTCTTGTACTTTAGTCGACATTGCGTACTTTGTATTAAATCCCGACATAATTTCTGTGTTTCATCGTCAATGTGTAGGTCCAAGGGATAGAGTAAAGCTGCATTAGTGCATCGGAATCTAATACTAATCCCACAGCAAACGCTCAAAGCACACCACAAATATTGAGAAGATGTACTCTTCTTGTACCTAAGTCGCCATTGTGCCTTTTGTATTAAAAACCGACGAAATAATTGTGTTTCATCGTCAATGTGAAGGTCCAAGCGATAGAGTAAAGCTGCAGTAGTGCATCGGAATCTGACAATGATCTCTCAGGAAACGCTCAAAGCAAATTACAAAAATTGAGAGGATTTACTCTGCTTGTACTAAAGTTACCATTCTGCCTAGTGTATTAAATCGGGACGCAATTTCTGTGTTTCATCGACAATGTGATAGTCCAAGTGATAGAGTAAAGCTGCTGTAGTGCATCGGAATCTTATTCTGATCTCCCAGGTAACACTCTAAGCCAACCACAAAGAATGAGAAGATATACTCATCTAATACATAAGTCGTCATTTTGCCTTTTGTTTTAAATCCCGACGCAATATCAGTGTTTCATCGGCAATGTGAAGGTCCAAGGCATGGAGTAAAGCTGCTGTAGTGCATCGGAATCTAATACTGATCTCCCAGGAAACGCTCAAAGCTAACCACAAAAGAAACAACATTTACCCCTCTTGTACTTAAGTCGACATTGTGTACTTTGTATTAAATCCCGTCATAATTTCTGTGTTTCATCGTCAATGTGTAGGTCCAGGGGTTAGAGTAAAGCTGCTGTAGTGCATCGGAATCTTATTCTCATCTCCCAGGCAACACTCTAAGCAAACCACAAAGAATGAGAAGATTTACTCTTCTTGTACTTAAGTCGGCATTGTGCCTTTTGTATTAAATACCGACGAAATTTCTGTGCTTCATCGTCAATGAGAGGGTCCAAGGGATAGAGTGACGCTGCAGTAGTGCATTGGAATCTAACACTGATCTCCCAGGAAACGCTCAAAGCACACCACGAACAATGAGAGGATTTACTATTCTTGTACATAAGTCGCCATTGTGCGTTTTCTATTAAATCCTGACGCAATTTCTGTGTTTCATCGTCAATGTGAAGGTCCAAGGGACAGAGTAATGCTACAGTAGTGCATGGGAAACTAATACTCATCTCCCAGGAAACGCCTAAAACAGACCACAAACAATGAGAAGATTTACTCTTCTTGTACTTAAGTCGGTACTGTGCCCTTTGTATTAAATCCCGACGCAATTTCTGAGTTTCATCGTCAGTGTGAAGGTTCAAGGGATAGAGTAAAGCTGCTGTAGTGCTTCGGAATCTAATACTGATCTCCCAGGAAACGCTCAAAGCAAACCACAAACAGTGAGAAGATTTACTCTTCTTGTAATTAAGTGCTTTGTATTAAATCCCGACGCAATTTCTGTGTTTCATCGTCAATGTGAAGGTACAAGGGATGGAGTAAAGCTACAGTAGTGCATCGGAATCTAATACTAATCTCGCAGGAAACGCTCAAAGCAAGCCACCAACAATGAGAAGATTAATTCTTCTTGTACTTACGTCGGCATTGTGCATTTTGCATTATATCCCGACGCAATTTCTGTGTTTCATCGTCAATGTGAAGGTCCAAGGGATAGAGTAAAGCTGCAGTAGTGCTTCGGAATCTAATACTGATCTCCCAGGAAACGCTCAAAGCAAACCACAAACAGTGAGAAGATTTACTCTTCTTGTACTTAAGTCGGCATTCTGCCTTTTTGTATTAAATCCCGACGCAATTTCTGTGTTTCATCTTCAATGTGAAGGTCCAAGCGATAGAGTAAAGCTGCAGTAGTGCATCGGAATCTGATAATGATCTTCCAGAAAACGCTTAAGGCATATCACAAAAATTGAGAGGATTTACCCTTCTTGTACTCAAGTTGCCATTATGCCTTTTGTATTAAATCGCGAAGCAATTTCTGTGTATCATCGACAATGTGATAGTCCAAGTGACAGAGTAAAGCTGCTGTAGTGCATCGGAATCTTATTCTGATCTCCCAGGTAACACTCAAAGCACACGACGAACAATGAAAGGATTTACTATTCTTGTACATAAGTCGACATTGTGCCTTTTATATTAAATACCGACGCAATATCTGTATTTCATCGTCAATGTAAAGGTCCTAAGGATAGAGTAATGATGCACTAGTGCATCGCAATCTAATACTGATCCCCCAGGAAACGCTAAAAGCAAACCACAAAGAATGTGAAGATTTACTCTTCTTGTACTGAAGTCGGCATTGTGCTTTTTGTAATTAATACCGAAGCAATATCGGTGTTTCATCGTCAATGTGAAGGTCCAAATGATAGAGTAAAGCTGCAGTAGTGTATCGGAGTCTAATACTGATATCTCATGAAACGCTCAAAGCAAACCACAAACAATGAGATGATTTACTCTTCTTGTACTTATGTTGGTATTGTGCCTTTTGTATTAAATCCCGACGAAATATCTGTGCTTCATCGTCAATGAGATGGTCCAAGGGATATAGTGACGCTGCAGTACAGCATCGGAATCTAATACTGATCTCCCAGGAAACGCTCAAAGCACACCACGAACAATGAGAGGATTTACTATTCTTGTACACAAGTCGGCATTGTGCCTTTTATATGAAATACCGACGCAAAATCTGTATTTCATCGTCAATGTGAAGGCCCAAGGGATAGAGTAATGCTACAGTAGTGCATCGCAAAATATAACTGATCTCCCAGGAAACGCTTAAAACAGACCACAAACAATGAGCAGATTTACTCTTCTTGTACTTAAGTCGGTATTGTGCCCTTTGTATTAAATCCCGACGCAATTTCTGAGCTTCATCGTCAGTGT
Organism: Schistocerca piceifrons; assembly: GCF_021461385.2. NCBI lineage: Eukaryota > Metazoa > Arthropoda > Insecta > Orthoptera > Acrididae > Schistocerca > Schistocerca piceifrons. The sequence goes on from NC_060149.1 coordinate 963,340,303, forward strand.
GACGGTTCAAGAGATAGAGTAAAGCTGCAGTAGTGCATCGGAATCTAATACTGATCTCCAAGGAAACGCTCAAGGCAAACCACAAACAAACAGAAGATTTACTCTTCTTGTACTTAAGTCGGCATTGTTCCTTCTGTATTAATTCCCGACGCAATTTCTGTGTTTCATCATCAATGTAAAGGTCCAAGGGATAGAGTAAGGGTGCAGTAGTGCATCGCAATCCAATACTGATCTCCCAGGAAACGCTCAAAGCAAACCACAAACAATGAGAAGATTTACTCTTATTGTACTTAAGTGGGCATTGTGCCTTTTGCATTATATCCCGACGCAATTTCGTCGTTTCATCGTCAATGTGAATGTCCAAGCGATAGAGTAAAGCTGTAGTAGTGCATCGGAATCCATTACTGATCTCCCAGGAAACGCTCAAAGCAAACTACAAACTATGAGAATATTTACTCTACTTGTACTTAAGTCGGCATTGTGTCTTTTGTATTAAATTCCGACGCATTTTCTGTGTTTCATCGTCAATGTGAAGTTCCAAGGGATAGAGTAAAGCTGCTTTAGTGCATCGGAATCTAATTTTGATCTCCCAGGAAACGCTCAAAGCAAACCACAAACAATGAGAAGATATACTTATCTAATACATAAGTCGGCACTTTGCCATTTGTTTTAAATTCCGACCCAATTTCTGTGTTTCATCGGCAATGTAAAGGTCCAAGGGATAGAGTAAAGCTGCAGTTTTGCATCGGAGTCTAAAACTGATCTAACAGGAAACGCTCAAAACAAAACCTCAAACAATGAGAAGATTTACTCTTCTTGTACTTGAGTCGGCATTGTGCCTTTTGTTTTGAATCCCGACGCAATTTCTGTGTTTCATCGTCAATCTGAAAATCCAAGGGATAGAGTAAAGCTGCAGTGGTGCATCGGAATCTAATACTGATCTCCCAGAAAACGCTCAAAGCAAACCACAAACAATGAGAAGATTTTCTCTCCTTGTACTTACGTCGGCATTGTGCCTTTTGTATTAAATCCCGACGCAATTTCTGTGTTTCATCGACATTGTGAAGGTGCAAGGGATAGAGTAAAGCCGCAGTAGTGCATCGGAATCTAATACTGATATCCCAGGAAACGCTTATGGCAAACCACAAACAATGAGAAGATTTACTCTTCTTGTAAATAAGTCAGCATTGTGCCTTTTGTATTAAATCCCGACGCAATTTCTGTGTTTCATCGTCAATGTGGAGGTCCAAGGGATAGAGTAAAGCTGCAGTAGTGCATCGGAATATAATACTGATCTCCCAGGAAACGCTCAAATCAAACCACAAACAAAAAGAATATTTACCTTTCTTGTACTTAAGTCGACATTTTGCCTTTCGTATTTAATCCCAATGCAATTTCTGTGTTTCATCGTTACTGCGAAGGTCCAAGGGATAGAGTAAAGTAGCAATAGTGCATCGGAATCTAATACTGATCCCAGAGGAAACGCTCAAAGCAAATCACAAACAATGAGAAGATGTACTCTTCTGGTACTTAAGTAGGCATTGTGCCTATTGCATTGAATCCCGACGCAATTTCGTCGTTTCATCGTCAATGTGATGGTCCAAAGGATAGAGTAAAGCTGTAGTAGTGCATCGGATTCCATTACTGATCACGTAGGAAACGCTCAAAGCAAACCACAAACAATGTGAATATTTACTCTACTTCTACTTAAGTCGGCATTGTGTCTTTTGTAATAAATCCCGACGCATTTTCTGTGTTTCATCGTCAATGTGAAGGTCCAAGGGATAAAGTAATGCTACGGTAGTGCATCGGAAACTAATACTGATCTCCCAGGAAACGCTTAAAACAGACCACAAACAATGAGAAGATTTACTATTCTTGTACTTAAGTCGGTATTGTGCCCTTTGTATTAAATCCCGACGCAATTTCGTCGTTTCATCGTCAATGTGAAGGTCCATGGGATAGAGTAAAGCTGTAGTAGTGCATCGGAATCTATTACTGATCACCCAGGAAACGCTCAAAGCAAACCACAAACTATGAGATGATTTACTCTTCTTGTACTTATGTTGGAATTCTTCATTCTGAATCCCGACGCAATTTCTGTGTTTCTTTTTCAATGTGGTGGTCCAAGTGATAGAGTAAAGCTGCAGTAGTTCATCGGAATCTGATAATGATCTCCCAGGAAACGCTCAAAGCAAATCACAAAAATTGAGAGGATTTACCCTTCTTGTACTCAAGTGCCATTCTGCCTTTTATATTAAATCGCGACGCGATTTCTAAGTTCCATCGACAATGTGATAGTCCAAGTGTAGGAGTAAAGCTGCTGTAGTGCATCGGAATCTTATCCAGATCTCCCAGGTAACACTCTAAGCAAACCACAAAGAATGAGAAGATTTACTGTTCTTGTAATTCAGTCGGCATTGTTCATTTTGTATTAAATACCGACGAAATTTCTGTGCTTCATCGTCAATGAGAGGGTCCAAGGGATAGAGTGACGCTGCAGTAGTGCATCGGAATCCAATAATGATCTCCCAGGAAACGCTCAAAGCACACCACGAACAATGAGAGGATTTACTATTCTTGTACATAAATCGGCATTGTGCCTTTTATATTAAATACCGAAGCAATATCTGTGTTTCATCGTCAGTGTGGAGGCCCAAGGGATGGGGAAAAGCGGCAGTGGTGCATCGGAATCTAATACTGATCTCCCAGGTAACGCTCAGAGCAAACCACAATCAAAACGAATATTTACTTTTCTTGTACTTGAGTCGACATTGTGCCTTTTGTATTAAATCCAGACGCAATTTCTGTGTTTCATCGTCAATGTGGAGGTCCTAAGGATAGAGTAATGATGCAGTAGTGCATCGGAATCTAATTCTGATCCCCCAGGAAATGCTCAAAGCAAACCTCAAACAATGAGAAGATTTACCCTTCTTGTACTGAGTCGGCATTGTGCATTTTGTTTTGAATCCCGACGCAATTTCTGTGTTTCATCGTCAATCTGAAGATCCAAGGGTTAGAGTAAGGCTGCAGTAGTGCATCGGAATCTAATACTGATCTCCCAGGAAATGCTCAAAGCAAACCACAAACAATGAGATGATTTACTCTTCCTCTACTTACGTCGGCATTCTGCCTTATGTATTAAATCCCGACGCAATTTCTGTGTCTCATCGTCAATGTGAAGGTACAAGGGATTGAGTAAAGCTACATTAGTGCATCGGAATATAATTCTGATCCCACAGGAAACGCTCAAAGCAAACCACAAACATTGAGAAGATGTACTCTTCTTTTACTTAAGTCGGCATTGTGCCTTTTGCAATTAATCACGACGCAATATCTGTGATTCAACGTCAATGTGAAGGTCCAAGGGATAGAGTAACACTGCAATAGTGTATCGGAATCGAATGCTGACCTCCCAGGAAACGCACAAAACAAACCACAAACAATGAGAAGATTTACTCTTCTTGTACTTAAGTCGGCATTGTGCCTCTTGTATAAAATCCCGACGCAATTTCCATGGTTCATCTTCAATGAGAGGGTCCAAGGGGCAGAGTAAAGCTGCAGTATTGCATCGGAGTCAAATACTGATCTACCAGGAAACGTTCAAAGCAAACGTCAAACAATGAGTAGATTTACTCCTCCTTTACTTGAGTCGGCATTGTACCTTTTTTGTTTTGAATTCCGGCGCAAATAATGTGTTTCATCGTCAACCTGAAGATCCAAGGGATAGAGTAAAGCTGCAGTAGTGCATCGGAATCTAATACTGATCTCCCAGGAAACGCTCCTAGCAAACGATAACCAATGGGAAAATTAACTCTTCTTCTACTTAAGTCGGCATTGTGACTTATGTATTAAATCCCGACGCAATTTCATTGTTTCATCGTCAACCTGAAGGTCCAAGGGTTAGAGTAAGGCTGCAGTAGTGCATCGGAATCTAATAATGATCTACCAGGAAACGCTCAAAGCAAACCACAAACAATAAGATGATTTACTCTTCCTCTACTTAAGTCGGCATTCTGCCTTGTGTATTAAATCCCGACGCAAAGTCTGTGTCTCATCGTCAATTTGAAGGTACAAGACATTGAGTAAAGCAACAGTAGTGCATCGGAATCTAATACTGTTCTCGCAGGAAACGCTCAAAGCAAGTCACAAACAAAGAGAAGATATACTTTTCTTGTACTTAAGTAGGCATTGTGCCTTTTGCATTAAATCCCGACGCTATTTCTGTGTTTCATCGGCAATGTGAAGGTCCAAGGGATGGAGTAAAGCTGCAGTAGTGCATCGGAATCTAATACTGATCTCCCAGGAAACGCTCAAAGTTAACCACGACAGAAACAACATTAACTCTTCTTGTACTTAAGTCGACAATGTGTACTCTGTATTAAATCTCGACGCAATTTCTGTATTTCATCGTCAATGTCTAGGTCCAAGGGATAGAGTTGAGCTGCATTATTGCATCGGAATATAATACTGATCCCACAGGAAATGTCAATGCAAACCACAAACATTGATAAGATGTACTCTGCTTGTGCTCAAGTTGCCTTTCTGTCTTTTGTATTAAATCGCGACGCAATTTCTGTGTTTCATCGAGAATGTGATAGTCCAAGTGATAGAGTAAACCTGCTGTAGTGCATCGGAATCTAATACCGATCTCACAGGAAACGCTCAAAGCAAACCACAAACAATGAGAAGATTTTCTCTTCTTGTACTTAAGTCGGCATTGTGCCTTTTGTATTAAATCCCGACGGAATTCCTGTGTTTCATCGTCAATGTGAAGGTCCAAGGGATAGAGTAAAGCTGCAGTAGTGCATCGCAATCTAATACTGATCTCCCAGGAAACGCTTAAAGTAAACCACAAACAATTAGAAGATTTACTCTTTTTGTACTTAAGTCCGCATTGTGCCTTTTGTACTAAGACCGACGAATTATTTGTGCTTCATCGTCACTGTGAAGGTCCAAGGGATAGAGTAAAGGTGCAATAGTGCATCGGAATGTAATACTGATCCCAGATTAAACGCTCAAAGCAAACCACAAACAATGAGACGATTTACTATTCTTGTACTTATGTTGGCATTGTGCTTTTGAAATTAATCCCGGCGCAATATCTGTGTTTCATCGTCAGTGTGAAGGTCCAAATGATAAAGCTGCAGTAGTGTATCGGAATCTAATACTGATCTCCCAGGAAACGCTCAAAGCAAACGACAAACAATGAGAAGATATACTTTTCTTGTATTTAAGTCGGTATTGTGCCTTTTGTATTAAATCCCAAGGCAACATCTGTGTATCATCGTCATTGTGAAGTTCCAAGGGATAGAGTAAAGCTGCAGTAGTTCATCGGAATCTAATACTGATCTCCCAGGAAACGCTCAAAGCAAACCACAAACAATGAGAAGATATACTCTTCCTGTACTTAAGTCGGTATTGTGCCTTTTGTATTAAATCCCGTCGCAATTTCTGTGTTTCATCGTCAATGTGAAGGTCCTAGGGATAGCGTACAGCTGCAGTATTGCATCGGAGTCTAATACTGATCTACCAGGAAACGCTCAAAACAAACCTCAAACAATGAGAAGATTTACTCTTCTTTCACTTGAGTCGGCATTGTGCCTTTTTTGTTTTGAATCCCGACGCAAATTCTGTGTTTCATCGTCAATCTGAAGATCCAAGGGATAGAGTAAAGCTGCAGTAGTGCATCGGAATCTAATACTGATCTCCCAGGAAACGCTCAAAGCTAACCACAAAAGAAACAACATTTACTCTTCTTGTACTTTAGTCGACATTGCGTACTTTGTATTAAATCCCGACATAATTTCTGTGTTTCATCGTCAATGTGTAGGTCCAAGGGATAGAGTAAAGCTGCATTAGTGCATCGGAATCTAATACTAATCCCACAGCAAACGCTCAAAGCACACCACAAACATTGAGAAGATGTACTCTTCTTGTACCTAAGTCGCCATTGTGCCTTTTGTATTAAAAACCGACGAAATAATTGTGTTTCATCGTCAATGTGAAGGTCCAAGCGATAGAGTAAAGCTGCAGTAGTGCATCGGAATCTGACAATGATCTCTCAGGAAACGCTCAAAGCAAATTACAAAAATTGAGAGGATTTACTCTGCTTGTACTAAAGTTACCATTCTGCCTAGTGTATTAAATCGGGACGCAATTTCTGTGTTTCATCGACAATGTGATAGTCCAAGTGATAGAGTAAAGCTGCTGTAGTGCATCGGAATCTTATTCTGATCTCCCAGGTAACACTCTAAGCCAACCACAAAGAATGAGAAGATATACTCATCTAATACATAAGTCGTCATTTTGCCTTTTGTTTTAAATCCCGACGCAATATCAGTGTTTCATCGGCAATGTGAAGGTCCAAGGCATGGAGTAAAGCTGCTGTAGTGCATCGGAATCTAATACTGATCTCCCAGGAAACGCTCAAAGCTAACCACAAAAGAAACAACATTTACCCCTCTTGTACTTAAGTCGACATTGTGTACTTTGTATTAAATCCCGTCATAATTTCTGTGTTTCATCGTCAATGTGTAGGTCCAGGGGTTAGAGTAAAGCTGCTGTAGTGCATCGGAATCTTATTCTCATCTCCCAGGTAACACTCTAAGCAAACCACAAAGAATGAGAAGATTTACTCTTCTTGTACTTAAGTCGGCATTGTGCCTTTTGTATTAAATACCGACGAAATTTCTGTGCTCCATCGTCAATGAGAGGGTCCAAGGGATAGAGTGACGCTGCAGTAGTGCATTGGAATCTAACACTGATCTCCCAGGAAACGCTCAAAGCACACCACGAACAATGAGAGGATTTGCTATTCTTGTACATAAGTCGCCATTGTGCGTTTTCTATTAAATCCTGACGCAATTTCTGTGTTTCATCGTCAATGTGAAGGTCCAAGGGACAGAGTAATGCTACAGTAGTGCATGGGAAACTAATACTCATCTCCCAGGAAACGCCTAAAACAGACCACAAACAATGAGAAGATTTACTCTTCTTGTACTTAAGTCGGTACTGTGCCCTTTGTATTAAATCCCGACGCAATTTCTGAGTTTCATCGTCAGTGTGAAGGTTCAAGGGATAGAGTAAAGCTGCTGTAGTGCTTCGGAATCTAATACTGATCTCCCAGGAAACGCTCAAAGCAAACCACAAACAGTGAGAAGATTTACTCTTCTTGTACTTAAGTGCTTTGTATTAAATCCCGACGCAATATCTGTGTTTCATCGTCAATGTGAAGGTACAAGGGATGGAGTAAAGCTACAGTAGTGCATCGGAATCTAATACTAATCTCGCAGGAAACGCTCAAAGCAAGCCACCAACAATGAGAAGATTAATTCTTCTTGTACTTACGTCGGCATTGTGCATTTTGCATTATATCCCGACGCAATTTCTGTGTTTCATCGTCAATGTGAAGGTCCAAGGGATAGAGTAAAGCTGCAGTAGTGCTTCGGAATCTAATACTGATCTCCCAGGAAACGCTCAAAGCAAACCACAAACAGTGAGAAGATTTACTCTTCTTGTACTTAAGTCGGCATTCTGCCTTTTTGTATTAAATCCCGACGCAATTTCTGTGTTTCATCGTCAATGTGAAGGTCCAAGCGATAGAGTAAAGCTGCAGTAGTGCATCGGAATCTGATAATGATCTCCCAGAAAACGCTTAAAGCATATCACAAAAATTGAGAGGATTTACCCTTCTTGTACTCAAGTTGCCATTATGCCTTTTGTATTAAATCGCGACGCAATTTCTGTGTATCATCGACAATGTGATAGTCCAAGTGACAGAGTAAAGCTGCTGTAGTGCATCGGAATCTTATTCTGATCTCCCAGGTAACACTCAAAGCACACGACGAACAATGAAAGGATTTACTATTCTTGTACATAAGTCGACATTGTGCCTTTTATATTAAATACCGACGCAATATCTGTATTTCATCGTCAATGTAAAGGTCCTAAGGATAGAGTAATGATGCACTAGTGCATCGCAATCTAATACTGATCCCCCAGGAAACGCTAAAAGCAAACCACAAAGAATGTGAAGATTTACTCTTCTTGTACTGAAGTCGGCATTGTGCTTTTTGTAATTAATACCGAAGCAATATCGGTGTTTCATCGTCAATGTGAAGGTCCAAGGGATAGAGTAATGCTACAGTAGTGCATCGCAAAATATAACTGATCTCCCAGGAAACGCTTAAAACAGACCACAAACAATGAGAAGATTTACTCTTCTTGTACTTAAGTCGGTATTGTGCCCTTTGTATTAAATCCCGACGCAATTTCTGAGCTTCATCGTCAGTGTGACGGTTCAAGGGATAGAGTAAAGCTGCAGTAGTGCATCGGAATCTAATACTGATCTCCCAGGAAACGCTCAAGGCAAACCACAAACAAACAGAAGATTTACTCTTCTTGTACTTAAGTCGGCATTGTTCCTTCTGTATTAATTCCCGACGCAATTTCTGTGTTTCATCATCAATGTAAAGGTCCAAGGGATAGAGTAAGGGTGCAGTAGTGCATCGCAATCCAATACTGATCTCCCAGGAAACGCTCAAAGCAAACCACAAACAATGAGAAGATTTACTCTTTTTGTACTTAAGTGGGCATTGTGCCTTTTGCATTATATCCCGACGCAATTTCGTCGTTTCATCGTCAATGTGAATGTCCAAGCGATAGAGTAAAGCTGTAGTAGTGCATCGGAATCCATTACTGATCTCCCAGGAAACGCTCAAAGCAAACTACAAACTATGAGAATATTTACTCTACTTGTACTTAAGTCGGCATTGTGTCTTTTGTATTAAATTCCGACGCATTTTCTGTGTTTCATCGTCAATGTGAAGTTCCAAGGGATAGAGTAAAGCTGCTGTAGTGCATCGGAATCTAATTTTGATCTCCCAGGAAACGCTCAAAGCAAACCACAAACAATGAGAAGATATACTTATCTAATACATAAGTCGGCACTTTGCCATTTGTTTTAAATTCCGACCCAATTTCTGTGTTTCATCGGCAATGTGAAGGTCCAAGGGATAGAGTAAAGCTGCAGTATTGCATCGGAGTCTAAAACTGATCTAACAGGAAACGCTCAAAACAAAACCTCAGACAATGAGAAGATTTACTCTTCTTGTACTTGAGTCGGCATTGTGCCTTTTGTTTTGAATCCCGACGCAATTTCTGTGTTTCATCGTCAATCTGAAGATCCAAGGGATAGAGTAAAGCTGCAGTGGTGCATCGGAATCTAATACTGACCTCCCAGAAAACGCTCAAAGCAAACCACAAACAATGAGAAGATTTTCTCTCCTTGTACTTACGTCGGCATTGTGCCTTTTGTATTAAATCCCGACGCAATTTCTGTGTTTCATCGACATTGTGAAGGTGCAAGGGATAGAGTAAAGCCACAGTAGTGCATCGGAATCTAATACTGATCTCCCAGGAAACGCTTATGGCAAACCACAAACAATGAGAAGATTTACTCTTCTTGTAAATAAGTCAGCATTGTGCCTTTTGTATTAAATCCTGACGCAATTTCTGTGTTTCATCGTCAATGTGGAGGTCCAAGGGATAGAGTAAAGCTGTAGTAGTGCATCGGAATCTATTACTGATAACACAGGAAACGCTCAAAGCAAACCACAAACTATGAGATGATTTACTCTTCTTGTACTTATGTTGGTATTGTGCCTTTTGTATTAAATCCCGACGCAATTTCTGTGTTTCATCGTCAATGTGAAGGTCCAAGGGATAGGGTAAGGCTGCAGTAGTGCATCGGATTCTAATACTGATCTCCCAGGATAAGCTCAAAGCAAACCACAATGAAAACGAATATTTACTTTTACTTGTACATTAGTCAATATTGTGCATTTTGTATTAAATCCCGACGCAATCTCTGTGTTTCATTGTCAATGTGAAGGTCCAAGGGATAGAGTAATGCTACAGTAGTGCATCGCAAAATATAACTGATCTCCCAGGAAACGCTTAAAACAGACCACAAACAATGAGAAGATTTACTCTTCTTGTACTTAAGTCGGTATTGTGCCCTTTGTATTAAATCCCGACGCAATTTCTGAGCTTCATCGTCAGTGTGACGGTTAAAGGGATAGAGTAAAGTTGCAGTAGTGCATCGGAATCTAATACTGATCTCCCAGGAAACGCTCAAGGCAAACCACAAACAAAGAGAAGATTTACTCTTCTTGTACTTTAGTCGGCATTGTTCCTTCTGTATTAATTCCCGACGCAATTTCTGTGTTTCATCGTCAATGTAAAGGTCCAAGGGATAGAGTAAGGGTGCAATAGTGCATCGCAACCCAATACTGATCTCCCAGGAAACGCTCAAAACAAACCACAAACAATGAGAAGATTTACTCTTATTGTACTTAAGTGGGCATTGTGCCTTTTGCATTATATCCCGACGCAATTTCGTCGTTTCATCGTCAATGTGAATCTCCAAGGGATAGAGTAAAGCTGTAGTAGTGCATCGGAATCTATTACTGGTCTCCCAAGAAACGCTCAAAGCAAACTACAAACTATGAGAATATTTACTCTACTTGTACTTAAGACGGCATTGTGTCTTTTGTATTAAATTCCGACGCATTTTCTGTGTTTCATCGTCAATGTGAAGTTCCAAGGGATAGAGTAAAGCTGCTGTAGTTCATCGGAATCTAATTTTGATCTCCCAGGAAACGCTCAAAGCAAACCACAAACAATGAGAAGATATACTTATCTAATACATAAGTCGGCATTTTGCCATTTGTTTTAAATCCCGACCCAATTTCTGTGTTTCATCGGCAATGTGAAGGTCCAAGGGATAGAGTAAAGCTGCAGTATTGCATCGGAGTCTAAAACTGATCTAACAGGAAACGCTCAAAACAAAACCTCAAACAATGAGAAGATTTATTCTTCTTGTACTTGAGTCGGCATTGTGCCTTTTGTTTTTGAATCCCGACGCAATTTCTGTGTTTCATCGTCAATGTGAAGGTCCAAGGGATAGAGTAAAGCTGCAGTAGTGCATCGGAATATAATACTGATCTCCCAGGAAACGCTCAAATCAAACCACAAACAAAAATAATATTTACCTTTCTTGTACTTAAGTCGACATTTTGCCTTTCGTATTTAATCCCAATGCAATTTCTGTGTTTCATCGTTACTGCGAAGGTCCAAGGGATAGAGTAAAGTAGCAATAGTGCATCGGAATCTAATACTGATCCCAGAGGAAACGCTCAAAGCAAATCACAAACAATGAGAAGATGTACTCTTCTGGTACTTAAGTAGGCATTGTGCCTATTGCATTGAATCCCGACGCAATTTCGTCGTTTCATCGTCAATGTGATGGTCCAAAGGATAGAGTAAAGCTGTAGCAGTGCATCGGAATCCATTACTGATCACGTAGGAAACGCTCAAAGCAAACCACAAACAATGTGAATATTTACTCTACTTCTACTTAAGTCGGCATTGTGTCTTTTGTAATAAATCCCGACGCATTTTCTGTGTTTCATCGTCAATGTGAAGGTCCAAGGGATAAAGTAATGCTACAGTAGTGCATCGGAAACTAATACTGATCTCCCAGGAAACGCTTAAAACAGACCACAAACGATGAGAAGATTTACTATTCTTGTACTTAAGTCGGTATTGTGCCCTTTGTATTAAATCCCGACGCAGTTTCGTCGTTTCATCGTCAATGTGAAGGTCCATGGGATAGAGTAAAGCTGTAGTAGTGCATCGGAATCTATTAGTGATCACCCAGGAAACGCTCAAAGCAAACCACAAACTATGAGATGATTTACTCTTCTTGTACTTATGTTGGAATTCTTCATTCTGTATTAAATCCCGACGCAATTTCTGTGTTTCTTTTTCAATGTGGTGGTCCAAGTGATAGAGTAAAGCTGCAGTAGTTCATCGGAATCTGATAATGATCTCCCAGGAAACGCTCAAAGCAAATCACAAAAATTGAGAGGATTTACCCTTCTTGTACTCAAGTTGCCATTCTGCCTTTTATATTAAATCGCGACGCGATTTCTAAGTTCCATCGACAATGTGATAGTCCAAGTGTAGGAGTAAAGCTGCTGTAGTGCATCGGAATCTTATCCAGATCTTCCAGGTAACACTCTAAGCAAACCACAAAGAATGAGAAGATTTACTGTTCTTGTAATTCAGTCGGCATTGTTCATTTTGTATTAAATACCGACGAAATTTCTGTGCTTCATCGTCAATGAGAGGGTCCAAGGGATAGAGTGACGCTGCAGTAGTGCATCGGAATCCAATAATGATCTCCCAGGAAACGCTCAAAGAACACCACGAACAATGAGAGGATTTACTATTCTTGTACATAAATCGGCATTGTGCCTTTTATATTAAATACCGAAGCAACATCTGTGTTTCATCGTCAGTGTGAAGGCCCAAGGGATGGGGAAAAGCGGCAGTGGTGCATCGGAATCTAATACTGATCTCCCAGGTAACGCTCAGAGCAAACCACAATCAAAACGAATATTTACTTTTCTTGTACTTGAGTCGACATTGTGCCTTTTGTATTAAATCCAGACGCAACTTCTGTGTTTCATCATCAATGTGGAGGTCCTAAGGATAGAGTAATGATGCAGTAGTGCATCGGAATCTAATTCTGATCCCCCAGGAAATGCTCAAAGCAAACCTCAAACAATGAGAAGATTTACCCTTCTTGTACTGAGTCGGCATTGTGCATTTTGTTTTGAATCCCGACGCAATTTCTGTGTTTCATCGTCAATCTGAAGATCCAAGGGTTAGAGTAAGGCTGCAGTAGTGCATCGGAATCTAATACTGATCTCCCAGGAAACGCTCAAAGCAAACCACAAACAATGAGATGATTTACTCTTCCTCTACTTACGTCGGCATTCTGCCTTATGTATTAAATCCCGACGCAATTTCTGTGTCTCATCGTCAATGTGAAGGTACAAGGGATTGAGTAAAGCTGCATTAGTGCATCGGAATATAATTCTTATCCCACAGGAAACGCTCAAAGCAAACCACAAACATTGAGAAGATGTACTCTTCTTTTACTTAAGTCGGCATTGTGCCTTTTGCAATTAATCACGACGCAATATCTGTGATTCAACGTCAATGTGAAGGTCCAAGGGATAGAGTAACACTGCAATAGTGTATCGGAATCGAATGCTGACCTCCCAGGAAACGCACAAAACAAACCACAAACAATGAGAAGATTTACTCTTCTTGTACTTAAGTCGGCATTGTGCCTCTTGTATAAAATCCCGACGCAATTTCCATGGTTCATCTTCAATGAGAGGGTCCAAGGGGCGAGTAAAGCTGCAGTATTGCATCGGAGTCAAATACTGATCTACCAGGAAACGTTCAAAGCAAACGTCAAACAATGAGTAGATTTACTCCTCCTTTACTTGAGTCGGCATTGTACCTTTTTTGTTTTGAATTCCGGCGCAAATAATGTGTTTCATCGTCAACCTGAAGATCCAAGGGATAGAGTAAAGCTGCAGTAGTGCATCGGAATCTAATACTGATCTCCCAGGAAACGCTCCTAGCAAACGATAACCAATGGGAAAATTAACTCTTCTTCTACTTAAGTCGGCATTGTGACTTATGTATTAAATCCCGACGCAATTTCATTGTTTCATCGTCAACCTGAAGGTCCAAGGGTTAGAGTAAGGCTGCAGTAGTGCATCGGAATCTAATAATGATCTACCAGGAAACGCTCAAAGCAAACCACAAACAATAAGATGATTTACTCTTCCTCTACTTAAGTCGGCATTCTGCCTTGTGTATTAAATCCCGACGCAATGTCTGTGTCTCATCGTCAATTTGAAGGTACAAGGCATTGAGTAAAGCAACAGTAGTGCATCGGAATCTAATACTGTTCTCGCAGGAAACGCTCAAAGCAAGTCACAAACAAAGAGAAGATATACTTTTCTTGTACTTAAGTAGGCATTGTGCCTTTTGCATTAAATCCCGACGCTATTTCTGTGTTTCATCGGCAATGTGAAGGTCCAAGGGATGGAGTAAAGCTGCAGTAGTGCATCGGAATCTAATACTGATCTCCCAGGAAACGCTCAAAGTTAACCACAACAGAAACAACATTAACTCTTCTTGTACTTAAGTCGACAATGTGTACTCTGTATTAAATCTCGACGCAATTTCTGTGTTTCATCGTCAATGTCTAGGTCCAAGGGATAGAGTTGAGCTGCATTAGTGCATCGGAATATAATACTGATCCCACAGGAAATGTCAATGCAAACCACAAACATTGATAAGATGTACTCTGCTTGTACTCAAGTTGCCTTTCTGTCTTTTGTATTAAATCGCGACGCAATTTCTGTGTTTCATCGAGAATGTGATAGTCCAAGTGATAGAGTAAAGCTGCTGTAGTGCATCGGAATCTAATACCGATCTCACAGGAAACGCTCAAACCAAACCACAAACAATGATAAGATATACTTATCTAATACGTAAGTCGGCATATTGCCATTTGTTTTAAATCCCGTCGCAATTTCTGTGTCTCATCGGCAATGTGGAGGTCCTAAGGATAGAGTAATGATGCAGTAGTGCATCGGAATCTAATTCTGATCCCCCAGGAAATGCTCAAAGCAAACCTCAAACAATGAGAAGATTTACCCTTCTTGTACTGAGTCGGCATTGTGCATTTTGTTTTGAATCCCGACGCAATTTCTGTGTTTCATCGTCAATCTGAAGATCCAAGGGTTAGAGTAAGGCTGCAGTAGTGCATCGGAATCTAATACTGATCTCCCAGGAAACGCTCAAAGCAAACCACAAACAATGAGATGATTTACTCTTCCTCTACTTACGTCGGCATTCTGCCTTATGTATTAAATCCCGACACAATTTCTGTGTCTCATCGTCAATGTGAAGGTACAAGGGATTGAGTAAAGCTGCATTAGTGCATCGGAATATAATTCTTATCCCACAGGAAACGCTCAAAGCAAACCACAAACATTGAGAAGATGTACTCTTCTTTTACTTAAGTCGGCATTGTGCCTTTTGCAATTAATCACGACGCAATATCTGTGATTCAACGTCAATGTGAAGGTCCAAGGGATAGAGTAACACTGCAATAGTGTATCGGAATCGAATGCTGACCTCCCAGGAAACGCACAAAACAAACCACAAACAATGAGAAGATTTACTCTTCTTGTACTTAAGTCGGCATTGTGCCTCTTGTATAAAATCCCGACGCAATTTCCATGGTTCATCTTCAATGAGAGGGTCCAAGGGGCGAGTAAAGCTGCAGTATTGCATCGGAGTCAAATACTGATCTACCAGGAAACGTTCAAAGCAAACGTCAAACAATGAGTAGATTTACTCCTCCTTTACTTGAGTCGGCATTGTACCTTTTTTGTTTTGAATTCCGGCGCAAATAATGTGTTTCATCGTCAACCTGAAGATCCAAGGGATAGAGTAAAGCTGCAGTAGTGCATCGGAATCTAATACTGATCTCCCAGGAAACGCTCCTAGCAAACGATAACCAATGGGAAAATTAACTCTACTTCTACTTAAGTCGGCATTGTGACTTATGTATTAAATCCCGACGCAATTTCATTGTTTCATCGTCAACCTGAAGGTCCAAGGGTTAGAGTAAGGCTGCAGTAGTGCATCGGAATCTAATAATGATCTACCAGGAAACGCTCAAAGCAAACCACAAACAATAAGATGATTTACTCTTCCTCTACTTAAGTCGGCATTCTGCCTTGTGTATTAAATCCCGACGCAATGTCTGTGTCTCATCGTCAATTTGAAGGTACAAGGCATTGAGTAAAGCAACAGTAGTGCATCGGAATCTAATACTGTTCTCGCAGGAAACGCTCAAAGCAAGTCACAAACAAAGAGAAGATATACTTTTCTTGTACTTAAGTAGGCATTGTGCCTTTTGCATTAAATCCCGACGCTATTTCTGTGTTTCATCGGCAATGTGAAGGTCCAAGGGATGGAGTAAAGCTGCAGTAGTGCATCGGAATCTAATACTGATCTCCCAGGAAACGCTCAAAGTTAACCACAACAGAAACAACATTAACTCTTCTTGTACTTAAGTCGACAATGTGTACTCTGTATTAAATCTCGACGCAATTTCTGTGTTTCATCGTCAATGTCTAGGTCCAAGGGATAGAGTTGAGCTGCATTAGTGCATCGGAATATAATACTGATCCCACAGGAAATGTCAATGCAAACCACAAACATTGATAAGATGTACTCTGCTTGTACTCAAGTTGCCTTTCTGTCTTTTGTATTAAATCGCGACGCAATTTCTGTGTTTCATCGAGAATGTGATAGTCCAAGTGATAGAGTAAAGCTGCTGTAGTGCATCGGAATCTAATACCGATCTCACAGGAAACGCTCAAACCAAACCACAAACAATGATAAGATATACTTATCTAATACGTAAGTCGGCATATTGCCATTTGTTTTAAATCCCGTCGCAATTTCTGTGTCTCATCGGCAATGTGAAGGTCAAAGGGATAGAGTAAAGTTGCAGTATTGCATCGGAGTCTAATACTGATCTAACAGGAAACGCTCAAAGCAAACTTCAAACAATGAGAAGATTCACTCTTCTTGTAGTTGAGTCGGCATTGTACCTTTTGTTTTGATTGCCGACGCAATTTCTGTGTTTCATCGTCAATCGGAAGATCTAAGGGATAATTTAAAGCTGGAGTGGTGCATCGAAATCTAATACTGATCTCCCAGAAAACGCTCAAAGCAAACCACAAACAATGAGAAGATTTTCTCTTCTTGTACTTAAGTCGGCATTGTGCCTTTTGTATTAAATCCCGACGGAATTCCTGTGTTTCATCGTCAATGTGAAGGTCCAAGGGATAGAGTAAAGCTGCTGTAGTGCATCGCAATCTAATACTGATCTCCCAGGAAACGCTTAAAGTAAACCACAAACAATTAGAAGATTTACTCTTTTTGTACTTAAGTCCGCATTGTGCCTTTTGTACTAAGACCGACGAATTATTTGTGCTTCATCGTCACTGTGAAGGTCCAAGGGATAGAGTAAAGGTGCAATAGTGCATCGGAATCTAATACTGATCCCAGAGGAAACGCTCAAAGCAAACCACAAACAATGAGACGATTTACTATTCTTGTACTTATGTTGGCATTGTGCTTTTGAAATTAATCCCGGCGCAATATCTGTGTTTCATCGTCAGTGTGAAGGTCCAAATGATAGAGTAAAGCTGCAGTAGTGTATCGGAATCTAATACTGATCTCCCAGGAAACGCTCTAAGCAAACCACAAACAATGAGACGATTTACTATTCTTGTACTTATGTTGGCATTGTGCTTTTGAAATTAATCCCGGCGCAATATCTGTGTTTCATCGTCAGTGTGAAGGTCCAAATGATAGAGTAAAGCTGCAGTAGTTCATCGGAATCTAATACTGATCTCCCTGGAAACGCTCAAAGCAAACCACAAACAATGAGAAGATATACTCTTCCTGTACTTAAGTCGGTATTGTGCCTTTTGTATTAAATCCCGTCGCAATTTCTGTGTTTCATCGTCAATGTGAAGGTCTTAGGGATAGCGTACAGCTGCAGTATTGCATCGGAGTCTAATACTGATCTACCAGGAAACGCTCAAAACAAACCTCAAACAATGAGAAGATTTATTCTTCTTTCACTTGAGTCGGCATTGTGCCTTTTTTGTTTAGAATCCCGACGCAAATTCTGTGTTTCATCGTCAATCTGAAGATCCAAGGGATGGAGTAAAGCTGCAGTAGTGCATCGGAATCTAATACTGATCTCCCAGGAAACGCTCAAAGCTAACCACAAAAGAAACAACATTTACTCTTCTTGTACTTTAGTCGACATTGCGTACTTTGTATTAAATCCCGACATAATTTCTGTGTTACATCGTCAATGTGTAGGTCCAAGGGATAGAGTAAAGCTGCATTAGTGCATCGGAATCTAATACTAATCCCACAGCAAACGCTCAAAGCACACCACAAACATTGAGAAGATGTACTCTTCTTGTACCTAAGTCGCCATTGTGCCTTTTGTATTAAAAACCGACGAAATAATTGTGTTTCATCGTCAATGTGAAGGTCCAAGCGATAGAGTAAAGCTGCAGTAGTGCATCGGAATCTGACAATGATCTCTCAGGAAACGCTCAAAGCAAATTACAAAAATTGAGAGGATTTACTCTGCTTGTACTAAAGTTACCATTCTGCCTAGTGTATTAAATCGGGACGCAATTTCTGTGTTTCATCGACAATGTGATAGTCCAAGTGATAGAGTAAAGCTGCTGTAGTGCATCGGAATCTTATTCTGATCTCCCAGGTAACACTCTAAGCCAACCACAAAGAATGAGAAGATATACTCATCTAATACATAAGTCGTCATTTTGCCTTTTGTTTTAAATCCCGACGCAATATCAGTGTTTCATCGGCAATGTGAAGGTCCAAGGCATGGAGTAAAGCTGCTGTAGTGCATCGGAATCTAATACTGATCTCCCAGGAAACGCTCAAAGCTAACCACAAAAGAAACAACATTTACCCCTCTTGTACTTAAGTCGACATTGTGTACTTTGTATTAAATCCCGTCATAATTTCTGTGTTTCATCGTCAATGTGTAGGTCCAGGGGTTAGAGTAAAGCTGCTGTAGTGCATCGGAATCTTATTCTCATCTCCCAGGTAACACTCTAAGCAAACCGCAAAGAATGAGAAGATTTACTCTTCTTGTACTTAAGTCGGCATTGTGCCTTTTGTATTAAATACCGACGAAATTTCTGTGCTTCATCGTCAATGAGAGGGTCCAAGGGATAGAGTGACGCTGCAGTAGTGCATTGGAATCTAACACTGATCTCCCAGGAAATGCTCAAAGCACACCACGAACAATGAGAGGATTTACTATTCTTGTACATAAGTCGCCATTGTGCGTTTTCTATTACATCCTGACGCAATTTCTGTGTTTCATCGTCAATGTGAAGGTCCAAGGGACAGAGTAATGCTACAGTAGTGCATGGGAAACTAATACTCATCTCCCAGGAAACGCCTAAAACAGACCACAAACAATGAGAAGATTTACTCTTCTTGTACTTAAGTCGGTACTGTGCCCTTTGTATTAAATCCCGACGCAATTTCTGAGTTTCATCGTCAGTGTGAAGGTTCAAGGGATAGAGTAAAGCTGCTGTAGTGCTTCGGAATCTAATACTGATCTCCCAGGAAACGCTCAAAGCAAACCACAAACAGTGAGCAGATTTACTCTTCTTGTACTTAAGTGCTTTGTATTAAATCCCGACGCAATTTCTGTGTTTCATCGTCAATGTGAAGGTACAAGGGATGGAGTAAAGCTACAGTAGTGCATCGGAATCTAATACTAATCTCGCAGGAAACGCTCAAAGCAAGCCACCAACAATGAGAAGATTAATTCTTCTTGTACTTACGTCGGCATTGTGCATTTTGCATTATATCCCGACGCAATTTCTGTGTTTCATCGTCAATGTGAAGGTCCAAGGGATAGAGTAAAGCTGCAGTAGTGCTTCGGAATCTAATACTGATCTCCCAGGAAATGCTCAAAGCAAACCACAAACCGTGAGAAGATTTACTCTTCTTGTACTTAAGTCGGCATTCTGCCTTTTTGTATTAAATCCCGACGCAATTTCTGTGTTTCATCGTCAATGTGAAGGTCCAAGCGATAGAGTAAAGCTGCAGTAGTGCATCGGAATCTGATAATGATCTCCCAGAAAACGCTTAAAGCATATCACAAAAATTGAGAGGATTTACCCTTCTTGTACTCAAGTTGCCATTATGCCTTTTGTATTAAATCGCGACGCAATTTCTGTGTATCATCGACAATGTGATAGTCCAAGTGACAGAGTAAAGCTGCTGTAGTGCATCGGAATCTTATTCTGATCTCCCAGGTAACACTCAAAGCACACGACGAACAATGAAAGGATTTACTATTCTTGTACATAAGTCGACATTGTGCCTTTTATATTAAATACCGACGCAATATCTGTATTTCATCGTCAATGTGAATGCCCAAGGGATAGGGTAAAGCTGCAGTAGTGCATCGGAATCTAATACTGATCACCGAGGAAACGCTCAAAGCAAACCACAAACAATGGGAAGATTGACTCTTTTTGTACTTAAGTCGGCATTCTGCCTTTTGTAATAAATCCCGAGGCAATTTCTGAGATTCATCGTCTATGTGTAGGTCAAAGGGATAGTGTAAAGCTGCAGTAGTTCATCGGAATCTAATACTGATCTCCCAGGACACGCTCAAAGCAAACCGCATTAAATGAGAAGATATACTCTTCTTGTACTTAAGTTGGCATTGTGCCTTTTGTATTAAATCCCGACGCAATTTCTGTGTTTCATCGTCACTGTGATGGTCCATGGGATAGAGTAAAGCAGCAGTGGTGATTCGGTATCTAATACTGATCTCCCAGAAAACGCTCAAAGCAAACCACAAACAGTGAGAAGATTATCTCTTCTTGTACTTAAGTCGGCATTGTGCCTTTTGCATTAAATCCCGACGTAATTTCTGTGTTTCATCGTCAATGGGTAGGTCCAAGGGATGGAGTAAAGCTGCAGTAGTGTATTGCAACCTAATACTGATCTCCCAGGAAACGCTCAAAGCAAACCACAAACAATAATAATATTTACTCTCTTTGTACTTTAGTCGGCATTGTGCCTTTTGTATTAAAACCGACGAAATATCTGTGCTTCATCTTCAATGTGAAGGTCCAAGGGATAGAGTAAAGCTGAAGTAGTGCATCGGAATATAGTACTGATCTCCCAGAAAACGCACAAAGCAAACCACAAAAAAAAAGTATATTTATTTTTCTTGTACTTAAGTCGACATTATGCCTTTTGTATTAAATCCCGACGCCATTTTTGCGTTTCGTCGTCACTGTGTAGGTCCAAGGGATAGAGTAAAGCCGCAATAGTGCATCGGAATCTACTACTGATCCCAGAGGAAACGCACAAAGCAAACCACAAACAATGTGAAGATTTACTCTACTTGTACTTCAGTTGGCATTGTGTCTTTTGTATTTAAATCGGACGCAATTTCTGTGTGTCATCGTCAATGTGAAGTTCCAAGGGATAGAGTAAAGCTGCAGTAGTGCATCGGAATCTAACACTCATCTCCCAGGAAAAGCTCGAAGCAAACCACAAACAATGAGAAGATTTACTCTTCTTGTACTTAAGTCGGCATTGTGCCTTTTGTATTAAATACCGACGAAATTTCTGTGCTTCATCGTCAATGAGAGGGTCCAAGGGATAGAATGACGCTGCAGTAGTGCATCGGAATCTAATAATGATCTCCCAGGAATCGCTCAAAACACACCACGGACAATGAGAGGATTTAATATTCTTGTACATAAGTCGGCATTGTGCCTTTTATATTAAATACCGACGCAATATCTGTGTTTCATCGTCAATGTGAAGGCCCAAGGGATAGGGTAAAGCTGCAGTGGTGCATCGGAATCTAATACTGATCTCACAGGAAACGCTCAAAGCAAACCACGATCAAAACGAATATATATACTTTTCTTGTACTTCAGTCGACATTGTGCCTTTTGTATTAAATCCAGACGCAATTTCTGTGTTTCATCGTCAATGTAAAGGTCCTAAGGATAGAGTAATGATGCACTAGTGCATCGCAATCTAATACTGATCCCCCAGGAAACGCTAAAAGCAAACCACAAAGAATGTGAAGATTTACTCTTCTTGTACTTAAGTCGGCATTGTGCTTTTTGTAATTAATACCGAAGCAATATCGGTGTTTCATCGTCAATGTGAAGGTCCAAATGATAGAGTAAAGCTGCAGTAGTGTATCGGAATCCAATACTGATCACCCAGTAAACGCTCAAAGCAAATCACAAACAATGAGAAGATTTACTCTTCTTGTACTTAAGTCGACATTGTGCCTTTTGTATTAAATCCCGACGCAATTTCTGTGTTTCATCGACAATGTGAAGGGGCAAGGGATGGAGTAAAGAAGCAGTTGTGCATCGGAATCTAATACTGATCTCCCAGGAAACGCTCAAAGCAAACCACAAACAATGAGAAGATATACTTATCTAATACATAAGTCGGCATTTTGCCATTTGTTTTAAATCCCGACGTCATTTCTGTGTTTCATCGTCAATGTGAAGGTCCAAGGGATAGAGTAAAGCTGCAGTATTGCATCGGAGTCTAATACTGATCTAACAGGAAACGCCCAAAGCAAACCTCAAACGATGAGAAGATTTACTCTTCTTGTACTCGAGTCGGCATTGTGCCTTTTATTTGAATCCCGACGCAATTTCTGTGTTTCATCGTCAATCTGAAGATCCAAGGGATAGAGTAAAGCTGCAGTGGTGCATCGGAATCTAATACTGATCTCCCAGAAAACGCTCAAAGCTAACCACAAACAATGAGAAGATTTTCTCTCCCTGTACTTACATCGGCATTGGGCCTTTGGTGTTAAATCCCGACGCAATTTCTGTGTTTCATCGACATTGTGAAGGTGCAAGGGATAGAGTAAAGCCGCAGTACTGCATCGGAATCTAATACTGATCTAACAGGAAACGCTTAAAGCAACCCACAAACAATGAGAAGATTTACTCTTCTTGTAAATAAGTCAGCATTGTGCCTTTTGTATTAAATCCCGACGCAATTTCTGTGTTTCATCGTCAATGTGGAGGTCCAAGGGATAGAGTAAAGCTGTAGTAGTGCATCGGAATCTATTACTGATCACCCAGGAAACGCTCAAAGCAAACCACCAACTATGAGATGATTTACTCTTCTTGTACTTATGTTGGTATTGTGCCTTTTGTATTAAATCCCGACGAAATATCTGTGCTTCATCGTCAATGAGATGGTCCAAGGGATAGAGTGACGCTGCAGTAGTGCATCGGAATCTAATACTGATCTCCCAGGAAACGCTCAAAGCACACCACGAACAATGAGAGGATTTACTATTCTTGTACACAAGTCGGCATTGTGCCTTTTATATGAAATACCGACGCAAAATCTGTATTTCATCGTCAATGTGAAGGCCCAAGGGATAGGGTAAGGCTGCAGTAGTGCATCGGATTCTAATACTGATCTCCCAGGATAAGCTCAAAGCAAACCACAATGAAAACGAATATTTACTTTTACTTGTACATTAGTCAACATTGTGCATTTAGTATTAAATCCCGACGCAATCTCTGTGTTTCATTGTCAATGTGAAGGTCCAAGGGATAGAGTAATGCTACAGTAGTGCATCGCAAAATATAACTGATCTCCCAGGAAACGCTCAAAGCAAACTACAAACTATGAGAATATTTACTCTACTTGTACTTAAGTCGGCATTGTGTCTTTTGTATTAAATTCCGACGCATGTTCTGTGTTTCATCGTCAATGTGAAGTTCCAAGGGATAGAGTAAAGCTGCTGTAGTGCATCGGAATCTAATTTTGATCTCCCAGGAAACGCTCAAAGGAAACCACAAACAATGAGAAGATATGCTTATCTAATACATAAGTCGGCATTTTACCATTTGTTTTAAATCCCGACCCAATTTCTGTGTTTCATCGGCAATGTGAAGGTCCAAGGGATAGAGTAAAGCTGCAGTATTGCATCGGAGTCTAAAACTGATCTAACAGGAAACGCTCAAAACAAAACCTCAAACAATGAGAAGATTTATTCTTCTTGTACTTGAGTCGGCATTGTGCCTTTTGTTTTTGAATCCCGACGCAATTTCTGTGTTTCATCGTCAATGTGAAGGTCCAAGGGATAGAGTAAAGCTGCAGTAGTGCATCGGAATATAATACTGATCTCCCAGGAAACGCTCAAAACAAACCACAAACAATGAGAAGATTTACTCTTATTGTACTTAAGTAGGCATTGTGCCTTTTGCATTATATCCCGACGCAATTTCGTCGTTTCATCGTCAATGTGAATGTCCAAGGGATAGAGTAAAGCTGTAGTAGTGCATCGGAATCTATTACTGGTCTCCCAGGAAACGCTCAAAGCAAACTACAAACTATGAGAATATTTACTCTACTTGTACTTAAGTCGGCATTGTGTCTTTTGTAATAAATCCCGACGCATTTTCTGTGTTTCATCGTCAATGTGAAGGTCCAAGGGATAAAGTAATGCTACAATAGTGCATCGGAAACTAATACTGATCTCCCAGGAAACGCTTAAAACAGACCACAAACAATGAGAAGATTTACTATTCTTGTACTTAAGTCGGTATTGTGCCCTTTGTATTAAATCCCGACGCAATTTCGTCGTTTCATCGTCAATGTGAAGGTCCTTGGGATAGAGTAAAGCTGTAGTAGTGCATCGGAATCTATTACTGATCACCCAGGAAACGCTCAAAGCAAACCACAAACTATGAGATGATTTACTCTTCTTGTAATTATGTTGGCCTTCTTCATTCTGTATTAAATCCCGACGCAATTTCTGCGCTTCATTTTCAATGTGGTGGTTCAAGCGATAGAGTAAAGCTGCAGTAGTTCATCGGAGTCTGATAATGATCTCCCAGGAAACGCTCAAAGCAAATCACAAAAATTGAGAGGATTTACCCTTCTTGTACTCAAGTTGCCATTCTGCCTTTTATATTAAATCGCGACGCGATTTCTAAGTTCCATCGACAATGTGATAGTCCAAGTGTACGAGTAAAGCTGCTGTAGTGCATCGGAATCTTATCCAGATCTCCCAGGTAACACTCTAAGCAAACCACAAAGAATGAGAAGATTTACTGTTCTTGTAATTCAGTCGGCATTATTCATTTTGTATTAAATACCGACGAAATTTCTGTGCTTCATCGTCAATGAGAGGGTCCAAGGGATAGAGTGACGCTGCAGTAGTGCATCGGAACCTAATAATGATCTCCCAGGAAACGCTCAAAGCACACCACGAACAATGAGAGGATTTACTATTTTTGTACATAAATCGGCATTGTGCCTTTTATATTAAATACCGAAGCAATATCTGTGTTTCATCGTCAGTGTGAAGGCCCAAGGGATGGGGAAAAGCGGCAGTGGTGCATCGGAATCTAATACTGATCTCCCAGGTAACGCTCAAAGCAAACCACAATCAAAACGAATATTTACTTTTCTTGTACTTGAGTCGACATTGTGCCTTTTGTATTAAATCCAGACGCAATTTCTGTGTTTCATCGTCAATGTGGAGGTCCTAAGGATAGAGTAATGATGCAGTAGTGCATCGGAATCTAATTCTGATCCCCCAGGAAACGCTCAAAGCAAACCTCAAACAATGAGAAGATTTACCCTTCTTGTACTGAGTCGGCATTGTGCATTTTGTTTTGAATCCCGACGCAATTTCTGTGTTTAATCGTCAATGTGAAGTTCCAAGGGATAGGGTAAAGCTACAGTAGTGCATCGGAATCTAACACTCATCTCATAGGAAACGCTCGAAGCAAACCACAGACAATGAGAAGATATACTCATCTAATACATAAGTCGGCATTTTGCCTTTTGTTTTAAATCCCGACGCACTTTCTGTGTTTCATCGGCAATGTGAAGGTCCAAGGGATGGAGTAAATCTGCAGTAGTGCATCGGAATCTAATACTGATCTCCCAGGAAACGCTCAAAGTTAACTACAAAAGAAACAACATTTACTCTTCTTGTACTTAAGTCGACATTGTGTACTCTGTATTAAATCCCGACGCAATTTCTGTGTTTCATCGTCAATGTGTAGGTCCAAGGGATTGAGTAAAGCTGCATTAGTGCATCGGAATATAATTCTGATCCCACAGGAAACGCTCAAAGCAAACCACAAACATTGAGAAGATGTACTCTTCTTGTACTTAAGTCGGCATTGTGCCTTTTGCAATTAATCACGACGCAATATCTGTGATTCAACGTCAATGTGAAGGTCCAAGGGATAGAGTAACACTGCAATAGTGTATCGGAATCGAATGCTGACCTCCCAGGAAACGCACAAAACAAACCACAAACAATGAGAAGATTTACTCTTCTTGTACTTAAGTCGGCATTGTGCCTCTTGTATAAAATCCCGACGCAATTTCTATGGTTCATCTTCAATGAGAGGGTGCAAGAGGTAGAGTAAAGCTGCAGTATTGCATCGGAGTCAAATACTGATCTACCAGGAAACGTTCAAAGCAAACGTCAAACAATGAGTAGAATTACTCCTCCTTTACTTGAGTCGGCATTGTGCCTTTTTTGTTTTGAATTCCGGCGCAAATAATGTGTTTCATCGCCAACCTGAAGATCCAAGGGATAGAGTAAAGCTGCAGTAGTGCATCGGAATCTAATACTGATCTCCCAGGAAACGCTCCTAGCAAACATTAACCAATGGGAAAATTAACTCTTCTTCTACTTAAGTCGGCATTGTGACTTATGTATTAAATCCCGACGCAATATCATTGTTTCATCATCAACCTGAAGGTCCAAGGGTTAGAGTAAGGCTGCAGTAGTGCATCGGAATCTAAAAAAGATCTACCAGGAAACGCTCAAAGCAAACCACAAACAATAAGATGATTTACTCTTCCTCTACTTAAGTCGGCATTCTGCCTTGTGTATTAAATCCCGACGCAATGTCTATGTCTCATCGTCAATTTGAAGGTACAAGGCATTGAGTAAAGCAACAGTAGTGCATCGGAATCTAATACTGTTCTCGCAGGAAACGCTCAAAGCAAGTCACAAACAAAGAGAAGATATTCTTTTCTTGCACTTAAGTAGGCATTGTGCCCTTTGCATTAAATCCCGACGCAATTTCTGTGTTTCATCGGCAATGTGAAGGTCCAAGGGATGGAGTAAAGCTGCAGTAGTGCATCGGAATCTAATACTGATCTTCCAGGAAACGCTCAAAGTTAACCACAACAGAAACAACATTAACTCTTCTTGTACTTAAGTCGACATTGTGTACTCTGTATTAAATCCCGACGCAATTTCTGTGTTTCATCGTCAATGTGTAGGTCCAAGGGATAGAGTTAAGCTGCATTAGTGCATCGGAATATAATACTGATCCCACAGGAAATGTCAATGCAAACCACAAACATTGATAAGATGTACTCTGCTTGTACTCAAGTTGCCTTTCTGTCTTTTGTATTAAATCGCGACGCAATTTCTGTGTTTCATCGAGAATGTGATAGTCCAAGTGATAGAGTAAAGCTGCTGTAGTGCATCGGAATCTAATACCGATCTCACAGGAAACGCTCAAACCAAACCACTAACAATGTTAAGATATACTTATCTAATACGTAAGTCGGCATATTGCCATTTGTTTTAAATCCCGACGCAATTTCTGTGTCTCATCGGCAATGTGAAGGTCAAAGGGATAGAGTAAAGTTGCAGTATTGCATCGGAGTCTAATACTGATCTCACAGGAAACGCTCAAAGCAAATGTCAAACAATGAGAAGATTTACTCTTCTTGTAGTTGAGTCGGCATTGTGCCTTTTGTTTTGAATCCCGACCCAATTTCTGTGTTTCATCGTCAATCGGAAGATCCAAGGGATAGATTAAAGCTGCAGTGGTGCATCGAAATGTAATACTGATCTCCCAGAAAACGCTCAAAGCAAACCACAAACAATGAGAAGATTTTCTCTTCCTGTACTTAAGTCGGCATTGTGCCTTTTGTATTAAATCCCGACGGAATTCCTGTGTTTCATCGTCAATGTGAAGGTCCAAGGGATAGAGTAAAGCTGCAGTAGTGCATCGCAATCTAATACTGATCTCCCAGGAAACGCTTAAAGTAAACCACAAACAATTAGAAGATTTACTCTTTTTGTACTTAAGTCCGCATTGTGCCTTTTGTATTAAGACCGACGAATTATTTGTGCTTCATCGTCACTGTGAAGGTCCAAGGGATAGAGTAAAGGTGCAATAGCGCATTGGAATCTAATACTGATCCCAGAGGAAACGCTCAAAGCAAACCACAAACAATGAGACGATTTACTATTCTTGTACTTATGTTGGCATTGTGCTTTTGAAATTAATCCCGGCGCAATATCTGTGTTTCATCGTCAGTGTGAAGGTCCAAATGATAGAGTAAAGCTGCAGTAGTGTATCGGAATCTAATACTGATCTCCCAGGAAACGCTCAAAGCAAACGACAAACAATGAGAAGATATACTTATCTTGTATTTAAGTCGGTATTGTGCCTTTTGTATTAAATCCCAAGGCAACATCTGTGTATCATCGTCATTGTGAAGTTCCAAGGGATAGAGTAAAGCTGCAGTAGTTCATCGGAATCTAATACTGATCTCCCAGGAAACGCTCAAAGCAAACCACAAACAATGAGAAGATATACTCTTCCTGTACTTAAGTCGGTATTCTGCCTTTTGTATTAAATCCCGTCGCAATTTCTGTGTTTCATCGTCAATGTGAAGGTCCTAGGGATAGCGTACAGCTGCAGTATTGCATCGGAGTCTAATACTGATCTACCAGGAAACGCTCAAAACAAACCTCAAACAATGAGAAGATTTACTCTTCTTTCACTTGAGTCGGCATTGTGCCTTTTTTGTTTTGAATCCCGACGCAAATTCTGTGTTTCATCGTCAATCTGAAGATCCAAGGGATAGAGTAAAGCTGCAGTAGTGCATCGGAATCTAATACTGATCTCCCAGGAAACGCTCAAAGCAAATTACAAAAATTGAGAGGATTTACTCTGCTTGTACTAAAGTTACCATTCTGCCTAGTGTATTAAATCGGGACGCAATTTCTGTGTTTCATCGACAATGTGATAGTCCAAGTGATAGAGTAAAGCTGCTGTAGTGCATCGGAAT
The DNA here is from genome assembly GCF_021461385.2 of Schistocerca piceifrons. NCBI lineage: Eukaryota > Metazoa > Arthropoda > Insecta > Orthoptera > Acrididae > Schistocerca > Schistocerca piceifrons. The sequence goes on from NC_060149.1 coordinate 963,368,986, forward strand.
CTTATTCTGATCTCCCAGGTAACACTCTAAGCCAACCACAAAGAATGAGAAGATTTACTCTTCTTGTACTTAAGTTGGCATTGTGCGTTTTGGATTAAATCCCGACGCAATTTCTATGTTTCATCGTCAATCTGAAGGTCCAAGGGATAAGGTAAGGCTGCAGTAGTGCATCGGAATCTAATACTGATCTCCCAGGAAACGCTCAAGGCATACCACAAACAATCAGAAGATTTACTCTTCTTCTACTTAAGTCGGCATTCTGCCTTATGTATTAAATCCAGGCGCAATTTCTGTGTCTCATCGTCAATGTGAAGGTACAAGGGATGGAGTAAAGCTACAGTAGTGCATTGGAATCTAATACTGTCCTCGCAGGAAACGCTCAAAGCAGGCCACAAACAATGAGAAGATTTACTTTTCTTGTACTTAAGTAGGCATTGTGCCTTTTGCATTAAATCCCGACGCAATTTCGTCGTTTCATCGTCAATGTCAGGGTCCAAGGGATAGAGTAAAGCTGTAGTAGTGCATCGGAATCTATTACTGATCACCCAGGAAACACTCAAAGCAAACCAGAAACAATGAGAATATTTACTCTACTTGTACTTAAATCGGCATTGTGTCTTTTGTATTAAATTCCGACGCAATATCTGTGTTTCATCGTCAATGTGAAGTTCCAAGGGATAGAGTAAAGATGCAGTAATGCATCGGAATCTTACACTCATCTCTCATGAAACGCTCGAAGCAAACCACAAACAATGAGAAGATATACTCATCTAATACATAAGTCGTCATTTTGCCTTTTGTTTTAAATCCCGACGCAATATCAGTGTTTCATCGGCAATGTGAAGGTCCAAGGCATGGAGTAAAGCTGCTGTAGTGCATCGGAATCTAATACTGATCACCCAGGAAACGCTCAAAGCTAACCACAAAAGAAACAACATTTACCCCTCTTGTACTTAAGTCGACATTGTGTACTTTCTATTAAATCCCGTCATAATTTCTGTGTTTCATCGTCAATGTGTAGGTCCAGGGGTTAGAGTAAACCTGCTGTAGTGCATCGGAATCTTATTCTCATCTCCCAGGTAACACTCTAAGCAAACCACAAAGAATGAGAAGATTTACTCTTCTTGTACTTAAGTCGGTATTGTGCCTTTTGTATTAAATACCGACGAAATTTCTGTGCTTCATCGTCAATGAGAGGGTCCAAGGGATAGAGTGACGCTGCAGTAGTGCATTGGAATCTAACACTGATCTCCCAGGAAACGCTCAAAGCACACCACGAACAATGAGAGGATTCACTATTCTTGTACATAAGTCGCCATTGTGCGTTTTGTATTAAATCCTGACGCAATTTCTGTGTTTCATCGTCAATGTGAAGGTCCAAGGGACAGAGTAATGCTACAGTAGTGCATGGGAAACTAATACTCATCTCCCAGGAAACGCCTAAAACAGACCACAAACAATGAGAAGATTTACTTTTCTTGTACTTAAGTCGGTACTGTGCCCTTTGTATTAAATCCCGACGCAATTTCTGAGTTTCATCGTCAGTGTGAAGGTTCAAGGGATAGAGTAAAGCTGCAGTAGTGCTTCGGAATCTAATACTGATCTCTCAGGAAACGCTCAAAGCAAACCACAAACAGTGAGAAGATTTACTCTTCTTGTACTTAAGTCGGCATTCTGCCTTTTTGTATTAAATCCCGACGCAATTTCTGTGTTTCATCGTCAATGTGAAGGTCCAAGGGATAGAGTAATGCTCCAGTAGTGCATCGGAAACTAATACTCATCTCCCAGGAAACGCTCAAAACTAACCACAAACAATGAGAAGATTTACTCTTTTTGTACTTAAGTGGGCATTGTGCTTTTTGCATTAAATCCCGACGCAATTTCGTCGTTTCATCGTCAATGTGAAGGTCCAAGGGATAGAGTAAAGCTGTAGTAGTGCATCGGAATCTGTTACTGATCTCCCAGGAAACGCTCAAAGCAAACTACAAACAATGAGAAGATTTACTCTTCTTGTACTTAAGTCGGCATTCTGCCTTTTTGTATTAAATCCCGACGCAATTTCTGTGTTTCATCGTCAATGTGAATGTCCAAGGGATAGAGTAAAGCTGCAGTATTGCATCGGAGTCTAATACTGATCTAACAGGAAACGCTCAAGCAAACCTCAAACAATGAGAAGATTTACTCTTCTTGTACTTGAGTCGGCATTGTGCCTTTTGTTTTGAACATCGGCGCAATTTCTGTGTTTCATCGTCAATCTGAAGATCAAAGGGATAGAGTAAAGCTGCAGTTTTGCATCGGAGTCTAATACTGATCTACCAGGAAACGCTCAAAACAAACCTCAATCAATGAGAAGATTTACTCTTCTTTTACTTGAGTCGGCATTGTGCCTTTTTTGTTTTGAATCCCGACGCAAATTCTGTGTTTCATCGTCAATCTGAAGATCCAAGGGATAGAGTACATCTGCAGTAGTGCATCGGAATCTAATACTGATCTCCCGGGAAACGCTCCTAGCAAACCACAAACAATGAGAAAATTTACTCTTCTGGTACGTAAGTCGGCAATGTGTCTAATGTATTAAATCCCGACGCAATTTCAGTGTTTCATCGTCAATCTAAAGGTCCAAGGGATAGAGTAAGGCTGCAGTAGTGCATCGGAATCTAATACTGATCTCCCAGGAAACGCTCAAAGCAAACCACAAACAGTGCGAAGATTTACTCTTCTTCTACTTAAGTCGGCATTCTGCCTTATGTATTAAATCCCGACGCAATATCGGTGTCTCATCGTCAATGTGAAGGTACAAGGGATGGAGTAAAGCTACAGTAGTGCATCGGAATCTAATACTGTTCTCGCAGGAAACGCTCAAAGCAAGCCACAAACAATGAGAAGATTTACTTTTCTTGTACTTAAGTAGGCATTGTGCCTTTTGCATTAAATCCCGACGCAATTTCTGTGTTTCATCGTCAATGTGAAGGTCCAAGGGATAGAGTAAACCTGCAGTAGTGCATCGGAATCTAATACTGATCTCCCAGGAAACCCTCATAGCAAACCACAAACAATGAGAAAATTTACTCTTCTGGTACGTAAGTCGGCAATGTGTCTTATGTATTAAATCCCGACGCAATTTCGTCGCTTCATCGTCAATGTGAAGGTCCAAGGGATAGAGTAAAGCTGTAGTAGTGCATCGGAATCTATGGCTGATCACCCAGGAAACGCTCAAAGCAAACCACAAACAATGAGAATATGATCTCTACTTGTACTTAAGTCGGCATTGTGTCTTTTATACTACATTCCGACGCAATTTCTGAGTTTCATCGTCAATGTGAAGTTCCAAGGTATAGAGTAAAGCAGCAGTAGTGCACCGAAATCTAACACTCACCTCCCAGGAACCGCTCGAAGCAAAAAAAAAAACAATGAGAACATATACTCATCTAATACATAAGTAGGCATTTTGCCTTTTGTTTTAAATCCCGACGCAATTTCTGTGTTTCATCGGCAATGTGAAGGTCCAAGGGATGGAGTAAAGCTGCTGTAGTGCATCGGAATCTAATACTGATCACCCAGGAAAAGCTCAAAGCTAACCACAAAAGAAACAACATTTACTCTTCTTGTACTTAAGTCGACATTCTGTACTTTGTATTAATTCCCGACGCAATGTCTGTGTTTCATCATCAATGTGTAGGTCCAAGGGAAAGAGTAAAGCTGCATTAGTGCATCGGAATCTAATTCTGATCCCACAGGAAACGCTCAAAGCAAACCACAAACATTGAGAAGATGTACTCTTCTTGTACTTAAGTCGGCATTGGCCTTTTGTAATTAATCACGACGCAATATCCGTGTTTCAACGTCAATGTGAAGGTCCAAGGGATAGAGTAACACTGCAGTAGTGTATCGGAATCGAATGCTGAACTCCGAGGAAACGCACAAAGCAAACCATAAACAATGAGAACATTTACTCTACTTGTAATTAAGTCGGCATTGTGCATCTTGTATAAAATCCCGACGCAATTTCTGTGGTTCATCTTCAATGAGAAGGTCCAAGTATTAGAGTAAAGCTGCGGTAGTGCATTGGAATCTAATACTGATCTCCGAGGAAACGCTCAAAGCAAACCACAAACTATGAGAAGATTTACTCTTCTTGTACTTAAGTTGGCATTGTACCTTTTGTATTACATCCCGACGCAATTTCTGTGTTTCATCGTCAATGTGAAGGTCCAAGCGATAGAGTAAAGCTGCAGTAGTGCATCGGAATCTGATAATGATCTCCCAGAAAACGCTTAAAGCATATCACAAAAATTGAGAGGATTTACCCTTCTTGTACTCAAGTTGCCATTATGCCTTTTGTATTGAATCGCGACGCAATTTCTGTGTATCATCGACAATGTGATAGTCCAAGTGACAGAGTAAAGCTGCTGTAGTGCATCGGAATCTTATTCTGATCTCCCAGGTAACACTCAAAGCACACGACGAACAATGAAAGGATTTACTATTCTTGTACATAAGTCGACATTGTGCCTTTTATATTAAATACCGACGCAATATCTGTATTTCATCGTCAATGTGAATGCCCAAGGGATAGGGTAAAGCTGCAGTAGTGCATCGGAATCTAATACTGATCACCGAGGAAACGCTCAAAGCAAACCACAAACAATGAGAAGATTGACTCTTTTTGTACTTAAGTCGGCATTCTGCCTTTTGTAATAAGTCCCGAGGCAATTTCTGTGATTCATCGTCTATGTGAAGGTCAAAGGGATAGTGTAAAGCTGCAGTAGTTCATCGGAATCTAATACTGATCTCCCAGGAAACGCTCAAAGCAAACCGCATTAAATGAGAAGATATACTCTTCTTGTACTTAAGTCGGCATTGTGCCTTTTGTATTAAATCCCGACGCAATTTCTGTGTTTCATCGTCACTGTGATGGTCCAAGGGATAGAGTAAAGCAGCAGTGGTGATTCGGTATCTAATACTGATCTCCCAGAAAACGCTCAAAGCAAACCACAAACAATGAGAAGATTATCTCTTCTTGTACTTAAGTCGGCATTGTGCCTTTTGCATTAAATCCCGACGTAATTTCTGTGTTTCATCGTCAATGGGTAGGTCCAAGGGATGGAGTAAAGCTGCAGTAGTGCATTGCAACCTAATACTGATCTCCCAGGAAACGCTCAAAGCAAACCACAAACAATAATAATATTTACTCTCCTTGTACTTAAGTCGGCATTGTGCCTTTTGTATTAAAACCGACGAAATATCTGTGCTTCATCTTCAATGTGAAGGTCCAAGGGATAGAGTAAAGCTTAAGTAGTGCATCGGAATATAGTACTGATCTCCCAGGAAACGCACAAAGCAAACCACAAAAAAAAGTATATTTATTTTTCTTGTACTTAAGTCGACATTATGCCTTTTGTATTAAATCCCGACGCTATTTCTGTGTTTCATCGTCACTGTGTAGGTCCAAGGGATAGAGTAAAACCGCAATAGTGCATCGGAATCTAATACTGATCCCAGAGGAAACGCTCAAAGCAAACCACAAACAATGTGAAGATTTACTCTACTTGTACTTCAATTGGTATTGTTTTTTTGTAATTAATCCCGACGCAATATCTGTGTTTCATCGTCAATGTGAAAGTCCAAACGATACAGTAAAGCTGCAGTAGTGTATCGGAATCCAATACTGATCTCCCAGGAAACGCTCAAAGCAAACCACAAACAATGAGAAGATTGACTCTTTTTGTACTTAAGTCGGCATTCTGCCTTTTGTATTGAATCCCGAGTCAATTTCTGTGTATCGTCGTCAATGTGAAGTTCAAGGGATAGAGTGAAGTTGCAGTAGTTCACCGGAATCTAATACTGATCACCCATGCAACGCTCAAAGCAAACAACAAACAATGAGAAGATATACTCTTCTTGTACTTAAGTCGGTATTGTGCATTTTGTTTTAAATCCCGACGCAATTTCTGTGTTTCATCGTCAATGTGAAGGTCCAAGGGATAGAGTAAAGTTGCAGTATTGCATCGGAGTCTAATACTGATGTACCAGGAAACGCTGAAAGCTAACCTCAAACAATGAGAAGATTTACTCTTCTTTTACTTGGGTCGGCATTGTGCCTTTTGTTTTGCATCCCGACGCAATTTCTGTGTTTCATCGTCAAACTGAAGATCCAAGGTATACAGTAAAGCTGCAATAGTGCATTGGAATCTAATACTGATCTCCCAGGGAATGCACAAAGCAAACCACATACTATGAGAAGATTTACTCTTCTTGTGCTTAAGTCGGCGTTGTTCCTTCTGTATTAATTCCCGTCGCAATTTCTGTGTTTCATTGGAAAACGTGAATGTATAAGGGATACGGTACACCATATTTGGTGCATCGGAATCTAATAGTGAACTCTCAGGAAACGCTCAAAGCAAACCATAAACAATGAGAAGATTTACTCTTCTTGTACTGAAGTCGGCATTGTGCCTTTTGTATTTAATCCCCATGCAATTTCTGAGTTTCATCGTCAATTGAAAGGTCCAAGGGATAGAGTAAAGCTGCAGTAATGCATCGGAATCCAATACTGATCACCCATGCAACGCTCAAAGCAAACAACAAACAATGAGAAGATATACTCTTCTTGTACTTAAGTCGGCATTGTGCCTTTTGTAATAAATCTTGACGCAATTTCTGTGTTTCATCGTCAATGTGATGGTCCAAGGGATAGAGTAAAGCTGCAGTAGGGCATCGGAATTAAATAATGATCTCCCAGAAAACGCTCAAAGCAAACCACAAACAATGAGAAGATTATCTCTTCTTGTACTTAAGTCGTCATTGTGCCTTTTGTATTAAAACCGTCGAAATATCTGTGCTTCATCGTTAATGTGAACGTCCAAGGGATAGAGTAAAGCTGAAGTAGTGCATCGGAATATAGTACTGATCTTCCAGGAAACGTACAAAGCAAACCACAAACAAAAAGAATATTTATTTTTCTTGTACTTAAGTCGACATTGTGCCTTTTGTATTAAACCCCGACGCTATTTCTGTGTTTCATCGTCACTAAGAAGGTCCAAGGGATAGAGTAAAGCCGCAATAGTGCATCGGAATCTAATACTGATCCCGGTGGAGACGCTCAAAGCAAACCACAAACAATGAGAAGATTTACTCTTCTTGTACTTCAGTTGGCATTGTGCTTTTGTAATTAATCCCGACGCAATATCTGTGTTTCATCGTCAATGTGAAAGTCCAAGTGATAGACTAAAGCTGCAGTAGTGCGTCGGAAGCTAATACTTATCTCCCAGGAAACGCAAAAAGCCAGCCACATACAATGAGAAGATTTACTCTTCTTGTTCTTAGGTCGGCATTGTGCCTTTTGTATTAAATCCCGACGAAATTTCTGCGTTTATTTGTCAATGTGTAGGTCCAAGGGATACATTAAATGTGCAGTAGTGCAACGGAATCTTATACTGATCTCCCAATAAACGCTCAAAGCAAACCACAAACGATGAGAAGATTTACTCTTCTAGTACTTTTGTTGGCATTGTGCCTTTTGCACTAAATCCCGAAGCAATTTCTGTGTTTCATCGTCAATGCGAAGGTCCAGGAGATAGAGTAAAGCTGCTGTTGTGCATCGGAATCTAATACTGATCTCCCAGGAAACGCTCAAAGCAAACCAGAAACATTAAGAGGAATTACTCCTCTTGTACTTAAGTAGGAATTGTGCCATCTGTATTAAATCCCGACGTAATTTTTGTGTTTCATCGTCAATACGAAGGTCCAAGGAATAAGGTAAGGCTGCAGTAGTGCGTCAGAATCTAATACTGATCTCCCAGCAAACGCTGTAAGCAAAACACCAACAATAAAATGATTTACACCTCTTGTACTTAACACGGCATTGTGCCTTTTGTATTAAATCCAGACCCAATTTCTGTGTTTAATTGTCAATGTGTAGGTCCAAGGGATACATTTAATCTGCAGTAGGTCATCGGAATCTAATACTGATCCCAGGAAACGATCAAAGCAAACCACAAACAATGAGAAGATTTTCTCTTCTTGTCCTTAAGTCGGCATTGTGCTTTTTGTATTAAATCCCGACGCTATTTCTGTGTTTCATCGTCAATGTGAAGGTCCAAGGGATAGAGTAAAGCTGCAGTAGTTCATCGGTATCTAATACTGATCTCCCAGGAAACGCTCAAAGCAAACCGCATTAAATGAGAAGATATACTCTTCTTGTACTTAAGTCGGCATTGTGCGTTTTGTATTAAATCCCGACGCAATTTCTGTGTTTCATCGTCAATGTGATGATCCAAGGGATAGGGTAAAGCTGCAGCGGGGCATCGGAATCTAATACTGATCTCCCAGAAAACGCTCAAAGCAAACCACAAACAATGAGAAGATTAGCTCTTCTTGTACTTAAGTCGGCATTGTGCCTTTCGTATTAAATCGCGACGCAATCTTTGTGTTTCACCGTCAATGTGAAGGTCCAAGGGATAGAATAAAGCTGCAGTTGTGTGTCGGAATCTAATACTGTTCTCCTAGGAAACGCTAAAAACAAACCACAAACAATGAGAAGATGTACTCTTCTTGGACTTAAGTCGGTATTGTGCCTTTTGTATTACTTTCCGATGCAATTTCTGTGTATCATCTTCAATGTGAAGGTCCAAGGGATTGAGTAGAGCTGCAGTAGTGCATCGGAAGCTAATACTTATCTCCCAGGAAACGCAAAAAGCCAACCACATACAATGAGATTTACTCTTCTTGTTCTTAGGTCGGCATTGTGCCTTTTGTATTAAATCCCGAAGCAATTTCTGTGTTTCATCGTTAATGTGAAGGTCCAAGGGATAGAGAAAAAGTTGCAGTAGTGCATCGGAATCTAATACTGATCTCCCAGGAAACGCTCAAAGCAAACCCACAAACAATGAGAAGATATACTCTTCTTGTACTTTTGTCGGCATTGTGCTTTTAGTATTAAATCCCACGCAATTTCTATGTTTCATCGTCAAAGTGAAAGTCCAAGGGATAGAGTAAAGCTGCAGGGGTGCATCGGAATCTAATACTGATCTCCCAGGAAACGCTCAAAGCAAACCAGAAACAATGAGAAGATTTACTCTTCTTGAACTTAAATAGGCATTGAGCCATTTGTATAAAATCCCGACCCAATTATTGTGTTTCATCGTCAATGTGAAGGTCCAAGGGATAGAGTAAAGCTGCAGTAGTGCGTCGGACTCTAATACTGATCTCCCAGGAAACGCTCAAAGCTATACACAAATAATTAAAAGATTTACTCTTCTTGTACTTAAGACGGCATTGTGCCTTTTGTATTAAATCGCGACGCAATTTCTGTGTTTCATCGTCAATGTGAAGGTCCAAAGGATAGAGAAAAGCTGCTGTAGTTCGTCGGAATGTAATGTTTATCTCCCAGGAAACACTCAAAGCAAACCAAAAACAATGAGAAGATTTACGCTTCTTGTTCTTAAGTCGACATTGTGCCTTTTGTATTAAATCCGGACGCAATTTCTGTGTTTCATTGTCAATGAGAAGGTCCAAGGGATGGAGAAAAGCTGCAGTAGTGCTTAGGAATCTAGTACTGATCTCCCAGGAGACGCTCAGAGCAAACCACAAACAATGAGAACATTTACTCTTCTTGTACTTAAGCCGGCATTGTGCCTTTTGTATTGAATCCCGATGAATATTCTGTGTCTCATCGTCAATGTGTATGCCCAAGGGATACATTAAATCTGCAGTAGTGCATCGGAATCTAATACTGTTCTCCCAGGAAACGCTCAAAGCAAACCAGAAACAATGAGAAGAATTAGTCTTCTTGCACTTAAGTAAGAATTGAGCCATTTGTATTAAATCCCGACGCAATTCTTGTGTTTCATCGTAAATGCGAAGGACCAAGGGATAGAGTAAAGCAGCAGTAGTGCATCGGAATCTAATACTGATCTCCCAGGAAACGCTCAAAGCAAAACACAAACAATGAAGAGATTTACTCTTCTTGTACTTACGGCGGCATTGTGCCTTTTGTATTAAATCCCGACCCAATATCTGTGTTTAATTGTCAATGTGTACGTCCAAGGGATACATTAAATCTGCAGTAGTGCATCGGAATCTAATACTGTTCTCCCAGGAAACGCTCAAAGCAAACCAGAAACAATGAGAAGATTTACTCTTCTGCACGTAAGTTGGCATTGTGCCATTTGTATTAAATCCCGACGTCAATTTTGTGTTTCATCGTCAATGTGAAGGTCCAAGGGATAGAGTAAAGCTGCAGTAGTGCGTCGGAATCTAATACTGATCTCCCAGGAAACGCTCAAAGCAAATCACAAACAATGAAAAGGTTTAATCCTCTTGTACTTAACACGTCATTGTGCCTTTTGTATTAAATCCAGACGCAATTTCTGTGTTTAATTGTCAATGTGTAGGTCCAAGGGATACATTAAATCTGCAGTAGTGCATCGGAATCTACTACTGATCTCCCAGGAAACGATCAAAGCATACCACAAACAATGAGAAGATTTTCTCCTCTTGTCCTTAAGTCGGCATTGTGCCTTTTGTATTAAATCCCGACGCTATTTCTGTGTTACATCGTCAATGTGAAGGTCCAAGGGATAAGGTAAACCTGCAGTAGTGCATCGGAATCTAATTCTGATTTCCCAGGAAACGCTCAAAGCGAACCACAAACGATGAGAAGATTTACTCATCTTGTACTTTAGTCGGCACTGTGCCTTTTGTATTAAATCCCGACGCAATTTCTGTGTTTCATCGACAATGTGAAGATCAAAGGGATGGAGTAAAACTGCAGTAGTGCATCGGAATCTAATTCTGATCTCCCAGGAATCGCTCAAAGCAAACAACAAACAATCAGAAGATTTACTCTTCTTGTACTTCAGTCGGCATTGTGCCTTTTGTATTAAATCCCGATGCAATTTCTGTGTTTCACCGTCCATGTGAAGGTCCATGGGATAGATTAAAGCTGCAGTAGAGCGTCGGAAACTAATACTTATCTCCCAGGAAACGCTCAAAGCAAACCACAAACAATGAGAAGATTTACTCCTCTTGTACTTAAGTGAGCATTGTGCCTTTTGTATTAAATCCCGGCATAATTACTGTGTTTCATCGTCAATGTGACGGTTCAAGGGATAGAGTAAAGCTTCAGTATACAATCTCCCCACGGAAAATTACCCTCTACCATGCAATAATTAATAATTATCAACCAAATCATCCACATTTATTCACTTTTGGAAAGTATCTGATCGGATTTTCTAGTTATATATGCGCCGACAACTCGTCGACGCCAAGGTATTTTTCTAGTACGTTAATTCTTTGGAAGAACAGAGATACATATATGTATTCTGCATGGTTGTTAGGGACGGATAACTAGGACAGCTTCGGAAGTATCTGTTGGAAGATTGTCGGGTTGCTCAAAGAGACATATTTGCTCTTGTTCTCGCTAAAGCGAGCTATTAACGTTTGTGGCACTAGCGGGTTATTTGAAGAGAGAGAAATACTGTAAACCCAAATTAAGTAAGACTTGGAATCTACAGAAAACGGAACATGTAATGGAGATGGATTGATTGTACAATTTTCCTCAGAAATAAGGTTTGTGACCCTTTTATTCTAGAGTGAATGACGAATGAGTTCTCTGTCTGAATCATTGATGATTGTCTTGGCCCTGTAATTAGTGGGGAAGTTTCAGTTGTGACGAAGGGAGCCTGCTAATGATGTAGTAAGAAGTGCTGTAGAACCGATTGCTACATATAGCGCAAGAGAACGCCCTGTAGACACGGCTGCAGATGAAACGGCAAGTACACAAAATGGGTTAGATCCATTGGTCATTATCATGAGACAGATGCAGATGATAACCGAGAGCATGAATAATATGAATACAAAATTAGCCTCAGTTACTGAGTACAGGAAAATCTGAAAACCGACATTAACGCGAAATTAGCCTCAGTTACTGAAGGGCAAAATGATTTGAACGTGAAGTTAGCCTCAGTTACGGAGGGGCAGGAAAATTTGAAAACTGAGATTAAGCAGCAGTTACTAGACAGTTTTTCCGAATTAGAGCAGCGGATAGAGGCGAAGACAAAGGAACTTACAGATCTGGCCAAAGAGACGGAACGAAAATTAACTGCACAAATAGATGCAATTTCTGTGTTTCATCGTCAATGTGAAAGTCCAAGGGATTGAGTAAAGCGTCAATAGTGCATCGGAATCTAATAATGATCCAACAGGAAACGCTAAAAGCAAACCACAAACTATGAGAACATATACTTCTCTTGTACTTAATTCGGCATTGTGCCTTTTGTATTAAATCCCGACGCAATATCTGTGTCTCATCGTCAATGTGAAGGTCCAAGGAATAGAGTAAATCTGCAATAGTGCATCGGAATCCAATACTGATCTCACAGGAAACACTCAAAGCAAACCAAAAACAACGAGAAGATTTACTCTACTTGTACTTGAGTCGGCATTTTGCCTTATGTATTAAATCCCGACAAAATTTATGTGTTTCATCGTCTATGTGAAGTTCTAAGGGATAGAGTATAGCTGCAGTAGTGCATCAGAATCTAATATTCATCTCCCATTAAACGCTCAAAGCAAACCACGAACACTGAGAAGATTTACTCTTCTTGTGCTTAAGTCGGCATTGTGCCTTTTGTATTAGATCCCGACGCTATTTCTGTGTTTCATCGTCAATGTGAAGGTCTAAGGAATAAAGTGAAGCTGCAGTAGTACATCGGAATATAATACTGATCTCCCAGGAAACGCTCAAAGCAAATCACAAACAATGAGAAGACTTACTCTTCTTGTTCTTAAGCCGGCATTGTGCCTTTTGTATTAAATCCCGATGGAGTTTCGTTGTGTTTCATCGTCAATGTGTAGGTCAAAGGGATTGAGTAAAGATTCAGTAGTGCATCGGAATCTAATTCTGTTCCTCTAGATAGCGCTCGAAGCAAACCACAAACATTCAGAAGATATACCCCTCTTGTACTTAAGTCGGCATTGTGTCTTTTGTATTAAATCCCGACGCAATATCTGTGTTTCATCGTCAATGTGAAGGTCCAAGGGATAGAGTAATGCTGCAGAAATGCATCGGAATCTAATACTGATCTCCTAGGAAACGCTCAAAGCAAACCACAAACAATGAGAAGATTTACTCTTCTTGTACTTAAGACGGCATTGTGCCTTTTCTATTAAATCCCGACGCAATTTCTGTGGTTCAACGTCAATGTGAAGATCCAAGGGATAGAGTAAGGCTCCAGTAGTGCATCGGAATCTAATACTGATCTCCCAGGAAATGCTCTAAGCAAACCACGAACATTGAGAAGATTTACTTTACTTGTACTTAAGTCAGCATTGTGCATATGTATTTAATCCCGACGCTAATTCTGTGTTTCATCGTCAATGTGAGGGTCCAAGGGATCGAGTAAATCCGCAGTAGTGCATCAGAATACTGATCTCGCAGGAAACGCTCAAAGCAAACCTCAAACAATGAGGAGATTTACTCCTCTTGTACTTAAGCCGGCATTGTGCCTTTTGTATAAAATCCCGATGCAATTTCTGTGTTTCATCGTCAGTGGGAAAGTCCAAGGGATCGAGTAAAACTTCAGTAGTGCATCGGAATCTAATACTGATCCCCCACGAAACGCTACAACCAAACCACAAACAATGAGAAGATATATTTCTCTTGTACTTAATTCGGCATTGTGCATTTTATATTAAGTCCCGACGCAATATCTGTGTTTCATCGACAATGTGAAGGTCCAAGTGATAGAGTAAAGCTGCACTAGTGCATCACAGTCTAATACTGATCTCCCAGGAAACGCACAAAGCAAACCACAAACAATTAGATGATTTTCTCTTTTTGTACTTAAGACGCCATTGTGCCCTTTGCATTAAATGCCGACGCGATTTCGGTGTTTCATTGTCAATGTGAAGGTCCAAGGGATAGAGTATAGCTGCAGTAGTGCATCCGAATCTAATACTGATCTCCCAGGAAAGGCTGTAAAGCAAACCACAAACAATGAGAAGATTTACTCTTCTTGTACTTAAGTCGGCATTGTGCCGTTTGTATTAAATCCCGACGCAATATCTGTGTCTCATCGTCAATGTGAAGTTCCAAGGGATAGAGTAAAGCTGCAGTAGTGCATCGGAATCTAATACTGATCTCCCAGGAAACGCTCAAAGCAACCACAAACAATGAGATGATTTACTCTTCTTGTACTTAAGTCGGCATTGTGCATTTTGTATTAAATCCCCATGCAATTTCTGTGTTTCATCGTCAATTGAAAGGTCCAAGGGATAGAGTAAAGCTGCAGTAGTGCATCGGAATCCAATACTGATCACCCATGCAACGCTCAAAGCAAACAACAAACAATGAGAAGATATACTCTTCTTGTACTTAAGTCGGCATTGTGCCTTTTGTAATAAATCTCGACGCAATTTCTGTGTTTCATCGTCAATGTGATGGTCCAAGGGATAGAGTAAAGCTGCAGTAGGGCATCGGAATTAAATAATGATCTCCCAGAAAACGCTCAAAGCAAACCACAAACAATGAGAAGATTATCTCTTCTTGTACTTAAGTCGTCATTGTGCCTTTTGTATTAAAACCGACGAAATACCTGTGCTTCATCGTTAATGTGAACGTCCAAGGGATAGAGTAAAGCTGAAGTAGTGCATCGGAATATAGTACTGATCTTCCAGGAAACGTACAAAGCAAACCACAAACAAAAAGAATATTTATTTTTCTTGTACTTAAGTTGACATTGTGCCTTTTGTATTAAACCCCGACGCTATTTCTGTGTTTCATCGTCACTAAGAAGGTCCAAGGGATAGAGTAAAGCCGCAATGGTGCATCGGAATCTAATACTGATCCCGGTGGAGACGCTCAAAGCAAACCATAAACAATGAGAAGATTTACTCTTCTTGTACTTCAGTTGGCATTGTGCTTTTGTAATTAATCCCGACGCAATATCTGTGTTTCATCGTCAATGTGAAAGTCCAAGTGATAGAGTAAAGCTGCAGTAGTGCGTCGGAAGCTAATACTTATCTCCCAGGAAACGCAAAAAGCCAGCCACATACAATGAGAAGATTTACTCTTCTTGTTCTTAGGTCGGCATTGTGCCTTTTGTATTAAATCCCGACGAAATTTCTGCGTTTATTTGTCAATGTGTAGGTCCAAGGGATACATTAAATGTGCAGTAGTGCATCGGAATCTAATACTGATCTCACAGGAAACGCTCAAAGCAAACCAGAAACATTAAGAGGAATTACTCCTCTTGTACTTAAGTAGGAATTGTGCCATCTGTATTAAATCCCGACGTAATTTTTGTGTTTCATCGTCAATACGAAGGTCCAAGGAATAGAGTAAGGCTGCAGTAGTGCGTCGGAATCTAATACTGATCTCCCAGCAAACGCTGTAAGCAAAACACCAACAATAAAATGATTTACACCTCTTGTACTTAACACGGCATTGTGCCTTTTGTATTAAATCCAGACCCAATTTCTGTGTTTAATTGTCAATGTGTAGGTCCAAGGGATACATTTAATCTGCAGTAGGTCATCGGAATCTAATACTGATCCCAGGAAACGATCAAAGCAAACCACAAACAATGTGAAGATTTTCTCTTCTTGTCCTTAAGTCGGCATTGTGCTTTTTGTATTAAATCCCGACGCTATTTCTGTGTTTCATCGTCAATGTGAAGGTCCAAGGGATAGAGTAAAGCTGCAGTAGTTCATCGGTATCTAATACTGATCTCCCAGGAAACGCTCAAAGCAAACCGCATTAAATGAGAAGATATACTCTTCTTGTACTTAAGTCGGCATTGTGCCTTTTGTATTAAATCCCGACGCAATTTCTGTGTTTCATCGTCAATGTGATGGTCCAAGGGATAGAGTAAAGCTGCAGCGGGGCATCGGAATCTAATACTGATCTCCCAGAAAACGCTCAAAGCAAACCACAAACAATGAGAAGATTAGCTCTTCTTGTACTTAAGTCGGCATTGTGCCTTTCGTATTAAATCGCGACGCACTCTTTGTGTTTCACCGTCAATGTGAAGGTCCAAGGGATAGAATAAAGCTGCAGTTGTGTGTCGGAATCTAATACTGTTCTCCTAGGAAACGCTAAAAACAAACCACAAACAATGGGAGGATGTACTCTTCTTGGACTTAAGTCGGTATTGTGCCTTTTGTATTACTTTCCGATGCAATTTCTGTGTTTCATCTTCAATGTGAAGGTCCAAGGGATTGAGTAGAGCTGCAGTAGTGCATCGGAAGCTAATACTTATCTCCCAGGAAACGCAAAAAGCCAACCACATACAATGAGATTTACTCTTCTTGTTCTTAGGTCGGCATTGTGCCTTTTGTATTAAATCCCGAAGCAATTTCTGTGTTTCATCGTTAATGTGAAGGTCCAAGGGATAGAGAAAAAGTTGCAGTAGTGCTTCGGAATCTATTACTGATCTCCCAGGAAACGCTCAAAGCAAACCCACAAACAATGAGAAGATATACTCTTCTTGTACTTTTGTCGGCATTGTGCTTTTAGTATTAAATCCCATGCAATTTCTGTGTTTCATCGTCAAAGTGAAAGTCCAAGGGATAGAGTAAAGCTGCAGGGGTGCATCGGAATCTAATACTGATCTCCCAGGAAGTGCTCAAAGCAAACCAGAAACAATGAGAAGATTTACTCTTCTTGTACTTAAATAGGCATTGAGCCATTTGTATAAAATCCCGACCCAATTATTGTGTTTCATCGTCAATGTGAAGGTCCAAGGGATAGAGTAAAGCTGCAGTAGTGCGTCGGACTCTAATACTGATCTCCCAGGAAACGCTCAAAGCTATACACAAATAATTAAATGATTTACTCTTCTTGTACTTAAGACGGCATTGTGCCTTTTGTATTAAATCGCGACGCAATTTCTGTGTTTCATCGTCAATGTGAAGGTCCAAAGGATAGAGAAAAGCTGCTGTAGTTCGTCGGAATGTAATGTTTATCTCCCAGGAAACACTCAAAGCAAACCAAAAACAATGAGAAGATTTACGCTTCTTGTTCTTAAGTCGACATTGTGCCTTTTGTATTAAATCCGGACGCAATTTCTGTGTTTCATTGTCAATGTGAAGGTCCAAGGGATGGAGAAAAGCTGCAGTAGTGCTTAGGAATCTAGTACTGATCTCCCAGGAGACGCTCAGAGCAAACCACAAACAATGAGAACATTTACTCTTCTTGTACTTAAGCCGGCATTGTGCCTTTTGTATTGAATCCCGATGAATATTCTGTGTCTCATCGTCAATGTGTATGCCCAAGGGATACATTAAATCTGCAGTAGTGCATCGGAATCTAATACTGATCTCCCAGGAAACGCTCAAAGCAAACCAGAAACAATGAGAAGAATTAGTCTTCTTGTACTTAAGTAAGCATTGAGCCATTTGTATTAAATCCCGACGCAATTCTTGTGTTTCATCGTAAATGCGAAGGACCAAGGGATAGAGTAAAGCAGCAGTAGTGCATCGGAATCTAATACTGATCTCGCAGGAAACGCTCAAAGCAAAACACAAACAATGAAGAGATTTACTCTTCTTGTACTTACGGCGGTATTGTGCCTTTTGTATTAAATCCCGACCCAATATCTGTGTTTAATTGTCAATGTGTACGTCCAAGGGATACATTAAATCTGCAGTAGTGCATCGGAATCTAATACTGTTCTCCCAGGAAACGCTCAAAGCAAACCAGAAACAATGAGAAGATTTACTCTTCTTGCACGTAAGTTGGCATTGTGCCATTTGTATTAAATCCCGACGTCAATTTTGTGTTTCATCGTCAATGTGAAGGTCCAAGGGATAGAGTAAAGCTGCAGTAGTGCGTCGGAATCTAATACTGATCTCCCAGGAAACGCTCAAAGCAAATCACAAACAATGAAAAGGTTTAATCCTCTTGTACTTAACACGTCATTGTGCCTTTTGTATTAAATCCAGACGCAATTTCTGTGTTTAATTGTCAATGTGTAGGTCCAAGGGATACATTAAATCTGCAGTAGTGCATCGGAATCTACTACTGATCTCCCAGGAAACGATCAAAGCATACCACAAACAATGAGAAGATTTTCTCCTCTTGTCCTTAAGTCGGCATTGTGCCTTTTGTATTAAATCCCGACGCTATTTCTGTGTTACATCGTCAATGTGAAGGTCCAAGGGATAAGGTAAACCTGCAGTAGTGCATCGGAATCTAATTCTGATTTCCCAGGAAACGCTCAAAGCGAACCACAAACGATGAGAAGATTTACTCATCTTGTACTTTAGTCGGCACTGTGCCTTTTGTATTAAATCCCGACGCAATTTCTGTGTTTCATCGACAATGTGAAGGTCAAAGGGATGGAGTAAAACTGCAGTAGTGCATCGGAATCTAATTCTGATCTCCCAGGATCGCTCAAAGCAAACAACAAACAATCAGAAGATTTACTCTTCTTGTACTTCAGTCGGCATTGTGCCTTTTGTATTAAATCCCGATGCAATTTCTGTGTTTCACCGTCCATGTGAAGGTCCACGGGATAGAGTAAAGCTGCAGTAGAGCGTCGGAAACTAATACTTATCTTCCAGGAAACGCTCAAAGCAAACCACAAACAATGAGAAGATTTACTCCTCTTGTACTTAAGTGAGCATTGTGCCTTTTGTATTAAATCCCGACATAATTACTGTGTTTCATCGTCAATTTGACGGTTCAAGGGATAGAGTAAAGCTGCAGTATACAATCTCCCCACGGAAAATTACCCTCTACCATGCAATAATTAATAATTATCAACCAAATCATCCACATTTATTCACTTTTGGAAAGTATCTGATCGGATTTGCTAGTTATATATGCGCCGACAACTCGTCGACGCCAAGGTATTTTTCTAGTACGTTAATTCTTTGGAAGAACAGAGATACATATATGTATTCTGCATGGTTGTTAGGGACGGATAACTAGGACAGCTTCGGAAGTATCTGTTGGAAGATTGTCGGGTTGCTCAAAGAGACATATTTGCTCTTGTTCTCGCTAAAGCGAGCTATTAACGTTTGTGGCACTAGCGGGTTATTTGAAGAGAGAGAAATACTGTAAACCCAAATTAAGTAAGACTTGGAATCTACAGAAAACGGAACATGTAATGGAGATGGATTGATTGTACAATTTTCCTCAGAAATAAGGTTTGTGACCCTTTTATTCTAGAGTGAATGACGAATGAGTTCTCTGTCTGAATCATTGATGATTGTCTTGGCCCTGTAATTAGTGGGGAAGTTTCAGTTGTGACGAAGGGAGCCTGCTAATGATGTAGTAAGAAGTGCTGTAGAACCGATTGCTACATATAGCGCAAGAGAACGCCCTGTAGACACGGCTGCAGATGAAACGGCAAGTACACAAAATGGGTTAGATCCATTGGTCATTATCATGAGACAGATGCAGATGATAACCGAGAGCATGAATAATATGAATACAAAATTAGCCTCAGTTACTGAGTACAGGAAAATCTGAAAACCGACATTAACGCGAAATTAGCCTCAGTTACTGAAGGGCAAAATGATTTGAACGTGAAGTTAGCCTCAGTTACGGAGGGGCAGGAAAATTTGAAAACTGAGATTAAGCAGCAGTTACTAGACAGTTTTTCCGAATTAGAGCAGCGGATAGAGGCGAAGACAAAGGAACTTACAGATCTGGCCGAAGAGACGGAACGAAAATTAACTGCACAAATAGATGCAATTTCTGTGTTTCATCGTCAATGTGAAAGTCCAAGGGATTGAGTAAAGCGTCAATAGTGCATCGGAATCTAATAATGATCCAACAGGAAACGCTAAAAGCAAACCACAAACTATGAGAACATATACTTCTCTTGTACTTAATTCGGCATTGTGCCTTTTGTATTAAATCCCGACGCACTATCTGTGTCTCATCGTCAATGTGAAGGTCCAAGGAATAGAGTAAATCTGCAATAGTGCATCGGAATCTAATACTGATCTCACAGGAAACACTCAAAGCAAACCAAAAACAACGAGAAGATTTACTCTACTTGTACTTGAGTCGGCATTTTGCCTTATGTATTAAATCCCGACAAAATTTATGTGTTTCATCGTCTATGTGAAGTTCTTAGGGATAGAGTATAGCTGCAGTAGTGCATCAGAATCTAATATTCATCTCCCATTAAACGCTCAAAGCAAACCACGAACACTGAGAAGATTTACTCTTCTTGTGCTTAAGTCGGCCTTGTGCCTTTTGTATTAGATCCCGACGCTATTTCTGTGTTTCATCGTCAATGTGAAGGTCTAAGGAATAATGTAAAGCTGCAGTAGTACATCGGAATATAATACTGATCTCCCAGGAAACGCTCAAAGCAAATCACAAACAATGAGAAGACTTACTCTTCTTGTTCTTAAGCCGGCATTGTGCCTTTTGTATTAAATCCCGATGGAGTTTCGTTGTGTTTCATCGTCAATGTGTAGGTCCAAGGGATTGAGTAAAGATTCAGTAGTGCATCGGAATCTAATTCTGTTCCTCTAGATAGCGCTCGAAGCAAACCACAAACATTCAGAAGATATACCCCTCTTGTACTTAAGTCGGCATTGTGTCTTTTGTATTAAATCCCGACGCAATATCTGTGTTTCATCGTCAATGTGAAGGTCCAAGGGATAGAGTAATGCTGCAGAAATGCATCGGAATCTAATACTGATCTCCTAGGAAACGCTCAAAGCAAACCACAAACAATGAGAAGATTTACTCTTCTTGTACTTAAGACGGCATTGTGCCTTTTCTATTAAATCCCGACGCAATTTCTGTGGTTCAACGTCAATGTGAAGATCCAAGGGATAGAGTAAGGCTCCAGTAGTGCATCGGAATCTAATACTGATCTCCCAGGAAATGCTCTAAGCAAACCACGAACATTGAGAAGATTTACTTTACTTGTACTTAAGTCAGCATTGTGCATATGTATTTAATCCCGACGCTAATTCTGTGTTTCATCGTCAATGTGAGGGTCCAAGGGATCGAGTAAATCCGCAGTAGTGCATCAGAATACTGATCTCGCAGGAAACGCTCAAAGCAAACCTCAAACAATGAGAAGATTTACTCCTCTTGTACTTAAGCCGGCATTGTGCCTTTTGTATAAAATCCCGATGCAATTTCTGTGTTTCATCGTCAGTGGGAAAGTCCAAGGGATCGAGTAAAACTTCAGTAGTGCATCGGAATCTAATACTGATCCCCCAGGAAACGC